>NW_016841628.1:0-454 GCF_001698545.2 Rhinopithecus bieti | reverse complement strand
TTGTTCCACAAGGCCTCTTTTATTTTGGCCTACTCAGGTATATAATTCTTTTCTCTCTGGTTTTTTTGAGACAGGCAAAAACAGGTAGTGGTGTGAGCATGGCTTACTACAGCCTCAATCTCCCAGGCTCAAGAGATCCTCCTGCCTCAGTCTCCTGAGTAGCCAGGACCCACAGACACATGTCCCACATGTCCCTCATGTCCCCATGCCTGACTTATTTTTGTATTTTTTGTAGAGATGGAGTTTTGCAATGTTGCCCAGGCTGGACTCGAACTCCTGGACTTAAGCAGTCCAGCTGCCTCAGCCTCCCAAAGTACTGAGATCACAGGCATGAGCCACCGTGCCTGGCCAAGTGTGTTTCTAATTTCAAAATTAAGAGGACCCAGAGCCAGTTAATTACGTCTCTACTGGAACATGCTGCTTATAGTACATTAGGAAAAATCATCCAGAACTT
>NW_016841627.1:0-2188 GCF_001698545.2 Rhinopithecus bieti | reverse complement strand
CCATGGGCTCCCAAATATCACTTTGCAGTTCCCACAAGAACAGTGATAGCAAACGGCTGCATGAAGAGAAAGTTGGAAGTCTGTGAGATCAATTCACAGATCACAAAGAAGTTTATCAGAAAGCTTCTTTCTCGTTTTTATCTGAGGATAATTTCTTTCCCACCATAAATGCATCCCAAATATCACTTTGCAGTTTCCACGAGAACAGTCTTAGCAAACGGCTTCATGAACAGAAAGGTGGAACTCCATGAGATGAATTCACAGATCACAAAGACGTTTCTCAGAAAGCTTCTTTCTCGTTTTTATCTGATTATATTTCCTTTACTTCTGTAGCCCTCAAAGCCGTCCAAAATATCACTTTGAAGATTCCACGAAAACAGTGTTAGCAAACAGATTCATGAACAGCTCGGTGGAATTCTGTAAAATGAGTTCACAGATAACAAAGAAGTTTCTCAGAAAGCTTCTTTCTCATGTTTATCTGAGAATATTTTCTTTGGCTTAATAGTATTCAAAGCGATCCAAAATATCAGGTCTTAGATTCCACAAAAACAGGACTAGCAAACAGCTCCATGAAATACAGCTGTAACTCAGTGAGTTGAATTCACACATCACAAAGCAGTTTCTCAGAAAGCTTCTTTCTACTTTTTATCTGAAGATATTTCCTTTGGCTGTATAGTCTTCAAAGCGATACAGAATATCAGTTCTCAGATACCCCAAAAACAGGGATAGCATATGGCTCCCCAAAATACAGGTGTAGCTCAGTGAGTTGAAATCACACATCACAAGGCAGTTTCTCAGAAAGCTTCTTTCTACATTTTATCTGAGGATATTTCCTTTGTCACCATAAGTTTCATTGCACTAGGAAATATCCAATTGTAGATTTCAACAAAACAGAGTTAGCAAACTGATCAATGAAAAGTGTAAGTCTGTGAGTTGCATTCACACGTCACAAAGCAGTTTCTCAGAAAGCTTCTTTCCCTTTTTATCTGAGGATATTCCTTTTCACCACATCCCTCAACGCGCTCCCAAACATCACTTTGAGGATTCCACGAGAACAGTGTTAGCCAACAGCTGCATGAACAGAAAGGTGGAACACTTTGCAATGAATTACAGATCAGAAACAAATTTCTCAGAAAACTTTCTCGTTTTTTTCTGAGGATAATTCCTTTGGCCGTATAGTCTTCAAAGCGATCCAAAATATCAGTTCTCAGATTCCACAAAAACAGGGTTAGCAAACGGCTCCACAAAATACAGGTTTAACTCAGTGAATTGTATTACGACATAACAAAGCAGTTTCTTAGAAGGATTCCTTCTAGTTTTTATCTGAGGATATTTCCTCTGTGCCAATAATCTTCATTGCGCTAAGAAATATCCAACTGCAGATTTCAAGAAAACAGATTCAGCAAACTGAGCAACGAAAAGAAAAGTGTAATTTTGAGTTGCATTCACACGTCACAAAGCAGTTTCTCAGAGCGCTTCTCCAAGTTTTTATCTGAGGATATTTCCTTTTTCACCATAGCCCTCAATGCACTCTCAAATAACACTTTGCAGATTCCACGAGAACAGTGGTAGCAAACAGCTTCATGAATAGAAAGGTGGACCACTGTGATATGAATTCACAGATCAGAAAGAAACTTTTCAGAAAACTTCTTTCTCGATTTTATTTGATGATATTTCCTTTTTCCGTATAGTCTTCAAAGCGATCTGGAATATTAGTTCTCAGATTCCACAAAAACAGGGCTAGCAAATAGCTCCACGAAATACAGGTGTAACTCAGTGAGTTGAATTCACAAATCACAAAGCACTTTCTCAGAAAGTTTCCTTCTACTTTTTTTTTGTTTGTCTGTTTGCTTTTTTTTTATTATTATTACACTTTAAGTTCTAAGGTACATGTGCATAACGTGCAGGTTTGTTACATATGTATACTTATGCCATGTTGGTGTGCTGCACCCGTCAACTAGTCAGCACCCATCAATTAGTCATTTAGATCAGGTATAACTCCCAATGCAATCCCTCCCCCTCCCCCCACCCACAATAGGCCCCGGTGTGTGAGTTCCCCTTCCCGAGTCCAAGTGATCTCATTGTTCAGTTCCCACCTATGAGTGAGAACATGCGGTGTTTGGTTTTCTGTTCTTGGGATAGTTTGCTAAGAATGATGGTTTCCAGCTGCATCCATGTCCCTGCAAAG
>NW_016841626.1:0-2858 GCF_001698545.2 Rhinopithecus bieti | reverse complement strand
GTTCTCGTGGAATCTGCAACAGGATCTAGGGAGTGCCTTGAAGCCTATGATGACAAGAGAAATATCCTCAGATAAAAACCTAAAAAGAGGCTTTCTGAGAAATTGCTCTGTGATGTGTGAATACATCTCACAGAGTTACACTGTTCTTTTCACTGAGCAGTTTGCTAACACTATTTCCTTAGAATGTGCAATGGGATATTTATCAGCACATTGAAGCCTATAGTGGCAAAGGATATATCCTCAGATTAAAACTAGAAAGAAGCCCTCTAAGAAACTTATTTATAATGTCTGAATTCATCTCACAGAGATACACCTGTATTTTCATGGAGCAGTTTACTAACACTGTTTTTGTGGAATCTGCAAGAGGAAATTTAGGAGTGTATTATGCCTACTGTGAAAAAGGAAATATCCTCCGAAGAATATTAGAGAGAAGTTTTCTGAGAAACTGCTTTGTGATGTGTGAATTCATCTCAAAGAGTTTCACCATTATTTTCGTGGAACAGGTTGCTAACACTGTTTTCCTGAAGTCAGCAGTAGGATCTTGGGAGCACATGGAAGCTTATGGTGACAAAGGAAATATCCTCAGATAACAACTACAGAAAAGCTTTCTGAGAAACTGTTTTGTGATGTGTGAATTCATCTCAGAGTTACAGGATTCTCTTCATAGAGCAGTTTGGTTGCACTGCTTTTGGGGAATCTGAGAAGGGAAATTTTGGGTCACAATGAAGCCCATGGTGACAAAGGAAATATCCTCCGATAAAAACTAGAAAGAAGTTTTCTGAGAAACTACTTTGTGATATGTGAGTTCATCTCACAGAGTTACTTGCTTCTATTCATAGAGCAGTTTGCTAACATTGTGTTCGTGGAATCTGCAAAGGGATATTTGAGAGTGGATTGAGGCCTATGGTGACAACGAATATATCCTCAGATAAAAACTAGAAAGAAGCTTTCTGAGAAACTGCTTTGTGATGTGTGAACTCAACTCACAGAGTTACACCATTGCTTTTATTGAGCAGTTTATTTACACGTTTTTCTTGGAATCTTCAATGGGATTTTTGGGATCGCTTGGAGGCCTATGGTGAAAAGTGAAATATTGTCTGGCAAAAACTAGAAAGAAGCTTTCTGAGAAACAGCCTTGTGATGTGTGAATTCATATCACTGAGTTACTCAATTCTTTACAGGGAGCAGTTTCGTAGCACTCTTTTTCACAATCTGAGAAGGAATATTTTGGATCACATTGAATACTATGCTTGCAAAGGAAACGTCTTCCCATAAAAACTAGAAAGAAGTTTTCTGAGAAACTGCTTTGTGATGTGTGAATTCATCTCACAATGTTACATTCTTCTTTTCATTGAGCAGTTTGCTAACACTGTTTTCTTGGCATCTGCAATGGAATACCAGGGAGCGGTTTGAAGCATATGGTGCCAAAGGAAATATCCTCAGTAAAAAACAAGAAATAAGCTTTCTGAGAACCAGGTTTATGGTGTGTTAATTCAGCTCACAGAGTTGAACATTTCTTTTCGTGTTGAAGTTTCTTAACACCGTTTTTGTGGAATCTACAAGAAGATATTTGGTAGCACATTGAAGCTCACGATGACAAAGGAAATATCCTCATATAAAACTAGAAACAAGCTTTCTGAGAAACTAGTTTGTGATGTATGAATTCAACTCACAGAGCTATACATTTATTCTCATGGGGTAGTTTGCTAACAACGTTCTCCTGGAATCTGCAACAGGATCTATGGGAGTGCCTTGAAGCCTATGATGACAAGGGAAATATCCTCAGATAAAAAACAAAAGGAGGCTTTCTGAGAAATTGCTCTGTGATGTGTGAATTCATCTCACAGAGTTACCCTGTTCTTTTCCCTGAGCAGTTTGCTAACACTGTTTTCTTGGAATCTGCAATGGGATATGTGGGAGTTCATTGAAGCCTATGGTGACAAAGGAATGATCCTCAGATAAAAACTAGAAAGAAGTCCTCTGAGAAATGTTTTTGTGATGTGTGAATTCATCTCACAGAAATACACCTGTCTTTTCATGGAGGAGTTTGGTAATTCTGTTTTCGTGGAATCTGGAAAGGCATATATAGGAATACATTGAGGCCTAGGAAATATCCTCAGATAAAAACAAGAAAGAAGCATTCTGAGAGATACTCTTTCTGTGAATTCATCTCACAGAGTTACACTGTTGTTTTCAATGAGCAGTGTGATAACACTATTTTCCTGGAATCTGCAATAGGATATTTGGGAGTGCTTTGAATCCTATGTTGGCAAATTACATATCTTCAGACCAAAACCAAAAGGAAGCTTTCTTAGAAACTGCTTTGTGATGTGTGAATTCATCTCACAGATTTACACATTTCTTTTCATGGAGCAGTTTGCTAACACTCTTTTTGTGGAATCTGCAAAGGGCTGTTTGCAAGCGCATTGTGGCAAATGGTGAAAAAGGAAATATCCTCACAGAAAAACTAGAAAGAAGCTTTCTGAGAAGTTGCTTTGTGATTTGTGAATTCATTTCACAGAGTTAGAAGATTCCTTTCATGGAGGAGTTTGGTAGACCTGTTCTTGGGGAATCTGAGGCGGCATATTTTGGATCACACTGAAGCCTGTGGTGATAAAGGAAATTTCCTCAGACAAAATCTAGAAAGAAAGTTTCCGAGAAACTTATTTGTGATGTGTGAATTCATCTCACAGTGTTACACCATTGTTTTCATTAAGAAGTTTGCTAACACTTTTTTCATGGAATCTGGGATGTGATATTCTGGAGCGCATTGAGGCATATGATTAATAAGAAAATATACTCAGATAAAAACTAGAAAGAAGCTTTCTGAGAAACTACTTTGTGATTTGTGAATTCAT
>NW_016841625.1:0-456 GCF_001698545.2 Rhinopithecus bieti | reverse complement strand
GGAAGAAAACATTCAATAAAGAGACCTTCTTCACTTTGGCATCCCTCTCCCCATGTGCCTTCTGAAGCTCCTGTAGCAAGCCTGCAGACAGGTTCAGAAAGTGTTTCCAAGAGGAGCAGAACAGCTCTACACACACACACACACAGAGTCAACATGGGGGAAAGATAGAGGAGAGTGATGGCATGCAGTGTCTGAGAGAATCTAGTCATGAGGATTAAGGGAAGGCTCCCCAGGCGAGTGGGAAAGGTGAGCAGTGTTCAGCCTCTCAGAGGTGTGGATGGCAGTGTCATCCAGGCAGAAGACAAATGCACAAGGCTTGAAGCCGGAGCAAACAGCTTCCATATGCAGGAGCCCAAGTGCCAGGCGCTTCTATGGCAAATCCAAGAGTGAGGCAGGAGGGGTCAGGGCCCGGCATGCCAGGTCAATGACTTCGTGGACCCAGCAAACCAAGCTAGA
>NW_016841624.1:0-203 GCF_001698545.2 Rhinopithecus bieti | reverse complement strand
CTTATATCTATTATGTCTATATTTTATACCTCTATCCATTATATCTGTTATATCTATTATGTCTATATTTTATACCTGTATCTATTATGTCTATATTTTATACATATATCTCTTATATCTATTATGGCTATATTTTATACCTATATCTATTATATCTATACTTTATACCTCGATCTATTTAAGTTTTATACCTATATCTCTTA
>NW_016841623.1:0-456 GCF_001698545.2 Rhinopithecus bieti | reverse complement strand
TGGGTGTTCAAATCCCAGCTCTGTCTAAGTGATCTTAGCAAGCACTTAACCTCAAACACTCCCTGATTTTCATCTACGCAATAGAGGTTATCCTAGTAACTGTCTCATATGGTGGTTGTGAGGGTTAAATGGGATTGTTAGCATGGCACCCGGTGAAGCACTCCATAAAGGTTCAAACAGTGGTAGTAATCACAGTAATAACAATTGCAGTATTATCTGATCTCTCTGGGCCTCCGTTAGCCAGCTGTAAATTCGATCTCTTTCCCTGTGCCTTCCAACTTTACTGAGTTCTTTTAAAAACCAGGCCACGGGCTTGGAAATGCCTTGATCTTTACTGACCGAGTTGTATACTGAGCCTAGCCCGAGCCCTTTTCAGGGGCACTGCCCGGGCTCCCCGCCCGGGCTCCCCAGATCAAAACTTCTCACTCTTCACATCCAGTCCTTGAGCCGCAGTGA
>NW_016841622.1:0-541 GCF_001698545.2 Rhinopithecus bieti | reverse complement strand
TCTGTATCCCAGGCCCAACAGCCCTGGGACGAGGGTGTGTGGTAGGAACTCCCCCAGCCAGTCCGAACCCTGGGGGCAGTCCTAGGAGCCACCTGTCATGCCCTGACAGCTTCCCCATGGCAAGTGGCACACACTCCTCCCTCTGGTATCAGCAGACTACAGGCGTGTCCTCAGTGTCAGGCCCCGGGGGCCCCACAGAGACCGCGAGGACTCCAGAGACCCAGGCAGGTAGGGCCCAGCCGGGAAAGGCCTGTATGGTCTCATTAGAGACACTGACCACGTCTGTTTTCCTTTCAGCCAAACCCGAGCAAGGGTCCTCGGCACCTAGGCCTGTGCTGGCTTCAAGTGGCAGGACGACCCTCTGCAAGGGGGACAGGCAGGCCCCTCCAGGTCCAGCAGCCCAGTTCCAGCCGCCCATTTGGTCAGCTTCCCCGCCATGGGCACCTCGTTCTTCCACACCCTGTCCTGGTGGGGCTGTCCGTGAAGACACCTACCGTGTGGGCACTCGGGGTGTGCCCAGCCTGGCCCCGGCTCAGGGAAG
>NW_016841621.1:0-2298 GCF_001698545.2 Rhinopithecus bieti | reverse complement strand
CTTTCTTTCTTTCTTTTTCTTTCTTTCTTTCTTTCTTTCTTTCTTTCTTTTTTTTTTTCTTTCCTTCCTTCCTTCCTTCCTTCCTTCCTTCCTTCCTTCCTTCCTTCCTTCCTTCCTTTCCTTCCTTTCTTTTCCTTCTTTCTTTCTTTCTTTCTTTCTTTCTTTCTTTCTTTCTTTCTTTCTTTCTTTCTTTCTATCTTTCTTTCTTTCTCTCTCTCTCTTTCTTTCTTTTTCTTTTTTTCTTTCCTTCTTTCTTTCTTTTTCTTAGACAGGATCTCACTCTGTTGCCCAGGCTGGACAGCAGCAAAATCATGATTCACTGTAACCTTATATAGAGTACCATGTATTTAGTATATAGTACCACATAATTAGATAGCTGTACCTCCTGAACTCAAGTGATCCTCCGTCCTCAGCCTCCCGAGCAGCCGGGACTATAGATGTGAGCCATGGCACCCAACTCAACTTTGAGAAATTTTAATAACTTTTCATTAACCCTGTATATAAATTATTTCTCTGTATATCATTTAATCCATGCTATTCTCTTCCTTTCTTTTATTTTGAAATTTTTGGCTGATTCAGTGGCACTTAGAGATTTCATACCTGACATATAACCTAACAACAACAAACATGCTGCTGTTGTAATTTGAAGGTAATATTACCATTCCTGTGAAAAGCCTTTCTGATTCATTGTAAGTTTACTTGCATTATTATATTTTAAAAATTCAGTAGAGGTTAATGTTATTTTGCTTGCTTCAGTGATCCTATGCTTGATTTTCCCATTTCAGATGATAATGTATGTCACATGAAAGTTTTCAACTTAACTCTTGTTTTCATGATGTGGTCCTCCACACATTTGTAAGCACATGTTTTAAAGACATTGTTTACCTTAAGGAGAAGTCATTCAAAATTATGCAAATGGACAGGGCCACCTGTAAATAGTTCTGAGACTATATATTGCTTTCTCCCAAAAGGAGGATGTATACCCTTTTTTCTGTAATCACATTGTAGAAACATGGGTCAAAATAAGTTACAAAATATAATGGGAAAATAACAAGCTTCTAGAATTGTCTAACATTGTCTTTAATGTCATTCTTGTGGTAGAGCTTTGATTGTTTTTCGATTTTCCTTTTCCTTTTACTCCTATTTTTATCCTTATATAGTACCACATATTTAGATAGCCTCATTTTTTCCTTTAACTCATACACAGATACATATTTTCCCCTCAATTGCCCTGGGAGCTACAACTGTTCTTCCTGGGAGTCCCAGTCATAAGCAACTGATCTCAGTATCCAACTGGAGCAATGTTCTTAAGGAAACTTTTAAAATATAAACCTCCAATTAATATAAATAATGTCTCATGTTTCTCTTTCTTCTTTTTCTTATTATACTTTACATTCTAGGGTACATGTGCACAACATGCAAGTTTGTTACATATGCATATATGTGCCATGTTGGTGTGCTGCACCCATTTACTCGTCACTTACATCAGGTATATCTCCTAATGCTATCCCTCCCCCCTACCCCCTCCCCACAATAGAACCCGGTGTGTGATGTTCCCCTTCCTGTGTCCAAGGGATCTCATTCTTCAATTTCCACTTATGAGTGAGAACATGCGGGATTTAGTCTTCTGTTCTTGTGATAGTTTGCTGAGAATGATGGTTTCCAGCTACATCCATGTCCCTACAAAGGACACGAACTCATCCTTTTTTATGGCTGCATAGTATTCCGTGGTGTATATGTGCCACATTTTCTTAATCCAGTCTGCCACTGATGGACATTTGGGTTGATTCCAAGTCTTTGCTATTGTGAATAGTGCGCAATAAACATATGTGTGCATGTGTCTTTATAGCAGCATGACTTATAATCCTTTGGGTATATCCCCAGGAGTGGGATGGCTGGGTCAAATGGTAGGAAAGGATCCAGTTTCAGCTTTCTACTCATGGCTAACCAATTTTCCCAGCATCATTTATTAAACAGGGAATCCTTTCCCCATTTCTTGTTTTTGTCAGATTTGTCAAAGATCAGATGGCTGTAGATGTGTGGTATTATTTCTGAGGGCTCTGTTCTGTTCCATTGGTCTATATCTCTGTTTTGGTACCAATACCATGCTGTTTTGGTTACTGTAACCTTGTAGTATAGTTTGAAGTCAGGTAGCGTGATGCCTCCAGCTTTGTTCTTTTGGCTTAGGATTGTCTTGGAAATGCGGGGTCATTTTTGGTTCCATATGAACTTTAAAGCAGTTTATTTTTTTTCAATTCAGTGAAGAAAGTCATTGGTAGCTTAATGGGGATGGCATTG
>NW_016841620.1:0-1610 GCF_001698545.2 Rhinopithecus bieti | reverse complement strand
TAAAATCAAGTGCAAGTTAGTTACTTCCGAGATATAATGGGGCTGCAAGCATTAGATAAATGCACCCATTCCAAATGGGAGAAATTGATCAAAACAAAGGTGCTACAAGCCCCATGCAAGTTCTTAATCCAATAGGGCAGTCATTAAACCTTAAGTTCAAAAATGATCTCCTTTGACTCCATTTCTCACACTCAGGTCGCACTAATGCAAGAGGTGGGTTCCCACAACCTTGGGTAGCATGCTCATGAATAAGTTGAGATGTTTTCTTTGCCAGAGATAATGATGGCTGAACTACTTATAGTAGCTGCCCTTACAGTGTGATCATTTTATTAAATTACTACCTTTGAAGTACAAATTACTGATTAGAACAACTAATTGTCCAGAGCATATTGTTTAATCTAGCTAAAAAAAAAAAAAAGAAAAAGTATTTCAATGTCTATGTCAGAACATTTAAATTATATAGACTTTTGCTTATAGAAAGATGAAGCATACATAGTTTTTTCCATACTTCTAGGTAACTACAACTAGAAATCCTGGATATTATATATAAAACCAATGTATAAGAATTCTGAGGTGGAGAGGAAAGATAAAGACTGACTAGGCATCTCAGAACCCCAGGAATAATGGTGGTGTGTTTGTTGGGTTTTCTCTTTGCCTCACATGACCCAGATTTGGTGCCAGACAAGCCAATAACCTGGAAACACTTTTGGGCACATGTGTGCACACGTACATATACACACGCACACACACAAATACACAACCCCTGTTCTCTCTAGCCAAAAGACCAGAAAGGGAGTAGCCTAGGAGGGCATAAAACACTTAGAAATAATGGCCCTAAGCCAGCTAAACACTACAAAAAAAAAAGGTGGTCCCACTGCTACCCCAACAGCAAATACTGATCAGAGAGACTAAATTTACACCCTCACGAGACTGTAAAAAGGCACCCCAAAGAACTGTTGTCATGGTGTATCAGTGAAGACTGTGTGGGGAGCATGGACTTTCATTCCTGCTGAGCAGTAATAAGGCCCCACCCTGCCGTGTCATCAGAGACCACATGAGGAAACTGCATTTCCACTCCCGCCAGGCAGTAACACAGATGCCTCTTTCTCTTCCTGTGGTGGTGATGTAAGAGGAGGCTGAATTGAAAGGTCAGACTTTCACCTCAATTTAACAGTGATGAAGTCGCTACCTGATATAGTATGACTCTGTGTCCCCACCCAAATCTCATCTCATAGCTCCCATTATTCCCACGTGTTGTGGGATTGACCTGGTGGGAGATGATAGAACCATAGAGGAGTTTCATTTCTCATGCTGTTCTCGTGATAGTGAATGGGTATCATGAAATATGATGGTTTTGAAGCAGGAGTTTCTCTGCCAAGCTCTCTCTTTGCATGCTGCCATCCATGTAAGATGTGACTTGCTCCTCCTTGCCTTCAGCCATAATTGTGAGGCCTCCCCAGTCATGAGGAACTGTTAAGTCCAAAAACCTCTTTCTTTTGTAAATGCCCAGTCTTGGGTATGTCTTTATCAGCAGCGTGAAAACAGAATGATACACTCCCACTCCCCTGTGGTGTTAGTGAAGGCAACATGGGCATTAGGAAGAAGTCATG
>NW_016841619.1:0-763 GCF_001698545.2 Rhinopithecus bieti | reverse complement strand
CGACCTGTCATTGCACTGGCCTGTGCCCTGTCCTCAGGGTCACATTTGTCTCCCAGAAGCCGTGCGACCCTGGAAAACCCATCAAACTGTCTAACAGGTCCCTCCTCTGTGCATTAACAATGACATTGACTCCTGCTCTGCAGGGTGCTGGGAGGGTAGAGGGAGGTGTATGCTGGAGAGCTCCCCAAGGGCAAGGCCTGGCTCTGCGTCACTCACTGTCATATCCTGAGAACCTGGGGCTGGCCCAACACGTGGCCACCATTCCCTAAGAATTGTGGCCACCATTCCCTAACAGTTGGATTTGATCCGTCAGTGCTGAAGGCAGGGGATAGAGCTTAGACAGACCCCCTGTGTCCTGTCTTCTTTATCTGCAGCTTACTCATCCTTGCCCCTTTCACATGCACCCTGCAGAGCAGGTGTTCACTGAGCTTCCACAAAATTCAGCTAGAGCAGCTGATGGATACTGGGGCCTGGATTCACTGTCAAAGTGTTTCTCAAAGGGTGCTCTCCAGAACACCATGGAAAACTCATTTACTGTATAAGTTTGAAAACCCCTGCCCACAGGTCTACCCTTGTGTACGAGCAATCAGCTCTACCATTCAGCCCAGGTGTGTGTTTGCTGAACCATCTGGAGGAAGCTGAGGAGACATGAGCCGAAGGCAGAGGGTGAGTCCGAAGTGGGATCTTGGGACAGGTATGAGAAGTTAGGCAAAAATGGGATCATTCTAGCCTTAGTAACCTTAGATAATAGTTCACATTATTT
>NW_016841618.1:0-1438 GCF_001698545.2 Rhinopithecus bieti | reverse complement strand
GTTCACATCAGCTGCATAAAGATACTTAACAATGAAGAGAAAAATAATTAATTCTATAGTGAAAAAATGTGTCAGAGAGCTTATCAACTAAGTGATTTATTAACATCAACTACACTAGAACAAACTTTTATAATGTCCTGATGCACCCAGAAGGACAGCATTACTGCTGAGATATTGTCCCCTGAAAGGTAAATTACAGTCTGAATTTAACCATAAGGAAACATTAGTTTTATGGAAAGTTCAAGATACAGGTATCTCCCATGTTCTGTAATTTTTAACAGTGATTTTAAACAGTCTTTCTTTAGCACTGTAAAGAGCAGTTATCTCCTATCAATTTTTTTATAATTTTCTCGGTAATAAATACCATACTGCTTCAATGGGTGTTTTCTTAATCCTGTACTGCATAGACATAATAAAGAACACAGATGAGGCCAGGCGCGGTGGCTCAAGCCTGTAATCCCAGCACTTTGGGAGGCCGAGATGGGCGGATCACGAGGTCAGGAGAACGAGACCATCCTGGCTAACATGGAGAAACCCCATCTCTACTAAAAAATACAAAACACTAGCTGGGCGAGGTGGCAGGCACCTGTAGTCCCAACTACTCGGCAGGCTGAGGCAGGAGAATGACGTGAACCCGGGAGGCGGAGCTTGCAGTGAGCTGAGATCTGGCCACTGCACTCCAGCCTGGGCGACAGAGCAAGACTCTGTCTCCAAAAAAAAAGAAAAAAAAAAGAACACAGATGAAACCTGAACATTACATGTTCTCTGTCTTCACTAAAAACCCCAGGTTTCCCCAATAGGAATTTTGAGTATCTACACCTTCCCATGTCCAACAGCCACAAAAGGACATTTTTAATATTGCAGATTATAAACTCATAGTGAGATTTCTGCATGGCATATAAGAAGCCATAATGTAGAGAAGGCTCTGGTATATAGAAGAAATATATTTTTCAGAGACTTGATTATTGTAAGAATTTTTTAAAGTAGTTAAGACAAACTCATTAGGGAGGAAAAACACAAGTAGAGAAGTACAGGTTCGCAAGTACCAAACATGTTTCCTGGAGGAAGCAGAGTGGACACAGATCTTGATCTGAGACATATTTAGCTGAAAAAAAAAGAAAAAAAAAAAGGCCATTTTTTTTTTTTTCTCTTTCTCCTCCTTCTCTAGGATTATTTCTCAGATAAAATTCTCTGGACAAATAATACCTGAATCTTGAGAACATGCCTTTAAAAGTGTCAGCACCACAGGTCTACCTGCTGTCACCACATCCACAGGCAGAAGAACCAAGACACAGAAACTCCACCCACTTCTGCCCTTTACAGCAGAAGAGATTGAGAAACAATGAGTAGCTCCAGAGATAAAAATATGCTTTTCTGTATTTTGTCCTCAGGAGCCGTCCCCTGACACAGGCACCAGCAATTTCTGCTACAGTAATGG
>NW_016841617.1:0-917 GCF_001698545.2 Rhinopithecus bieti | reverse complement strand
TTTTTTTTTTTTTTTTTGAGACAGAGTCTCTCTCTGTCGCCAGGCTGGAGTGCAGTGGTGCAATCTTGGCTCACTGCAACCTCCGCCTCCCGGGTTCATGCCATTCTCCTGCCTCAGCCTCCCAAGTAGCTGGGACTACAGGTGCCTGCCACCACGTCCTGCTAATTTTTGTATTTTTAGTAGAGATGGGGTTTCACCATGTTGGTCAGGCTGGTCTTGATCTCTTGACTTCATGATCTGCCTACCTTGGCCTCCCAAAGTGCTGGGATTATAGGCGTGAGTCACTCGTGCCTGGCAAATTTTTTTTTTAATAGGATATGAAAAATTATCCACATACTGTCATATATAACCATGAACTTTTCAAAAAGAAATCAAAGACTTTTCTTTCAGTGTTCTTTTCCTTTTATGTAGCAAAACGTGAAAATTGCTTGCAAATGTCACCTCATTATATGACCTTTCTGATTACTATTTGGGGGGGTCACCTTCATCCATTCCTCTTATTTCTTCCTTTCCCCAATTGTGGTTGCATCATATGTCTCCTTCATTCCTCTTCTCCCCTTCCTTCTCACTCTTTCCATTTTGTTCTTTGTCAGTCACATTCACCCTTCTAGGTTCAATGCTCCACACAATACACATGATTCTGAAATTTCTTTTCCCACCCCTGACAACACAGCCTGGCTAATTCTTACTGATGGAAATGGATGCCTTTTCTCTCGGTTGTCCTGCTGGTACCTGAGACTTGACTTTCCCAAACTGAATGAACTTGCCACTGTCCCTTCATATCAACTCCTCATTCTACTCTCCCTCTTTCCATCATTGATGTCACTCTCCCAGGACTCAGATGGCACCTCTCCCCATACACACAGTGAGTGGTCAAGTCCAGCCACGTTCTCTCCTGCCCATCCCTCTCTTTCCAC
>NW_016841616.1:0-767 GCF_001698545.2 Rhinopithecus bieti | reverse complement strand
ATTGCACCAGACATAGTAGACAATCTCAAAAGCCAGGCTGGAGTCAAGGTTCTCTGGTGGAGTTTCCACTTTAGAAATGGGTTTTGTCAGGCTTTGTGTTTTTGTGTTACAGACATGACAGCCATGTATCTATCTATTCCACTTCCAGTGGAGATGAAAACCTAACACATATGCCCATTCAAAGGATTTTACATGAATCTTCATAGCAGCTTTACTTGCAACAGCCAAAACCTGAAAACAGTCCAAATGTCCATGGACAGGTGAATTTGTGACTGATAAACTTACTATGGTATATGTATATAATGAAATAACACTCCCTAGTAAGAACAGAACAATTGATAGATGTAGCAACATGAGTAAATCTCAAAATAGTGATGCTGAGTGATGAAAAAGTATACCCACCCTATGATTTCATGTATTTGGAAATAAAAACTCACAGGGACTGCAGGTGGATCAGTGGTTGCCTGTGGATGGGATGGGGACAGGCAGGAGAAAGTGAGTAGAAAAACAACAAGAAAACTTTGGTGGTAAAGGTAATGGATATGCTGGTTATTTGAATATGTTGTTTGTTTTATAGAGCTACAAATGCCAACAATAATCAAAATGTACAATTAAGTATGTGCAGTTTTTTGCTTGTAAATAAACCTTTTAAAAATTAACTGATACAAATTGACTTACATGACCAGAAATCTGTTGAAAACTCTCATGTTTTCTTCCCTATTTTTATTCTTGTGTGCCCTTACAGACTGTGTGAACACATTTCTCAT
>NW_016841615.1:0-1437 GCF_001698545.2 Rhinopithecus bieti | reverse complement strand
TATGTTATTTTATTTTAAAGATGGTGCTGTCAACAATTATATCATTATCAGGAAAAGTTAACTACTGTAAGCATATTAGGGCCACATACTTTATTTGGATTTTGAACTGTGATCTTCCAGCTCAAATCTCATTTTCTTCCCATTGCTTTTAAGAACAAGAGACAATTATTGAATAATATTATATAAGTTCACAATTTGTACCAGCTTTCTTCTTTCTCCTACTGTTCTTTGCAGTTTTTTAGTAATCAAATGGAACTAGAGGTGTTCGCTCAGATTAGTCAGGTTGAGAGTAAGTTTCTGTTATAAGCGTCCTCTGCAACTTCAAGAGGGATTTATTAATGAAGTCTTCCCTAGATCTTTGCTCTGGAAAGCCAGGATGAGCTGACCTTTGCAAAATGGTGACCATCGGGTTTTATTTCCTAAGTATCTCACACATCTGCCCACTTATTTCATCTCTGCTGTTGCCAACCTAGTTCACTTCCAGAAGGCAACGTTCTCTTCCACCTGGAGCACTGCAAACAGTCACCCTCCTTCCACTCTTTCCTAGAATCAGTTCTGCATTGTGCAGTCAGAGGGTTTTTTATTTTAATAGCCGTACTGAGGTATAATTGATATATACAATAAGCTGCACATATTTAAAGTTGCATAAATTGATCATTTTTGACACACGCATGCACTCATGAAACCATCATTCAATCATGATAGTGAACATATCTATGATTCCAAAAGTTTCTATTGTGCCACTTTGTACATTTTCCCTCCACCTCTCCCGTACTCCTCCTCAGCCAACCAGTGATCTGATTTCAGTCAGTATAGACTGTTTTTCACTTTCCAGAGTTTTGTATCAATGGAACTGTACAGCAGGTACTCTTTTTTTTTTTATTTTTTTGACTTGCATCTTTCACTGAGCACAATGCCTTTGATATACATTTAAGCTGTTATGTATATCACTAGTTCATTCTTCTTTATTGCTAAGTAGTATTCTATTGCATTGCTGTACCACACTTTGTTTATCCACACTTTTTATGAACATTTGGGTTCTTTTCAGTTTGGGGCTACTACAAATAAAGCTGCTATAAATATTTTTATAAATGTCTTTGTATGGAAGTATTCTTTCATTTCATCTTTCATTTCAGGTAAATACTTAGCCACAGAATGGGTGAGTCACGGGGTAGGTATATACCTACTTGTGTAAGAAACTTCCAAATCATCTTTGTAAGTGATTGTACCATTTTACATTTCCATGTCACCAATACTTGGTATGGTCAGTCTTTTAATTTTAGTATTCTAATTAGAGGCGTCTTTCCCATTTAATTTTCATTTATCCCATGAATAAAGATGCAGAACATTTTTCATGTGCTTATTTTACAATTGTATACTTTCTTTGATGAAGAGTGCAAATTTTTTCTCTTTTTTTAATTTTTTATTTA
Organism: Rhinopithecus bieti; assembly: GCF_001698545.2. Classification (NCBI taxonomy): domain Eukaryota; kingdom Metazoa; phylum Chordata; class Mammalia; order Primates; family Cercopithecidae; genus Rhinopithecus; species Rhinopithecus bieti. Next base: position 7 of record NW_016841615.1, on the reverse strand, counting down.
TTTTTAT
>NW_016841614.1:0-1443 GCF_001698545.2 Rhinopithecus bieti | reverse complement strand
TGTCAGGTCTGAGTTCACACTGGTGCCCGTGTGGTCTCCAGTTACGGTGCTGGCCATGGAGTCTGAGTTCACACTGGTGCCTGCGTGGTCTTCAGTTACAGTGCTGGCCATTTGTGCCTTTCTGGGAAGTTAGAAGGAGGATCATTTCATCACCTCTCTGTCCTCCCACACCTGATCTATGCTGGGCCACCGTGAATTCTTCCTTTTAACTGTTTCTCTCATCATGGGCAACACTGGTGTTTTGTGGTCCATGTTTGCCTTTTCTGAAAACGGATTCTGTGTTGCTTTATAGAATCACGTGGTCTCTTTTATGAATTTCACTTTTCTTAAAGAAGATAGTCGTGCTTTTATCTCTTCAATCTCAACTCTGTTCCCTGACACAGGCTCTTGCCAGCTCGCAAATTAAAAGTAATCTTTGATTATAAGTAATACTTTCTAAAGTTTTCAAAAGTTTGTCAGCATGCAGGTTACTGAACATTGACTGTTTATTTAATGGAAAATTACATTCTAAGTAGAGTATTAGAGTGAAAATGATCTTCTGATTTTATTAAAATATTCAGGTGAAAATATGAAAATGCCTTCACCAAACTTCATGCCTGTGTATCGTGAAAACGTTAAGCTGCTCTCTGCTCCAGGGAATACATGAGTAGAGTATGTGTTTGAAAGTGTCATTCCAGTCTTAAGTTTTAGGTATTCTTAAAGCGGTTGGCTGGAGAAGTAACATTTAGCATTGGGTGAATGTTTGATAAAGATTTGTCTCAATATAAAAATAGTTAAAAACAATCTTTAGTGTTTCCTGTCAGGGTTCACCCATTAAAGAATGGTCTTGTAATAAACACATTAAGAGTGTTGGCGCCCAGAGTGCCACCCTGCCCACAGTTTCATCATCTACTGTCAGCAGGCAACACGTCCAGTGTTTAGCTGCACGTCAGATGTAGCCACAGGGCCACAGGACATCCCTGCGGACGGATGTTCTTATGCAGATTAATGAGGATGGAGACTGCTGCAGAACTGTAAGCCCCCCAGGGGCTGATGGAAGCCTGGGAACACCTGAGACACCAGAGTCGCTGCTGCCCTGGGTGGAAGGAAACCTGCCCTGGAAGATGGGAAACGCAATAAGGAGAAAGTACCAAGGTACATGATGCTGTGAAAACTGAGATATTTTAATTAAATTAACAATTAAAATCATTTTAATTATGTGAATTATTTGAGCTCATTTTAGTTCTTTTTAGGAAATTAATACTTAAGTCAAGTTTGTTTTTTGAATTGTTTGAATTAATTGAGTCCGCACAAGAGTTAGCATTGATATCTGACCCTCTTCCAGGGTTGGGGCAGAGGAGATGGGGGCAGAGGAGACGGGCCTCCCACCTACTTTCACCTGGAGCTCAGCCAGAATTTCCCATTGAGGAGCACTCAGCTCCCTGAGAGCCGGGAGCTCTTGCA
>NW_016841613.1:0-445 GCF_001698545.2 Rhinopithecus bieti | reverse complement strand
ATGCAGCCAAACTTAACCTTAACTGCCACACACCATCTACTTATATTTCATGATGCTCTCTCTAATCTCTTAGGTAATTGTGTCCCCCCAGAAACCTATGGAGAGCTGAAGGGGTTTTAGGATCTTGGAATCCACCCTTCCTCCTTTGGTACAAGAGGACAAAAGCCAGAGAGCAGTGCGATGGCTGAGGTATGCGAGTGTAAACCAAAAGGTACCTGAGACTGATCTCAATCCATGTAAAAGTTAATTCTGCCAAGGTTAAGGCCATGCTTGGAAGAAAAAAACACGGAATCACAGAAACGGTCTGTGGTCTGTGCCTTCCTCCCAAGATGATTTTGAGGGCTTCAGTAGTTAAAGGGGAAGGGTGGGCTGAAGAGGAAGGGTGGGCTGGAGGGAAGGGTGGGCTGGAGGGAAGGGTGGGCTGGAGGAAAAGGGTGGGCTGGAG
>NW_016841612.1:0-341 GCF_001698545.2 Rhinopithecus bieti | reverse complement strand
ATGTGATATAAGTAGAATTGTTGAGCAGGACGTCCAAAAGGACTCCTTAAAAGGAGCCAAACTACTGAGTATGGCTTTTTAAAATTTTTTCTTTTCCCTGCTGCTTTGAATGCAGCTGTGATTGCGAACAAAGCTACTCTCTTGGGGCATGAGGTGATCTAGAAGATACAACCACCTTCAGTCAAAGTGCCTGAGGGAATGATAGGAGAAGCTGGACTCTCTGATAAGATCACAGATCCAGTGCACAGGGGAGGATTGCCTGCCTTCAGATTCCTTTCATGTGAAAAGACAGACCTTTATATGTGTGAGCCTCTGTTAGCTTGTGTCTTCTGTTTTATGCA
>NW_016841611.1:0-959 GCF_001698545.2 Rhinopithecus bieti | reverse complement strand
AACAAAATGTTTATATGCTTTTTTTTTTTTTTTTTTTAGATGGAGTCCTGCTCTGTCGCCCAGGCTGGAGTGCAGTGGCCGGATCTTAGCTCACTGCAAGCTCCGCCTCCCGGGTTCACGCCATTCTCCTGCCTCAGCCTCCCGAGTAGCTGGGACTACAGGCGCCCGCCACCTCGCCCGGGCTAGTTTTTTGTACTTTTTAGTAGAGACGGGGTTTCACCGTGTTAGTCATATATGCATTTTAAACCTAGAAGGAAATATAATCTAATTTCTGTGAGTCTTAATTATTTTTTAAAATACTGTTGACTTTTCTACATACTATCATATTTCGACAATCAATTTATGTTACTTTATAATCAGCTAAAAGTTATCAGAAAGGATTGAATTAACTTACATTAGCAATTATTTAGTTATTCACCCTACAGTCTTGCTGGAATTGTTTTATCATTATCTTTTAGATTTGCCGGTTTGGAAAAGTACAAAATGGCATCTCATTATTGTTTTAATTTTGAATTACTTAAAATTGATGAGTTCTACATTTATTTTTAGAATCTGTCTTGGCACTGAATAATTTAACTACATTATTAAATAATGCGGCTCATATTCTAAAATAAAATGAATACGGTTGAGTTTAATTTACCTTAAATTATTATTTAAGAATATTACACTGTATGGGCTTGTTCAGGACAAAGGTTTGTATATACCTTTTTCCTACATTCACTGGTCTTTTAATCATTAATAACTTTTAAAACTATTATGGAAAAATTGAAACATACACAAAAGTAGATAGAAAAGTCTAATGAACCCTATCCACTCATCAACAAACTTCAACAATTATCACTCATGTCCAATCTTGTTTATTTTATACTCCAACCCACTTCTCCTACCTTTCCTGAATTATTTTGAAGCAAATCATATAATTTCATCCAAATAATTTGGTCTCTAGCTCTAAAAGATAA
>NW_016841610.1:0-2061 GCF_001698545.2 Rhinopithecus bieti | reverse complement strand
CTGGGAAGAATTAAACTGAGTCTTACATGCCAGCGAGGAATTATTGTTAATATTATCGAGTGTAATGGTGGAACTGTGAGCAATGCACTGGAATTTTTATGAGTGACATGATGTATGTAAAAAGATTGTTTTTTGAGATGGACTCTTGTTCTGTCACCCAGGCTAGAGTGCAGTGGTGCAATCTTGGCTCACTGCAACCTCCACCTCCCAGGTTCAAGCAATTCTCCTGCCTCAGCCTCCCGAGGAGTCGGGACTACGGGTGCCACCACTACACCTGGCTAATTTCTGTATTTTGAGAACGGACAGGGTTTTGCCATGTTGGCCAGACTGGTCTTGAACTCCTGGCCTCAAGAAATCCACCCACCTCAGCCTTCTAAAGTGCTGGAATTAAAGGCATGAGCTACCATGCCTGAGCAGAATTTCTTTTAAAATACTACAAGAGAACAAAGGTATGGAGGCAGAAAATTGGATGAAGGCTGCTGCTTTTTGTTTCCAGTGCTAGGTGCATGAGGGCTTATTGTTTCTTTAATTTTGTGTGTGTTTAAAAAGTTTCATCATAAAAAAAATTAAGAGGAAAAAGAAAGACATAGAAGCAATACAAACTACGAACCATCTCCCTGCTTCTTCAGAGACAGCTGTGGAGGGAACAGGGCAAGGGGACAAACCAGGCCCCGTCTGCATAATTAGATGACCACAGGCCTTGGTGGCAGAGCAGGACCCACCTCTCAGAGCTGTGGGAGGGAGGAAATTAGTTCCTACATGGGAAGAACTTAGAAAAATGCCTGACACTGGGCACACCCTCACTTGTATTAGCTGTTACCCTGCGTGCACCATGCCGGGGGCTGGGAAGGTGAGAAAGAGCACTGGGCCCAGAGAGTGTGAACATTACAGCTGCGGTACACAAGGCTGCCTGACCAGCATTGTGCAACAAGCCCACCGGGTGGCCATGGCCCCCTCTCTACTCAGGCAAACCTGCGGCAAAGCTGAGCACAGGCAAGACCAGGGGCTGGATCCTGGCTCAGGGCAGGGTCAGCCACAGAGCTATTGTCACAGCTCAAATCATGCCCAGTCTTCCCTCCTCCTCAATAAGAATCCCACAGAATCAGCCCCTCTGCATGGACCCCCAACACCCCTACCCCAGGTCCCGGGAGAAGCCCTTTCTAGCCCCTCTTCCTGAGATGCCTCATAGCTCCCACGGTGCTCGCTCTTCCCCCTCACCGCAAGTCCAGGAGCCCAGTCTCAGTGGCCCCAGCGTAGCCATGTGGCTAGAGAGAACAGTCGTGGCCCCAGGCCCCTGCTGAAATTGAACTTGCTGGCCTCCTTGTGGGTGCCCGTATGCGCCCAGAGGCTTGTACAGGTGACCTCATTTCATCTCCAGCACACACCTACACACCTCACGAGTGGTGCAGACAGGGAGAGAGTGAGTCTCAGAGTGGTGGGGCTAGTCATCTCGGAGCCCCAGCACCAATAAGCCAATGTGCTTGTTTGCCCATCTCCTGTCCGCCCGTTCAGGGTTTTTCCCCCTCATGCCAGCCATCCAGGCATCCCCCATGAGCACCTTGAGGCCCGGCAACCACGTGGGCCTCCATGCTTGGCCATGTGTCCACTGGCCTATCACAGTCACTGCTAGGTGTGCTGGCCTCTCCCTGCCACTGGCTCTCAAATGGCACCACCACCAGTGCTTCCTGCACCCAAAAGTACCCACCTGAACCCAGTAGATGTGGAACTGCAAGGGAACATGAAATGGGCACTGTTGCTGGCGACAGCACTGGCTAGAACCCAGATGGAATCCAGATGAGGAAGAGGCTCTAGTGCTGTGGGGACAGGTCATGCTACAGATGAGGAAGGCCAGGTGCCTGGCCAGGCAGCCAGGATGGGGATGTGGGCGAACAACACCAGGGCCTCCTGGGCATGGTGGTGTGATGTAACACCCACAAAAATGTAATTCATAGCTGCCAGAATCAAAGGGCCTCCCAGACCAGCCCCCACTTTGCGGCCAAAGTATCAGCGAGAGGGCAAGGGACCCAGCCAGATCATACGTCATCTCAATGGGACACAGGG
>NW_016841609.1:0-1322 GCF_001698545.2 Rhinopithecus bieti | reverse complement strand
GGAGTGGATTCTCTCTCACTGGTGTGTGTACTCTCTGGATGAGTCTGCATTCCTTTGGCAAGCCCATTTCTTGCCATGGTAGATTAGCTATAGCTGGACCATTGTGCCAGCCTTGTAGGTGGTCATCGTTATGCCTGAAATCTTGTATTCAGTTTTTCCTTTCCCATGTTAAGTCTCCTCCTTGACCCTTCCATTCAACTCTTAATTTTCTGGGAAGCTGAAAAACATACTACTTCCTACCTTTTGTGCTGAAATGGGGCCCTGGCCCAGAATTCTGATCCCCTTGGGAATCAACATATGTAGTTCACAGAAGATAGCATTTTCTTTTTGCTTATTCCTGATAATGCCAATACCATTTAAAAAGCCAAGATATTTGGCAATGCTATAGGCCCTATTTTACCATACAGGTAACTAAAGCCACTTAAGAAAATGATTTCAGTAATTCACCAAATAACATACTTATTATGTAACTACTATGTGTCAGATACTATGCTGGACACCAGTGGAGAGCAAATCGGACATGGTCTTCCATAGCACTCACAGTCTGGTGGACCTATGGCCAGAAAGCCAGAGAGCTTTATAGAATGACTGTAGGCTTTGGGGCAGAAAAGCCTGGTGTCTAGTCCCACTTTTGCCTTTTATCAATTACATGACCCTAAGCATCTGACCCTATTTTCTGTCAAGTAAAATAAAAAAGATTTGCCCTGGCTTATAAGATTTTTATAAGACTAGAGGGGACTATGTAGAAAAGAGCTTTGCAAAGGTCAAGTTACTATATATGCAAATATAGCTGGGCGTGATCAGCCCTGTCTTCTTTAACAAGAATGACTAATGGAGCATTTTCACTTCTCTGTGGCTTCAGAGAATGCCATCGCATCCCCAGATACAATGCTTGGACTAAATATTAACATTTCACTAATTCTAATGTATATTAATAAATACGGAAACCAGCTACTTAGGTGGTGCCGAGAGAACTATATAGTTATCTTTAAAAAGTCATATATTTAATACATGTTGGCTTTATTTCAGAAAACAGTGCTTCTGGATGTTTACTATATAACTGGAAATTTATTATTACAACAATGGATATATAGTTCTATTTTATTTATGTATTTTGAGACGGAGTCTCATTCTGTTGCCCAGGCTGGAGTGCAGTGGTGCAATCTCGGCTCACTGCAAGCTCCGCCTCCCGGGTTCACACTATTCTCCTACCTTGGCCTCCCGAGTAGCTGGGACTACAGGCGCCCACCACCATGCCTGACTAATTTTTTTTCTTTTTGTATTTTTAGTAGAGACAGGTTATCACCATGTTAGCCAGGATG
>NW_016841608.1:0-2678 GCF_001698545.2 Rhinopithecus bieti | reverse complement strand
TTCATTTCACAGCATATCAGACAACTCTCTGACACCTTGGGTGCCCAGTGTTATTTCAGGCAGGACAGCAACATTTATCTTCTTTTAATTCTGGCCCATCCACTGGCACAGACTGGTCCCTTATGTTACCATCATGAGCTAGTGATACAGGAAGAGAAGCATTGCTGATCTGTGAAATTGGACAATACATTTAATCTGTCTTGGTATTTAAACCACAGTAAGTACCATGTTTAATTGGGTTTATGAAATGACATCTTGTTCAGGGCAAGGATCAGTATTGAAGAGGAGCTATGCGTAATGCTAAATTAAATGCCCAAGTTAAAGCTAAATTGTTACACACACAAGTCAGTAATTTCAGATCTATGACTCGCAAATAAATCACAAATTGACCTCTTTGAGCACATTGCAGGAAATACTTTGTGTGACATTATATGGCATTAATTGTAAAAGCCAAATCTGACTTCTTTCTAATTATATGTCCAAAAATCATAACTAAGAATTCTCTCTCTTTGGATTTTCTGACTTTCTTTCCTTAGTATTAAGGTAATGAATGACTTCAAAGCTACTGTTATGGGAAATTCAAGAGCTTATCTAATAGTTAATATCTGAATCTTAGGGTTTATCAACTGTAGCATATCTAAAGACACAAAACCCACCTTCTCTGATTTCCTGGACGCTCTAGATGTGCAAATACAAACCTCATTGCATGTGGAAGTGCCCTATCTGGCACAATTTTCATAAAGGAAATTTAAGTAGCTATTTTAATTTGTAGATCAGACTGTGTAGTCCAGGAATCTAAGACTAATGAGCCACTTTCTCAGAGAATCTCTTCTTCTAAATAAACAAGGTCTTTTGCACTGACCCAGGAAATCTGAGTTGTAGCTGAAAAGTAATTATACCAATATTATAATAGGCAGATCTGCAACAATGCAAAAGAAGGTTTTCTCCGTCTCCAAAGTTAGATGTTCATTCAGATGAAATGCAATTTATTTATCTGGAATGTTTTAAATGTTTTCCTTTGTGCCTCTAAATGAGCAGAAAGACACTTCCTTTTAAGAAGAAAAGAGAAAATCCATTATTTTACTTTTCTTTATATATGTAAATAAATAAATTCCCAAACTAAATTTTTCCCCTAATAATTTGGAATAAAATTAAAACTGATCATTATGAGCAAAATATTTTCAATTAAGACATAATTAATTAAATGTGCAAATGCAGAATACATTTGGATGTGCTATCAGATGACTGATTATACTGAAATCTAATTTTACACTTAAATTGCCAGCCACACACCTCGTCTTGAGCTGTTGACCCATAGCACGTTACCATAAGTTAAACCTTACCTCTGGAGGAAGTGGTCTCAGTGGACACATTTTTTCTGCAATAAATCTATGACCATGCCGTAGTATCTGTCTTTAGAGAGTAGTCAGAGGTACCTTGCATGAAGGAGCTTCATTCTTGCCATCCTTCTTGTTTTCAAACAGCAGTTTGTTTGATTTTAAATAAGTGATGCATGTCTTGGAAAATTGTGAAAGACTTCTTTTACTCTGTTCTACTTACTAACTCTTTTCTGCTCACTTACTCTTTAAAAGAAAGTTGATAATTAAAGAACTAATGCGTGGAAAGGTACTGAGCTTTGAATAATTTTTGATTATTTAATATTGCATTTTAAATTGTCTAAGTTATAGATACAAATGTCTGAATCTATACTTGCTGTTGGTGTTTATGGGTTAAGTATATCCTCAAACTAACCAGGATAATGAATTTTATTGCGTCAGAGATAGAAAGGATATTTAGCAAGGTTTGTAATTGATATGCATCCATATTGCTCTAAAAAATGAAGAGATTCCCATCACATAGTTTAAAAAATGTATAGGTCCAAAATTGGCTACAGTTGATAATTCTTCTCTAAATCTGGTGTTATTTTACGTTTCCTGAATATTTGAAAATTTGTAAAATGTTTTCAAGGATTCTAAAAGTGAATGATTGAGGAGGAAAGCAAAAGTTGTCAGTGAAAGCATTTGTTGAATGTCTACTATGTGCCAAGCAGTGCACTTGGTTTTCTCATGTGTCATGTCTTTGTGAATCAATTACTAATCCACAGGTTGGTGCAAAAGTCATTGCGGTTTTAATAATCACTTTCAAGGGCAAAAACTGCAATTACTTTTGTACCATACTAATATTATTTCTCAGTCCCAAGCCAATGTTTCTATACCATTTTGTTTGTTTGTTTGTTGTTTGTTTGTTTTGCAATGTTGAGTTGGACATCTACAAAGGCCTTCCATGAGGCAGCACACTGTCTTCCAGAGCGTGATAAGGAAGTTCCTTGGATTAGATACCTTTCTAGCCTGAAATATAACAATTTACATTTCACTCCTTTGAATTAGACATTTTTTGTCTTCAGATAATTTCTTTGGAAATGCAAATGTTCATCAAAGTTTAGTTGCCTTTTGGGTCACTGAAGCTTAAATATTAGCAGGTTTGCTGGTTAGCTTTCTTCAAGAATAGTGGATATTTTGCCACAAAGGGAGAATAGCAAGCCAGAGAGGAAAGGGGGGGCGGGGAAACCAGGGATAAATACAAGGGAAGGAGATAGATGGTATTAGCATTCACCACCCCATCGTTGTATGGACCTTGGTTTTCTCCTGGAGTTGCTGAAGGATGGCTCAGTTTCCCTT
>NW_016841607.1:0-731 GCF_001698545.2 Rhinopithecus bieti | reverse complement strand
ATCTTAGTGCAATGAAGCTTATGGTGACAAAGGAAATATACTCAGAAGAAATTGGAAAGAAGCTTTCCTAGAAACTTATTGGTTATGTGTATTCATCGCACAGAGTTACACTTCTCTTTCCTGGAACACTCCATTAACACTGTCTTTGAGGTACCTGAGAAGGACTACTTCGGATCACATTGAGTCTTACGCTGATAAAGGAAATTTCAACAATTCAAAACGAGAAGGAAGCTTTCTGAAAACTTCTTTGTGATCTGTGAATTCATCTCACAGAGTTACAACTTAGTCTTCATGAAGCAGTTTGCAAACACTCTTTTCGTTGAAACTGCAAAGTGATATTTGGGAGCCCTTTGGGGCCCATTGTGAAAAAGGAAATCTCCTCAGATAATAACTATGGAGAGCTTTCTGAGAGATTGCTTTCTGATGTGTGACTTCATCACACAGAGTTCCACCCTTCCCTTCTTGGAACAGTTTGATAACACTGTTGTCGTGGATTCTGCAAAGTGATATTTGGGAGCTCATTGAGGGCTGTGGTGAAAAAGGAAATATCTTCAGATAAAACTGGAAATAATCCTTCTGGGAAAATGAACTTCGATATATGAATGCAACTCACAGAGTTACACGTTTCTTCAGTCATCAGTTTGTTAACACACTTTTCTTGAAATCTGCCGTAGGATACTTCTTAGCGCAATGAAGCTTATGGTGACAAAGGTAATATCCTCTGATGAAAA
>NW_016841606.1:0-900 GCF_001698545.2 Rhinopithecus bieti | reverse complement strand
AAAGAGGGAGCCTGTGGTGTTCCTCAGGTTGCAAGAGAAAGAGAGCAGATGGGGAATAGTCAGTTATGTCTTCATCTCACATGCGGTAAATCAGTCCCTTACATAAGATAAGGTGAACATAGACCAGCTTCCTGTGGAGATATGTAACCCTTTATCTGTAGCCATCTGCTTAGGAACAAAAGGAAAGGCAGTTTCTTGCATGATTCAGCTTCCAGCTTAATGTTTTTTTCTTTTTGGCTGAGAATTGGGCTCCTGAGGCTTTATTCTTGCCTGCAAACTCTATTGTATGTGAAAATTGTTGTTCGGGATCTAAAGTTGTTTACTTACTCCAGCTACATCCCTTAGCTCAATTTCCATTTGGAGTGGCTTCTGGAAGGCTGGAATTGAAATCCACCAGGGCCCATTTCAAGGTGTTCCCAACATCGCCTGGAAAAAAAGGAGCCCGAATGCGCTTCCCTGTGGATGCAGGTCAGTCATCATAACGCACAGAAACAGCGTTGACCTCAGCCTGGAGCCATTGTCCTGAAAGGGGATTCTTCCCAGCTCAGGCCTGAGACTGATCCCTGAGAAGCTGCCGCTCCATCCCTGAACCCTTCCTGCTTGTGTCTCCTCACTTCCTAGTGATCAGGGCATTCAGGCTCAGAATGCTGCAGGCCTATCCCACTGGAAGCTGCCGAGGTGCCTCCTGCCACACAGGACGCCCGGCACAGCAGCAGATCAAGGGCCCAGCAGGGAAGAGGCTGCAGTCATTTGGGGGAACAGCCTGAAAATCACCTGGAGCCTGGTGGCAGGTGGTCCCACCTCCTCCCTAATATTAGGTCCCAGAGAAAATGACAATATGAACAACTCATGTCACCATTATTAGCAGAATCTTTTTATTCTTTCCTTAATTTTTTGCCA
>NW_016841605.1:0-1260 GCF_001698545.2 Rhinopithecus bieti | reverse complement strand
CTGAGCTCGTGATCCACCTGTCTCGGCCTCCCAAAGTGCTGGATTACAGGCTTGAGCCACCGCGCCTGGCCGTTTCACTTATTTTCTAATTTGGACGCCCTTTATATCTTTCTCTTGTCTGATTGCTCTAGCTAGGACTTCCAGTACTGTATTGGATAAGAGTGATATCAGTGGGCATCCTTGTCATGTTCCAGATCTTAGAGGAGAGGATTTCAGTTTTCCCCCATTAAGTATGATACTAGCTGTAGGTCTGTTGTATATGGCTTTTATTATGTTAACTTATACTCCTTCTATACTGAGTTTTTTGTGGGGTTTTATCATGAAGGAATGTTGAATTTTATCAAATCCTTTTTCAGCATCAATTGAAATAATCATATGGTTTTTATCCTTCATTCTGTTGATATATCACATTGACTGATTTGACATGTTGAACTGTCTTTGCAAAGCATTTGGTATGTTGAGCCATTCTTGCATCCCAGGGATAAATCCCACTTGGTCATGATGAATGATCTTTCTAATGTATTGCTGAATTTGGTTTGCTATTACTTTGTTGAAAAAACTTGCATTAATATTTGTCAGAGATTCTGGCCTGTAGTTTCCTTATATTGAGGTGTCTTTATCTGGTTTTGGTATCGGGGTAATACTGGCCTCATAGAATGAGTTTGGAAGTATTCCCTGCTCCTCTAGCTTTTTGAAATAGTTTGAGTAGGATTGATATTAGTTCTTCCTTAAATGTTTTGTAGAATTCATCAGTGAAGCCATCGGGTCCTGGGCTTTTCTTTACTGGGAGAGTTTTTGTTATGGCTTTGATCTCACTACTTGTTACTGGTTTGTCCAGGTTTTGGATTTCTTCCTGGTTCAATCTTGGAAGATTGTATGTGTTCAGAAATTTGTCCATTTGTTCTAGATTTTCTAATTTATTGGCATATAGTTGCTCATAGTAACTTCTAATGAACCTTTGAATTTCTGCTGTATTAGTTGTAATGTCTCCTTTTTCATTTCTGATTTTATTTATTTGTGTCTTCTCTCTTTTTTCTTAGTCTGACTCAAAGTTTGTCAATTTTGTTTAGCTTTTCAAAATCCAACTTTTTGTTTCATTGATCTTTTGTATTTTTTCACTTCAATTTCATTAATTTCCACTTTGATCTTTATTATTTCTTTTCTTCTACTAATTTTGGGTTTGGTTTGTTCTTGCTCTTCTCATTGCTTAAGATGCATCATTAGGTTGTTTATTTGAAGGTTTTTTTTCTGTTTTTTTTT
>NW_016841604.1:0-733 GCF_001698545.2 Rhinopithecus bieti | reverse complement strand
GGGAAGAGTGCCCCCCGGAGAAACAAGCTTGACCACCATGCTATCATCAAGTTTCCACTGACCACTGAGTCAGCCATGAAGAAGATAGAAGACAACAACATGCTTGTGTTCACTGTCAATGTTAAAGCCAAAGAGCACTGGATCAAACAGACTGTGAAGAAGCTCTGGGACGTGGATGTGGCCACGGTCAACATCCTGATTCGGCCTGATGGAGAGAAGAAGGCATATGTTCGACTGGCTCCTGATTACGATGCTTTGGATGTTGCCAACAAACTTGGGATAATCTAAACTGAGTCCAGCTGGCTGATTCTAAATAGATGTATATCTTTTCACCAAAAAAAGGGGAAATAATGTTTTTCATAAGAATGACGACTTAAAATCTTAAAGCTTATAGATTTGATTCTAATTATCTAGTAAGTATAATATTAGCTTCTTGTAAGCACTCAAGGAGAATAGAAACTTGTTTGTTGGCCGGGCACGGTGGCTCACACCTGTAATCCCAGCACTTTGGGAGGCCGAGGTGGGGGGATCACAAGGTCAGGAGATCAAGACCATCCTGGCGAACACGGTGAAACCCCGTCTCTACTGAAAACACAAAAAATTAGCCGGGCGTGGTGGTGGGCGCCTGTAGTCCCAGCTTCTAGGGAGGCTGAGGCAGCAGAATGGCATTAACCTGGGAGGCGGCGGAGCTTGCAGTGAGAGGAGATTGAACCACCGCACTCCAGCCTGGGCG
>NW_016841603.1:0-493 GCF_001698545.2 Rhinopithecus bieti | reverse complement strand
ATACCTATATCTATTGTATTATGTCTATATTTTATACCTATTTCTATTATATCTATTATGTTTGTATTTTATACCTATATCTATCATATCTATTATGTCTGTATTTTATACCTATATCTATCATATCTATTATGTCTATATTTTATCCCTCTATTATATCTATTATGTCTATATTTTATACCTATAACGATTATGTCTGTATTTTATACCTATATCTATGATGTCTATATTTTATACCTATATGTATTATGTCTTTTATGTCTATATTTTATCCCTATATCTATTATATCTATTATGTCTTCATTTTATACCTCTATCTATTAAAGCTATGATGTGTATATTTTATACCTATATCTCTTATATCTATTATGTCTATGTTTTATACCTATATCTATTCTGTATATATTTTATACCTATATCTATTATATCTATTATGTCTATATTTTATACGTATATCTATTATACCTTTTATGCCTATATTTTATACCGATGT
>NW_016841602.1:0-1061 GCF_001698545.2 Rhinopithecus bieti | reverse complement strand
TCACCCTGTGCACCCTGCTCGCTGTGCCACTTCTTGGGGCCCATGCCGGGGTTGTGGAGAATGAACAGACACAAGAGACAAAGAAAAACAGAGAACATGGCGGCCGCACTTAGAGCCTCTGCCTCACTTTATATGTACTCCATAAGTCCCACGTCAGCAAAAATAACACAGTGCAAAACAAACTTTCTACACCCAGTTATACCCTACTGCTTAGTTTTTTGTTTCTAAGTTCTTTCTTATTTTGTCTACCTTCTTGGCGCCTACTAGAGTTCATTAAAAGTTCAACAAAAGATAGTATCCTTGACTACTGGAGTTCATTAAAAGTCCAACTAGCTAGAGATACTGTGCTTGAGCCTTATCCATTCTTACCACATTGTTTTCAATAGCTCCTGCACTGAGAGATTGCTTTCTGATGTGTGACTTCATCACACAGAGTTCCACCCTTCCCTTCTTTTAACAGTTTGCTAATACTGTTGTCGTGGATCTGCAAAGTGGTATTTGGGAGCTCAATGAGGGCTATGGTGAAAAGGAAATATCCTCACATAAAACAGGAAAGAAGCCTTCTGAGAAACCTCATTGCCATGTGTGAATGCAACTCACAGAGTTACACGTTTCTCTTCAGTGATCAGTTTGCTAACACAGTTTTCTGGAAATCTGCAATTAGATACTTCTTAGCGCAATGAAGCTTAGGGTGACAAAGGAAATATCCTCAGATGAAAACTAGAAAGAAGCTTTCTTAGAAACTTCTTGGTGATGTGTGAATTCATCTCACAGAGTTACACTTATGTTTTGTGAGCAGTCCATTAACACAATCTTTGAAGAAACTGAGAAGGGCTTCTTTGGATGGAATTGAGGCATACGCAGATAAAGGAAATATCATCAGTTCAAAACGTGAAAGAAGCTTTCTGAGAAACTTCTTTCAGATCTGTGAATTCACTCTCACAGAGTTACACCTTAGACCTCAGGGAGCAGTTTGCTAACACTCTTTTCGAGGAATCTGTAAAGTGATATTTGGGAGCCCAAAGGGGCCCATGCTGAAAAAGGAAATATCCTCACATAAT
>NW_016841601.1:0-730 GCF_001698545.2 Rhinopithecus bieti | reverse complement strand
CAGCCTGATCCAGAAGTTAGTGCTGTCACCCCAAATGCCACCTTTGCTCTCACCAGTCACCCCAGTACAGTCCCCTTGACCCATTAATGCCAGGCTCATCTGGGTTCAAGGAAGGGGTAAAGTGCTTGGGGCCAAAGGCCAGGAAGGCCCGGGGTTACTCTTTGTACTGGTTCAGCTCCATCGCCAGCTACACTAACCTGAGAAACCAGTCCTGTCATCCACCAGGGGAAATGTGTTTTGAGATCACACAACTGACTTTTCAATCCCATACACCTGTGAGTCGCAGGCAGCCCATCCAAGTTTTCCAGAGCCAAGGCTCATTGCTAGTCTAGGGCTCCAGAGTCCAGGGCCTCTGCAGACAAGCAGCTCACCAAAGCAGCCGCTCACCCACTAAACGCATACTGAGCGCCCAGTGCTGTTCGGTTGTTAGGGAAAGAATGCAGAAACGGCCAGGCGCAATGGCTCACGCCTGTAATCCCAGCACTTTGGGAGGCCACGGCGGGTGGATCATGAGGTCAGGAGATTGAGCACATCCTGGCTAACATGATGAAACCCCGTCTCTACTAAAATACAAAAAATTAGCCAGGCATGGTGGTGCGTGCCAGCTACTTGGGAGGTTGAGGCAGGGGAATCACTCGAACCTGGGAGGCAGAGGTTGCAGTGAGCTGAGATCATGCCACTGCACTCCAGCCTGGTGACAGAGCAAGGCTCCGTCTCAGAAAAAAAAAAA
>NW_016841600.1:0-3815 GCF_001698545.2 Rhinopithecus bieti | reverse complement strand
TTAGGAAACAATTAAGGAATTGATGCAGGCATTGGGGAACAAAAGGTCTACTTTATTTTTGGCAATGCTGGATTGGAGAATAAAGCTTAGCTCAGGTGCCAAAATGGATGTTGGCCGTTACGCTGGAGGCGAATTCACCATCTCAGGCATAGAAGGCACGTGGGGAGTGCCTGTGGGTGTAGGGTCAGTCCTGTGGGGCATATGGAGAAGAAACGAGAACAACTTCATTGTGCAGGTGGGCTCCCAAGGAAAGAGAGGGGCACTGTTCCGTGGTGAGCAGGTCTACAAAAACCTACCCCCAAAGTCCAAGGTAGCTGAGAGGCCAAAGAAAGAGGCTAAAAAATTCCATTTCTCAGAAAGAAACATTTAATAGGAACTTACAAACAGCAGCCACTTCTATGCCTCAGATGGCAGCAAAACAAGATGTTGGATCCCTGCACTATTATCCCCCCGGCCTAGGGCGTATACACCATAGGAAGGTACAGTGACTCAGAAGAGATGGGAGAGACAATTGCTCCAAGACAGGACTTATGGTAGCATCAAGGTTGTTTTGACCTATGGGCAGGATTTATAGTAACTACCTTTTCTTACACATGGAACAATAAACTGGAAACCTTGAAGGAATTCCTGAAACTGGGGCTAATCAGAAGACAACATGGTAGATTAGCATCCAAGATGGAGCTGCTTTGGCCTCCATAGGCACAGCGAACCAACAATTAAATCAGTCATTCATTGTCTGATGAGGAAAAAACAGGGAGGGGATGGAGAAAAGCATTGGAGGTCTCCCCAGTGCTTCCCAAAGAGGCACAAAAATTCATTTGACAGTTCAAGGCAAAATAGGAAAGAGAGAGATAAAAGTATATAGTATCCCCTGTAATCCCAGCACTCTGGGAGGCTGAGGCAGGCAGATAACTTGAGGTCAGGAGTTTGACACCAGCCTGCCCAACATGGTGAAACCCAGTCTCTACTAAACATACAAAAAATTAGCCTGGCATGGTGGCATGCACCTGTAATCCCAGCTACTCAGGAGGCTGAGGTAGGAGAATCAATTGAACCTGGGAGGCAGGCTTGCAACGAGCCGAGATCACGCCACTGCACTCCAGCCTAGGCAACAAGAGTGAAACTCCATCTCAATAACTAACTAACTAAATAAATAAATAAATAGTACCCATGACATAGTAATTGTCAGTCTGGCAAAATTCCTGTATGTACCAATTTACAAGGAAAATACCCAATACTATTTCTGTATTAGTAAGCTTTTCTTTAATGATTTAGAAGAATTTGTGATGTCTCTTGGAGGCCTGATAATCATTCATAGCAATGTCTATATTCCGTAGTTCTAAAAACTACAAACCTCAACTTTATAGTTTCTACAGTTCTTAGAATTTTATGATTCTAAAACTTTATTGAAATCTTTACAAGTTCTAAATCATTACCAATAAAAAGCAGTTCTCTGGATATAATTTAAGAGTGTGTGTGTGTGGTGAAAGAGGATCTCTGATTTCTAAAATAAAAGTTAGCTGAAAATTCTAATCACATATGTGTTTCATTCCTTCTGGTTCAGATAAGTAGAAGTGCAAAGCCTTACCTTTATATTCAAACTGAGAAAAACTAGGTATCAATTCAGCTCAAGTTATAAATTGTAGTCTGAAAATAAAGCTAGATGTCCTGTTCTGGATACGGCACTTAAGCCTGTCATAGCTCACACACCCAGTGTTGAAGAAGACAAAGATCAGCAGTAAGTAGGAGGAGCCAAAAAGGGAGACATCAGGTTAAAGACAAAAGCCAGCTATTCTGCAATGCAGTTACTACAATAGATAGAAATAAAAACAGACTGTAAAAAGGAAGAAAGAAGATGGTTTAGGCCAAACTTGAGCTTTGGAAACATTTCTCACAAGGCCCCAACTATCTCTCTTGACCTATCATATTAGAGAGGGGTTCATTAAGAGAGAGGCCTTCTTCTTGCATTCCAAGAAAAAAATTTTTTAAAATGTCATCAGGGTAATCCTTAACATCTCTAGCTGGTGCTTGTGAAGACAGTCATTCATTCATTCACTCATTCATTTATAACATCCCATGAATTAAGCTTTATAAAGCAAAGTGTAAACTTCAGAGGAAAGCAAAACATTCATTTTCAAGGCAGAGTTAATCCCAGGAAAAATAATCAAATCCATGAGGACTCTCCTTCAACTCCCCATCTCTGATGACTTTTCAGGACAAAGGAGGCTCTGCTCCACAAGCCAACAACCTCTTCTTTGCAAACTCTCCATTGTCAAAACTTGCTTTAGGAGATGATCTGATGAATTCATTCTCCTTAATGTAATGCATGGTAAGACTAGGCAGCGAGTAAAGCTACATGCATTAACATAGCCATGAGTGTTCACATTCTAACCTGGGGAAAAGCCTCAAGCAAAAGAAAGAGTTCATGGTGGTCTTTCAGAAACCAGGTAGAGCAGTGAAGATTTATTTAGCATGAGGGAAATTCTAAGAAAACCTCAAAACACAGTTTATAGACATGTACTCAACCTGGAAGATACAGATAATATACATCAATAAAGTCATTGTCCATTTAAACCACAGGGCATGGTATGGGTTTCTCTAACTGCAGCCTTCCTAAAGCTCAAAAAATAACTGAGTCCATAAGGCACTGCTATTCCCCATCAAGAACCTCTCTTCTTTTCTAGAAGAGCACTGCACAATGACTGTTGCTCTAATAGCCATTGTAATTTATTCCCGGCATGAGAAGAACATCTGCAATCGATTATGTGCAGACATTTCAGTGATGTTAATGTGGTCAGAAATAACCGAAAGGCATATAAGCAGATGAAGACATGCTATTTTCATTTCAAATAGGGATTTGATTCTCGGAGAACCACTAAACGACAACAACCACAAGGGTTTGTATTTATGTGGACAAATTATAGACTCATTTGTAGAAACTGGGAAATGGAAAAGATGGGCCAGCACATGAACTGGATTGCATAATGATAGTAATTTTTGGAAAGGTTGGGGAGGAGAGGCTGGGAGAGAAGATTTGGTATCAACCTTGAAATAACTATCACCTCTCACTTTAAAAGCCTTGAAACTCAGTGGCATAACTGGCTATTGAAATTTTGCCTTCCATGCCAGATTTTGAGTAATATCCCCTTTAACCTTTTCAGGATTGATGAATCAATGCGACTATGTATGGGGATAAATGTTCAGAAGTTGTGAGAAATCGCCTCACCTTGCATACAATGGCAATCCCGGGAGACCTACCCAGTGCCATGCAGTTAATCACAGCATCCTACCACAACTGACTGGATTTATAACGGCAGTTCTCACACTCTATGTGAGGACTCCTCCTCGTTTTGTTATTTGAGGGAATTGGATTAGAAGGATGCCAGGAGTCCCATTTTCAGCTGATTTAAGAGTTTATGGAATAAGTCACTAGGAAGGAAAAGATGACTGAGGATTAATGCAATATTTTTGATAAGTTACAGCTATACAACCTCACTGCAACCCAAACAACACTAGACGAATGGAATAGGAAAATGAGAAGGATTCAAAACTAAGTCTACTTCAGATTCTTTGAGACACCAGGTTTCCCAGACCCTATTCCCATCCTAGAATGACAAGAATCAATGGACAGAAAAATTGCCCTTATTACTAAAGAATGCTTAACCCAACCTGTGAAATTACCTGAATTATCTATTGGAATTATTAAGGTCTTCAGGCTTGGATGAGAAAAATTATGTCTCTGTTGATATACTGACCTCCTTTCCTTTCCAGTTCAACAAATAAGAATCTCAGTCTCTTAAACACGAGCATGAAGA
>NW_016841599.1:0-2188 GCF_001698545.2 Rhinopithecus bieti | reverse complement strand
ATGCAAATCGAAACCACAAAATGATACCACCACACTCCTGCAAGAATGGCATAACTGAAGAATCAAAAAAAAACAGTAGATGCTGGCATGGATGCAGTAAACAGGGAACACTTCTGCACTACTGGTGGGAATGCAAACAACCACTATGGAAAACAGTGTGGAGATTCCTTAAAGAATTAAGAAGTAGAATTAACATTTGATCCAGCAATCCCACTACTGGGTATCTACCCAGAGGAAAAAAAGTCATTAATTGAAAAAGATACTTGCACACGCACGTTTATTGCAGCACAATTCACAACTGCAAAATCATGGAACCAACCCAAATGCCCATCAATCAACAAGTGGATAAAGACACTGTGGGGTGTGTGTGTGTGTGTGTGTATGTGTCTGTGTATATATGTATACACACGTGTATATATATATATATATATAATGGAATACTACACAGCCATAAAAAGGAATGAATTAATAGCATTTGCCATGACCTGGATGAGACTGGAGACTATTATTCTAAGTGAAGTAACTCAGGAATAGAAAACCAAACATCATATGTTCTCACTGATATGTGGGAGCTAAGCTATGAGGACACAAAGGCATAAGAATGATACAATGGACTTTGGGGACTTGGCCAGGGGTAGGGGGGCAAGGGATTAAAAGACTACAAATATGGTGCAGTGTATACTGCTCAGGTGATATGTACACCAAAATCTCACAAATCACCACTAAAGAATTACTCATATAACCAAATACCACCTGTACTCCAATAACTTATGGAAAAATAATTTTTTTTTTTAAATAGTCTCCCTCTGTTGCCCAGGTTGGAGTGCAGTGGCACGATCTCGGCTCACTGCAACCTCCACCTCCCAGGTTCAAGTGATCCTCCTGCTTCAGCCCCCCTAGTAGCTGGGACTACAGGCACGCACCATCATCCCCGGCTAACTTTTGTATTTTAAGTAGAGACAGGGTTTCGCCATGTTAGCCAGGCTGGTCTCAAACTCCTGACCTCAGGTGATCCACCTGCCTCGGCCTCCCGAAGCGCTGAGATTACAGGCGTGAGCCACGGTGCTTGGCCAAAAAATAATTTTTTTAAAAAAAGTCACTGCCCCCTCCAAAGAGGAAAATTACAAGAAGCTACATTAGCTGAGCACTGTGTTGCATGCCCATAGTCCCAATTACTCAGGGGGCTTAGGTGGGAACATCACGGGAGTTCAGGAGTTTGAGTCCAGCGTAGGTAACATAGTGAGACCCCCAACTCTAAAATAAATTTAAAAGTAAAATACTAATGAAACTACAGAATAAACAGTCTCTTCTCTAGAACAGCAATGCTTTGACATAATTCAAAACACATCAACTATGAACATACAAAACTGAATGCAGAAGTCACAAAAAATTTTAAATTATAAGATTAGAATTCAAAGAAATTTTACTCTTCTAAAGCATTAATTTAGGCTTTGTTTCCAAATATCACAGGAATATTCATTTACCTTTGTTATTAAAGATATTCCAGTGGAAAAGTTTGAGAAGCTCCAACCTATGGTGACTTAGGTTATTTTCACAGTAATAAAAATGTCTAACTCAGCAACCATTTACTGTGAATTTCTTTTTCTCTTATAGTCCCTATGAAACTTTATGGCATAGGATGTTTTACTCTTCTTTATACCTTCCTGTGGTAGGTTGAACATTGGCCCTCAAAGATACATAGGTCTTAATTCCTGGAACCTATGACTGTTTCATGATATGAAAAAAGGGGCTTTACGAAAGTATCTTGAGATGGAGAGAGTATCCTTAATTATCTGGGGGGTCCTTAATATAATCATAAGTGTCCTCATAAGAGAGGCAGAGGAAGATGTGACTACAGATGAGAAAGTGATATGATGACAGAGTGATGTGCTGTGCGGAAAAGAGCCACAAGCCAAGGAAGACAGGCAGCCACTACAAGCTGAAAAAGGTAAGGAAATGGATCTTCCTCTCAGAGCTTCCAGGAGGAATTGGGCCTGCAACACTTTGACTTTTGCCCAGTGAAACTGATTTCATACTTCTGACCTCCAGAACTAAAAGAGAATAAATGAGGTTGGGCAGGTGGCTCATGCCAGTAATGCCAGAACTTTGGGAGGCCAAGGTGGCAGGACTGCTTGAGCCCAGGAGTTTGAGACCAGCCTGAGCAGCATAGTGAGACCTCATCTCTACA
>NW_016841598.1:0-1440 GCF_001698545.2 Rhinopithecus bieti | reverse complement strand
AGCTTTCTGAAAACTGCTTTGTGATGTGTGAATTCAACTCACAAAGCTACAACATTCTTTTCATTGAGCAGTTTTTTCACACATTTTTCTTGGTAGCTGCAATGTGATATTTGGGATCACTTTGAGGCTTATGGTGAAAAGGGAAATATTCTCTGATAAAAACTAGAAAGAAGCTTTTGAGAAACAGCTTTGTGATGTGTAAATTCATCTCACTGAGTTACATGATACTTTTCATGGAGCAGTTTGCTAGCACTCTTTTTAGGGAATCTGTGAAGGGATATTTTGGATCACATTGAAGACTATGGTGACAGAGGAAATATCCTCCCATGAAAACTAGAAAAAAGCTTTCTGAGAAACTGCTTTGTGATGTGTGAATTCATCTCACAGAGTTACACCATTCTTTTCATTGAGTAGTTTGTTAACACGTTTTTCTTGGAATCTGCAATGGGATATTCGGGATCGCTTTGAGGCCTATGATGAAAAAGGAAATCTTCTCAGATAAACCCAGAAAGAAGGTCTCTGAGAAACAACTTTCTGATGTGTGAATTTATCTCACAGCTGTGCACCATTCTTTTCATCGAGCAGTTTGCTAACACTATTTTCTTGGAATCTGCAAAGGTGTGCTCGCGAGTGCCTTGAGTCCTATGGTGAAAAAGGAAATATCCTCAGTTAAAAACCGGAAAGAAGTTTTCTGAGAAGCCAGTTTGTGCTGTGTTAATTCATCTCACAGAGTTACACATTTCTTTTCATGGAGCAGTTTGCTAACACCGTTTTCGTTGTATCTGCAAGACGATATTTGGGAGCACTTTGAAACCTATGGTGACAAAGGAAAAGTCCTCAGATAAAAACTACAAATAAGCTTTCTGAGAAACTTCTTTGTCATATGTAAATTCATCTCACAGAGTTACACATTTGCTACCTTGTTGAAGTTTCCTAACACCATTTTCATGGAATCTGCAATAGGATATTTAGGTGTGCATTGAAGTCTACGGTGACAAGGGAATTATCATCAGGTAAAAAACAAAAAGAAGCTTTCTGGGACACTGCTTTGTAATGTGTGAATTCATCTCCCACAGTTACACCTTTCTTTTCATTGAGCACTTTGCTAACACTATTTTTGTGGTATCTGCAAAGGTATATATGTGAGCACATTGAGGCCTATTCAGGTGAAGAAGGAACTTTTCTCAGATAAAAACTAGAAAGAAGCTGTCTGAGAAACTTCTTTGTGAAGTGTGAATTCATGTCACAGAGTTCCACTGTTTTTTTCTTTGAGTAGTTTTCTAACACTGTTTTCTTGGGATCTGTCATGGGGTATTTGGGAGTGAATTGAAGCTCATGGTGATAAAGGAACTATCGTCATATAAAAACTAGAAAGAAGCTTTCTGAGAAACTGGTTTGTGATGTATGAATTCATCTCACAGAGTTACACATTTCTTGGAG
>NW_016841597.1:0-2121 GCF_001698545.2 Rhinopithecus bieti | reverse complement strand
GTGGTATTTGGGAGCCCATAGGGGCCCAGAGTGAAAAAGGAAGTATCCTCACATAAAAATTAGGGAGAAGCGTTCTGAGAGATTGCTATCTGCCATGTGACTTCATCACACAGAGTTCCACCCCTCCCTTCTTGGTACAGTTAGCTAACACTGTTGTCGTGGATTCTGCAAAGTGATATTTGGGAGCTCATTGAGGGCTATGGTGAAAAGGAAATATCCTCAGATTAAAACTGGAAAGAAGCCTTCTGAGAAACTGCATTGCCATGTGTGAATGCAACTCACAGAGTTACACGTTTCTCTTCAGTGATCAGATTCCTAAGACAGTTTTCTGGAAATCGGCAGTGGGATACTTCTTTGCGCAATGAAGCGTACGGTGACAAAGGAAACATCCTGAGATGAAAAGTAGAAAGAAGCTTTCTTAGAAACCTCTTGGTGATGTCTTAATTCATCTCACAGAGTTACACTCATGTTTTGTGGAGCAGTCCATTAACAATGTCTTTGAGGAATGCTTCTTTGGATCGCATTGAGCCTACGCTGATAAAGGAAAGATTCTCAGTTAAAAACGTGAAAGAAGCTTTCTGAGAAACTTCTTTGTGATCTGTGAATTCATCTAACAGAGTTAACACTTAGACCTCAGGAAGCAGTTTGCTACCACTCTTTTCCTGGAATCTGCAACGTGATATTTGGGAGCCCATAGGGGCCCATGGTGAAAAAGCAAATCTCCTCAGATAATAACTGGAGAGAAGCATTCTGAGACGTTGCTTTCTGATATGTGACTTCATCACACAGAGTTCCACCCTTCCCTTCTTGGAACAGTTTGTTAACACTGTTTTCACGGATTCTGCAAAGTGATATTCGGAGCTCATTGAGGGCTATGTTGAAAAAGAAAATATCCTCAGATCAAAACTAGAAAGAAGCCTTCTGAGAAACTGCATTGCCATGTGGGAATGCGACTCACAGAGTTATACGTTTGTCTTCAGTGATCAGTTTGCAAACACACTTTTCTGGAAATCTGCAATGAGATACTTCTCGTGCAATGAAGCCTACGGTGACAAAGGAAATATCCTCAGATGAAAAGTAGAAAGAAGCTTTCTTAGAAACTTCTTCGTGATGTGTGAATTCATCTCACAGAGTTACACTTATGTTTCGTGGAGCAGTCCATTAACACTGTCTTTGGGGAAACTGAGAAGGGCTTCCTTGGATGACATTGAGGCCTACGCTGATAAAGTAATTCTCATCAGTTGATAAAGTGAAAGACCTTTCTGAGAAACTTCTTTCTGTTCTGCCAATTTATCTCACAGAGTTAAAAATTAGACCTCAGGAATCAGTTTGCTATCCGCTCTTTTCCTGGAATCTGGAAAGTGATATTTGGGAGCCCTTCGGGGCCCATGGTGAAAAAGGAAATATCCTCAGATAATAACTAGGGAGAAGCTTTCCAAGAGATTGCTTTCGGATGTGTGACTTCATCACACAGAGTTCCACCCTTCCCTTCTTGGAACAGTTTGCCAACACTCTTGTCATAGATTCTGCAAAGTGATATTTGGGAGCTCATTGAGGGGTATGGTGAAAAAGGAAATATCCTCAGATCAAAACTGGAAAGAAGCCTTCTGAGAAACTGCATTGCCATGTGTGAATGCAACTCACAGATTTACACGTTTCTCTTCAGTGATCAGTTTCCTAACACAGTTTTCTGGAAATCTGCAATGGGATAGTTCTTATCGCAATGAAGCTTACGGTGACAAAGGAAATATCCACAAATGAAAATAGACAGAAGCTTTATAGAAACTTCTTGGTGATGTGTGAATTCATCTCATGGAGTTACACTTATGTTTCATGGAGGAGTCCATTAACACTGTCTTTGATTAACCTGAGAATGTCTTCGTTGGATAGCATTGACGCCTACGCTGATAAAGGAAATATCATCAATTGAAAACGTGAAAGAAGCTTTCTGAGAAACTTCTTTGTGATCCATGAATTCATCTGAAAGTGTTACAACTTAGACCTCAGGAAGCAGTTTGCTAACACTCTTTTTGTGGAATCTGCAAAGTGATATTTGGGATCCAATTGAGGCCCATGGTGAAAAAGGAAATATCCTCAGATGACAACTAGAGAGAAGGTTTC
>NW_016841596.1:0-947 GCF_001698545.2 Rhinopithecus bieti | reverse complement strand
AAGGAAATATCTTTAGATAAAAACTGGAAATAATCCTTCTGGGAAAATGAACTTCGATATATGAATGCAACTCACAGAGTTACACGTTTCTTCAGTCATCAGTTTGTTAACACAGTTTTCTTGAAATCTGCCGTAGGATACTTCTTAGCGCAATGAAGCTTATGGTGACAAAGGAAATATCCTCTGATGAAAACTAGAAAGAAGCTTTCTTAGAAACTTCTTGGTGATGTGTGAATTCATCTCACAGAGTTACACTTCTGTTTCCTAGAACAGTCCATTAACACTGTCTTTGAGGAACCTGAGAAGGGCTACTTTGGATCGCATTGAGGCCTACGCTGATAAAGGAAATATCATCACTTCAAAACGTGATAGAAGCTTTCTGAGAAACTGCTTTTGTGATCTGTAAATTCAACTCACAGAGTTACAACTTAGTCCTCATGAATCAGTTTGCTAACACTCTTTTCGTGGAATCTGTAAAGTGATATTTGGGAGCCCTTTGGGGAACATTGTGAAAAAGGAAATCTCCTCAGATAATAACTATGGAGAAGCTTTCTGAGAGACTGCTTTCTGATGTGTGACTTCATCACACAGAGTTCCACCCTTCCATTCTTGGAAGAGTGTGCTAACACTGTTGTCGTGGATTGTGCCAAGTGATATTGAGGAGCTCATTGAGGGCTACGGTGAAAAAGGAAATATCTTCAGATAAAAACTGGAAGGAAGCCTTCTGGGAAAATGAACTTCGCTATATGAATGCAACTCACAGAGTTACAAGTTTCTCTTCAGTGATCAGTTTGCTAATACAGTTTTCTTGAAATCTGCAATGGGATATTGTTAGCGCAATGAAGCTTACGGTGACAAAGGAAATATCCTCTGATGAAAACGAGAAAGAAGCTTTGTTACAAACTTCTTGGAGGTGTGTGAATTCCTCTCACAGAGTTACACTTCTC
>NW_016841595.1:0-373 GCF_001698545.2 Rhinopithecus bieti | reverse complement strand
TTGGCAAGGATGTGGAGAAATTAGAACCCTCATACAATGCTGATGGGAATGTAAAATGGTGCAACCACTTTGGAAAGCAGACTGGCAGCTCCTCAAAAGGTTAAGCAAAGAGTTGCCATATGACCCAGAAATTCAACTCATATGTATACACCCAAGAGAAAGGAACACATATACGAACACAAAACTTGTACATAAAAGTTCATAGCAGCACGATTAATAATAGCCAAAACATGGAAACAACCCAAAGGTCCATCAACTGACGAATGGCTAAATAAATGAGTGGTATGTCCATACAGTGGAAAATTACTCAGCAATAAGATGAAATTAAATACTGATACATGTTACAACACAATGAACCTTAAAATGTTATGCT
>NW_016841594.1:0-1066 GCF_001698545.2 Rhinopithecus bieti | reverse complement strand
TCATTCATATTTCTATGACTATTACCCAGCAAATGACAGATATTAATCTTAGTAGAAGACTTAAATTATTGTAGCCACATAACAAGCAGAAAAAAATCCTTAAACAGTATCATGAGAGCTGTAATATTTATCCTCAAAACCTAGATTACAATCGTCTCCAACATCCAGGAAAATGACATCCCCATAGCTTAAAAAAAAACAACTGCTAGAATCCAATTAAAAAATGTTTTGAATGTAGGAAAGTTCAAAGGACTCCAGAAAATTTGATTTAGATAGATATGGAATTAGAGATATGTGGCTGATATGTGGCTTGACTTTTTATTCTTAGGTCTAAAAGCAGTTCATTGCAAATCAGTATGTACTCTGTTTTTGGAAAAAAGTATTAAGATAAAAAAAAGCAGCTTTTACTAGAAATCTACTTTTCACACAAAGGTATTGCTTGTCTGATGCAAGTAATGATACATTCTTTTCTCAGAAACTTACTTTTATTATTAATAGGAGAAACATCCATATAATTTAAAAATTAGAAACAGCACACTGCAAATTACATGTCCTCCAGCTCTCTAGGTAACCACTTACTCGTTTCTTGTTTGTAGGAAGCATCATATCTTTTCTTTTGAGATGGAGTCTTGCTCTGTCGTATAGACTGGAGTACAGTGGCAAGATCTCAGCTCACTGCAACCTCTGCCTCCCGGGTTCCAGAGATTCTCCTGCCTAAGCCTCCCGAGTAGCTGGGATTACAGGCGCCTGTCACCACACCCAGTTAATTTTTGTATTTTTAGTAGAGATGGGGTTCCACCATGTTGGCCAGGCTGATCTCGAACTCCCAACCTCAGGTGATCCACCTGCCTCAGCCTCCCAAAGTGCTGGGATTACAGGTGTGAGCCACCGAGCCTGGCCTGGAGGCATCATTTCTAAAACATACATATATATGTGTGTGTGTGTGTGTGTAGATATATATAATGTTTACATATATATTTTTTTGAGAGAGTTTCGCTCTTGTTGCCCATCCTGGAGTGCAACGGCATGATCTCGGCTCACCGCCTCCCAGGTTCAATTGATTCTC
>NW_016841593.1:0-732 GCF_001698545.2 Rhinopithecus bieti | reverse complement strand
TTTTTTCTTGGGTGTAAAGGTGAAGGAATGGGTGACTCTGGTGAAAGTGTACTAATTACTGCACTTCTGGGTCAGTGGTGCTTGGTTGAAGACACTATCTGCCCTGGATGGACATCTCTGTGGTGGTGAGAACCGGTGGCTGGATGTTGCGGGGTTGCCAAGAAGATGCCAATTTTTTCCTTTTCCTCAGTAACAACACCCTACTTTGTTTAGGGAAGCAGCACACCCAGCTGAAAATCCAATTCTCTTGCACGGCGGAGCGGCTGGTGACACAGGTCCAGATGCTGGGATGCTGATGGGGGGTCCTGGAGTGGGAGGTGTCAGGAGGCTTTCCCGACCCACAGCAGCCCTGGGCCATTGTCCGGCCTTCTTGCCCGGGGCATGACACCTGGAGGGAAAGCAGCTTCGGGGGCCCGAGGGCCAGAAGGCAGAGTCCTGGCGTGTGAGGCAGGCCTGGGCCAGGCTCCTCGGAGGATGTCAGAGACCTGCTGCCCATGCAGGGACCACCCACCTCTGAGCCCCACGCAGATTTTCCTCCGTAGCCGAGTGAAATCCTGGTACGGCGAGTGAGGCAGTCAGAGGCACCTTTTGTGGAAGGAGGACAAAGCTGGAGAGAAAGAGGTTTTCCTAAAGGCACAAGGCGCTGATTCTGTGTGAGGGATCATTCCTAGGAGTGTGGGTGCTGGTGGGTGGAAAACTGTAGCCAGAGAATAAGTGGGAATGGCCCTTGCT
>NW_016841592.1:0-498 GCF_001698545.2 Rhinopithecus bieti | reverse complement strand
TTAAAATTGGTTTCTTTATGCTTTTAATGTTGCTACTAAAAATTTTAATACACATGGCTTACAGTAATATTTTTATTGTACAGTGCTGTTCTAGAGCATCACAGAATTGGAGAGCTTCTAATTTATCAAGTAAAGTACTATTTTCCCTATTAGTTTTTGAAGATTATGAAAGTGGGTTTTTTCTTTATTTAAGGTTTTTGTTCATAGTCTGCCATTGAATAAGTTTGAGAAATGTTTTAAATATTCAAAATTGGGGGGAAAAAAAGAAAAAATGCATAGCAAACAAGTTACCTAAGCCTTGTGTAATATCGCTCAAGGTCAATGTTTGCTTTCCTTGCAGTCCTTTGGCCTCCACTGCTTTGTGAAGCTGTCAAGGGAAGCCCTCAGAGCCTGCCCCTCACAACCACTCCTTAGGATATGAAACCAGTATTTTCAGCTAAATGATCCCCCTTCTTGATGATTGTTGACTTGGACGTTTGTTGCAGGCACCATGTTCCT
>NW_016841591.1:0-1064 GCF_001698545.2 Rhinopithecus bieti | reverse complement strand
AGTATCCCTTTGCAGATTTCTAGAAAACTGTGTTAGCATACTGATTACTGAAGAGAAAAGTGTAACTCTGTGAGTTGCATTCACACATCGCAATGCAGTTTCTCAGAGGGCTTCTATCCAGTTTGGATCTGAGGATATTTCCTTTTTCACCATAGCCCTTAATGAGCTCCCAAATATCACTTTGCAGAATCCACGACAACAGTGTGAGCAAGCTGTTCAATGAAGGGAAGGGTTCAACTCTGTGTGATGAAGTCACACATCAGAAAGCAATCTCTCAGAAAGCTTCTCTCTAGTTAGTATCTGAGTATATTTCCTTTTTCATCATGGTCCCCAATGGGCTCCCAAATATCACTTTGCAGATTCCACGAAAAGAGTGTTAGCAAACTGTTTCCTGAGGTCTAAGTTGTTACCCGGAGAGATGAATTCACAGATCACAAAGACATATCTCAGAAAGCTTCCTTCATGTTTTTCACTAATGATATTGCCTTTATCAGTATTGGCCTCAATGCGAACCAAAAAAGCCCTTCTCAGCTTCCTCAAAGACAGTGTTAATGGACTGCTCCACAAAATATAGGTGTAACTCCGTGAGATGAATTCACAGATCAGAAAGAAGTTTCTCAGAAAGCTTCTTTCACCTTTTTAGCTGATGAAATTTCCTTTCTCAGCGTAGGCCTCAATGCGATCCAAGAAGCCCTTCTCAGGTTCCTCAAAGACAGTGTTAATGGACTGCTCCACGAAACATAAGTGTAACTCTGTGAGATGAATTCACACATCATCCAGAAGTTTCTAAGAAAGCTTCTTTATGGTTTTGATCTGAGGATATTTCACCATGGGCCCCATTGGACCCCCAAATATAACTTTGCAGATTCCACAAAAACAGTTTTAGCAACCTGCTTCCTGAGGACTAAGTTGTAACATTGTGAGATGAATTCACAGATCACAAACCAGTATCTCAGAAAGCTTCTTTCACATTTTTATCGGAGGATATTTCTTTTGGCTACATTGTCTTCAAAGGGATCCGAAATATCTGTTCTCAGACTCCACCAAACAGGGCTGGGCAACGG
>NW_016841590.1:0-2352 GCF_001698545.2 Rhinopithecus bieti | reverse complement strand
TTGCTCTGTCGCCGGGGCTGGAGTACAGTGGCGTGATCTTGGCTCATTGCAACCTCTGCCACCGGGGTTCAAGCGGTTCTCCTGCCTCAGCCTCCTGAGTAGCTGGGATTGAGGGCGCACACCACCATGCCAGGCTAATTTTTTTTTTTTTGTACTTTTAGTAGAGACGCAGTTTCACCATGTTGGTTAGGCTAGTCTCAAACTCCTGACCTTGTGATCTGCCCACCTCGGTCTCCCAAAGTGCTGGGATTACAGGCTTGAGCCACCACACCCAGCTCAAATTTACTTTTTAATTAAAAATAAAAAATAATAAAACAACAACAACAACAACAAAACAGACAGATGGAGACAGTCCTGGACAACATGGTGAAACACCTTCTCCACTGAAAATACAAAAATTAGCCAGGCGTGGTGGCTCCTGCCTGTAGTCCCAGTTACTTGGGAGGCTGAGGCAGGAGAATGGCTTGAACCTGGGAGGTGGAGGTTGCAGTGAGCCGAGATTGCACCACTGCACTCCAGCTTGGCGACAAAGCAAGACTCAGTCTCAAAAAAAAAAAAAATAGTAAGACATGGAAAACTGCCGTGCCACCCAGCCCGCCCCTGCTGTCTCCCCACCTGCTGAGACTCCCTACCCTTAGCCACCTACACTTCACAGATCCCAGCTCCTCCTCCTACCTCTGACTTGACCCATGTGGCTGCTGGGTCCCTCACCCTGCCTGTCCCTCCACCTTCGCCCACACCAAGAATTGAGTAAAATCTGGTATCCATAATTCCTAACTCTCCCCCTGGCTCCTCCTGCTGACCTGACCCCCATTTTGGGGGTTCCGCCTAATGAGAAAGGCTGCTCTCATTCAGCTACAGTTTCAGTGCCTCTGACCTCTCACCCCGCCCCATACCTCCTAGCCCCGCATCTTTCTCCTTCCAGCCTCCCTTCAGAAGGGAGCCTCCTACACCCATATGTGTGCATTCCTCTCCTCTTTCCTCCCCTACTCCTCTTTCAGCCCCTTCCACCGGGATCCCTGCTATCACCCATCAGCTGTTGAATTCCACAGCAGCCATTCCCACCATCACAGCAAGGGCATCTGACCACCTGACCTCGCAGCCTCCTTTAGGCCCTCAGCGCTTTGCTATGGACATGACTCCCGCTACTAATGCTGTGGTTTTCAGATCTTCACCAAGCTCCAGAGTGAGCAGTCTCTTAATTTCCCAAATTCAGTGTGCAGTAGAGGCACCCTGGAAAGACACTGGCCTGCATCTGCCTGGCTACATTCATATTCTTCAGCCCCACCCCTCGGCCCACACTTGGGGCCTCCCGATGGGCAGCGATGAAAAGCCTCTGTCCCCAATGCCCCCGTTTTTCCGAGCCTTCCCATCAGGGCTCCTCCAGGCACCTCCGGTTTAGGGAGCAGCGCCTCTGCAGCATCCTCCCCCAGAACGGATGGTAGGGACGGCACCACAACTACTGCGACTGGACACAATTAGGGTCCCCATTCAGAAAGAGCACCTGAGGCCCACCTGGTACACACAGGTGGTATGATGGGGAACAAATATGAAGCAAGTCTCCCTCCACATATGGTTCCCATGAATGGACATTGCTGCTGGAGGAAGGGGCTCAGTCCCTTGAAGTTAAATTTAAGCTGTTCTCTCCTTACACAAGCCAGAGGCCCCAAACCTCAAAGTGTATGTGTGTGTGTGTGTGTGTATGTGTGTGTTGGAGGATGTGGGGCTGATGAACCCAATCAGAACCATAGTGTATTTGAGACACTCCCCTGTGGACAGAAGAAGAGCCAGCATGTGTCATCATCAGCTGTGCCCTCCCTGGCTTGACCGTTCATCTGGCTGACCAAAGTCCCCAGCCAGGTCTCTATTCTTTGAACTAGCAGGAGGCACACTGCTATTTACAGGTGCCCCTCTTCCCCTTGCCTGTTCACTTTGATGGGCCCTTCTCTCTCCCGATTGTGTGTATTAAAACCTTATTTTTGTTGCTCTGCCTCTGCTCATGTGTCTATATATTTTGTAATATATATCTTATATTTTTATTAAATATATATATTATATGTAACCTGAAAACTAGATATAAAGAGTGTAGGCATATAGATATCTTGCAACAATGAAACCGAAAGAAACTTGCAGATCAACAAATGTAGGGACCTCATAAAATTCAAATGACAATTTTGATGTAATGGAACAAAGGCAGAACAGTCACTCCCCTCCACAGTGAGAAAATGGAGCTCCCTGCCCACGTGCAGACTCTCCTGAGATCCACCTGTTGGTGCCACGCTTTGCAGTAACTGGATGCTTCCACCACTTGTTCCTATGTAAGTTGCACAGAGGCTTCCTTTGTGCATCCTG
>NW_016841589.1:0-1503 GCF_001698545.2 Rhinopithecus bieti | reverse complement strand
AATTTCCCCTTTACCTTACTTCAAGCTCATTTGTATGGAGAAGGGAAGAGCGTCTCATCTTTATGTTGTACCAAAATGCTTCTCCATATCATACAAATTGACTCTGAAATTTTGAATTTCATACAACCAGTTCGACTACTTGTTTCTGATAAATGCCTGGACATGACCTGATTTCTAGTTGCTGCACTCCTGGAAGTTGTTCTTTGAATGGGTTGAAGTATTTATTCAATGAATTATGTGTTGAACTATAAAAGCATAGCTATGCATCTCTGTTTAAGCAAAAGGAGGTAAATGCAGGGAACTCTGGTTTCTGAGAATGTAGGATCTGTGCCAAGAAGAGAATTCAACTCTGGGGGTGTACAAGAGAACCAGGCGCTGTGTCAAAAGAGGATCTAACTGTGAACTGCAACATGATGAATTAGCTCAATTTCCAATGAGGAAAGATGACAGCCTAGCCTTAATTCTGCCCTTCATAGTTAGTTAAAATCTCTACGTGACTCTATGACTTACAATGAGTTAATAAAACATAATGCAATCAATAGTAGACAGAGTCAGCATATCCTGTGGCCAAGATTTGATGGAAATGGGAGTGAAGAGAGAGGCACTGGGTGAGAGACAAAAGGTATGACTGGAGAAAAAAAATTAATGGGATCTGTCTTCGTAAGCCTGACTCTCATCATGTCATGGAGTCAACAAGGCATAAGCTGGCTATACACTCCTTCACGAAGCAAAAAGTGAAATTAAAGACATTCTACTACTTGAATTTCTATTCTTACATAAGACAACTGGTAATAAGCAACAAGACTGAAAACGAGTTTTCCTAAAATGTGATTTGCTGCTGGCATAAGGATAGACGTAGCTCAATATATTAGAATTGAGAATCCAAAAACAAACCCACACTTTTATGGTCAACTGATTTTCAACATGGGTGTAAAAAAATTAAATGAGAAATGAATAGATTTTTCAACAAATGGTGCTGGGACAACTGTATATCCACATGCAAAAGAATAGCGGTGGACTTTCACCAAATCTCATATCTAAAAGTAACAAAATAGAACCAGTAAATGTAAGAACTAAAACTATAAAATTCCTAGAAGAAAACACAGCCATAAATCTTTGTGACTGCAAAAATAAAAAAAATAAAATAACTGGACTTCATCAAAATTGAAACTTCTGTGCTTGAACAGAGACCATCAAGAAAGTGAAAAGGAGGCTGGGCATGGTGGCTTACAGCTGTAATCTCAACACTTTGGGAGGCTGAGGTTGGAGGATTGCTTGAGCTCAGGAGTTCCAAACCAGCCTGGGCAACATAGTGAGGCCTTCTCTCTACAATTTAAAATTATATAAATTTTAAAAACATAATAAATCATAAAAAAGAAAATAAAAGGAAAGCCATGGAAAATATTTGGAAACATCTCTGATAAGGGACTTACACCTAGGGTATATAAAGAACTCTTAAAGTTCAGAAATTTAGGACAACCCAATTTTAATGTGGGCAAAGGA
>NW_016841588.1:0-1771 GCF_001698545.2 Rhinopithecus bieti | reverse complement strand
ATATGCCTCATCCCTAAAAATTCATGGCCTGAGGTCATTTGCAGCAACCCATATGATCCTGGAAGACATTAAGTTAAATGAAATCAGCTAGGCAGAGAAAGACAAACACTGTTATCTCATTTCAACCATGTGGAAGCTAAAAGAAAGTATTTAATCAAAGGTAAAGGTACAATACTAGTTATCAGAGGCAGTGGGGAGGAGAAGGAATGGGCAGTCACTGGTAATGGGTGCAGAGCTGCGGTTCCAGGGGAGGAGTGAACTCTGCTGATGCACTCCACAGCAGGGTGACTGGTGGTACCAATATGGCAGCCTCTGTTTTAACGTAGCTAGAAAGAAAGACACTGCAGGTTCATAACACATAGAAATCAAAACTAGACATGGGAACAGACATGACAAACACCCTGATTGCATCATTCCTCAGTGTACACAAGAAAAGATCCCACTGTGCCCCCTCACTTTGGACATGTATTACAAAACAAATTTTAAAACTAGAAATAAGCAATACAAAAATACACACAGAACCATCAAAGTCCCTGAACATCCAAAGCAGTTCCCAGAAATATAAATGCAGCTGGAGGCCTCGCTCTTCCCAATGTCAAATTACTTTGAAAAGATATATTCATCTAAACAATACGGGAGAGGCAGAAAAATAGAACCATCAGCCGATGGACACAATTAGGCAGCCAAGAAAGGAACCTGAGTGTGTAAGTCAACATATTTCTCAAAAGAGCTCCCAAAACACAAAATGGAAAATGGCTAGTCAATTCAGTAAATGATTTTGAGAAAACTGGAAATCCACATACAAAAGAATGAAATAAATTCTTTGTGCTCCATGCCACACAAAAATCCCATTCAAAATTTTTTCAAAATTCAAACAGGACATTTACAAGTATAAAACTTCCATGAGAAAACTTAGGATGAGCATTACTTTCGGGAAACCTGAACCTACACGCATGTGCAAATAGAAAAGAAGATGCAAATAGAAAAGAAGATGCAAATAGAAAAGAAGATGAAAGAAACACAGAAGGAAAACACTCACTGCCACAGGAATGAATCCCAAATTAATTTTTCTCTTGATTGGACAAAAAATCACTACCAACAGAAGGAAAAGTAAACACGTCAGAACACAAAAAACTGAAGGGCTTCTTCACAGGAATGTTTTTAAATGAAGCAAAACAGCAGGCCTCCTGTAAACTGGGAGAAAACAAGTAATCATATATCCGAGAGAGATTCATATTGAATATTCACCAGAAACAAAGTTTACTAAGGAAGAAAAAACTCTCTCTCTCTCTCTCTCTCTCTCTCTCTCCCTCCCCCCAACCAAAATTGGGCAAACAACCTTAAAGGTCACTTTGGGTAAGGATATATGAAACTAACAGGTAAAAGAGTGGGTTCTCCACATCACTGTCCCCTAAAATACCTCAAATAACACTGGGGCCCTACCTGTCACCACACAAAAATTAACTCAAGATGAAAGAAAGAGTTCAATGGAAGACCTCAAACTACAAAAATCCTACAAGAAAACCTGGAAAATAATCTTCTCCACATGGGCTTTCCCAAAGCATTTACATGGCTCAGCCTCCAAAAGCAAATCAAGCAGCAGCGAAATGCACAAATTGGGTCTAATGATCCACAGAGCTGGGGCACAGAAAAGAAACTGCCAACAGAATAAACACACAGCCACATGACGGGAGAAAATGCTCCCACGCTATGCATCTGAACAACTGCTAACAGCCAAAATCTACAACAAGAACCTTAAGTAAGTCAAGAC
>NW_016841587.1:0-501 GCF_001698545.2 Rhinopithecus bieti | reverse complement strand
CGCGCCACCAGTCCCCGGCTGCAGCTCGTACGAAAGCCACGCGTTGTAGCCTGAGTCAGCATCCACTGCACGCACCTTCGCTACCACGTGGCCCGCACCCACTGACCGCGGCACTAGCTCACTCACTGCACCACCGATGCCACCCACCCGAGGCGTCAGCAGCACCGGCGCGTTGTCGTTCTCGTCCAGCACGAACACCTGCAGCGTCACGTTGCTGCTCAGAGACGGCACGCCCGCGTCGCGCGCGCTCACCTGGAACTGCAGCAGCTCCAGCTCCTCGTGGTCCAGCGGCTGCAGCGCGTACACCTTGCCGCTCTCCGCGTGCACCGACACGTAGCTCGACAGCGCGCGCTCGCCCACCCGCCGCTCCACCAGCGAGTAGGACACCAGCGCGTTCTCCTGCGCGTCCGCGTCCCCCGCCGACACTGTGAAGATGTGGCAGCCCAGTGGGTTGTTCTCCTTCACAAACACCGTGTACTCGGACTGCGTGAACGCCGGCGC
>NW_016841586.1:0-500 GCF_001698545.2 Rhinopithecus bieti | reverse complement strand
TTTCTAGTGTTTATCTGAGGATATTTCTTTTTTCACTATAGGTCTCAATGAGCTGCCAAATATCCCTTTGCAGATTCTACAAAAGCAGTGTTAGCAAACTGCTCCACAAAAAGGAATGTGTAACTCTATGAGATGAATTCACACATTACAGAGAACTTTCTCAGAAAGCATCTTTCTAGTTTTTCTCTTAGGATATTTCGTTTGTCATCATAGGGTTCAAAGCGATCCAAAATATCCTATCTCAGACTCCCCAAAAACATGCTAAGAGACTGATCCATGAAAAGAATAGTGTAACACTGTGAGATGAATTAACACATTGCAAAGCGGTTTCTCAGAAAGCTTCTTTCTAATTTTTATATGATGATATCTCATTTGTCACCAGTGGCTTCAATGCAATCCAAAATATCACTTCTCAGATTCCCAGAAAACAGTGCTACCAAACTGCTCTATTAAAAGAATCATGTAACTCTGTGAGATGAATTCACAAATCACAAAGTAGT
>NW_016841585.1:0-732 GCF_001698545.2 Rhinopithecus bieti | reverse complement strand
CTTTTCACAGATCACACTCTCCAAGACTGTGTTTGCAATAACCCAACCCAAGGGCTCCTCACCCCACCGCCCCTACCTCAACAAAGGGTTGAAGAGCCCTCTCACATCTAACTTCTCCATTTGCTCTAGTGAACAAATGGGCTGATCAGGGACCACGCTATGCCTGCAGACACTTTTAGCTATAGAGTAAATAAATCTGCTGCATGGATATTAAATGAGATAATGAAGTTCCTTTCTGCCTCCAAATTATCTTCTGAGGGGGAGGCTTACCAGAGCCTGAAGCTAGCTCTTGGCCAAGTGGTTCTGAAGAGAAGGAAAAGTACCTGCTCTCCACAGGGCCATATCACATCAGTCCACTGCCGGCAGAAAGCTGGGGGAAAGTAGTTACAGGGAGGCAGAGGGAGGGAGGTGAGCAATTGAAGATGTTCCAGGATTTTAAAGCTGAAACATTAGCAGCTGAAGGGTTGCCAAAACACCAAATATGTTTGGTTAGTGTCTGAAAGCAAAGATCAGTCATGATCCAAGGCTGAAGACCTGTATACCCTGGGCATAACTGGCAGAATCTCTGTGAGAGCAGAAGAGGGTCTTCACTTTAGTTCAAGAAACAAAAATAATAAACAAAGGCTGCCCCTGCTGTAAATCAGGCTACACACAACACACTCCCCCCCCCCCCCCCCCCCCCAAAGCAAAGCACCTTCCTGTGTTCTCCATGTTCCCAGAAGAGTTTCTCTT
>NW_016841584.1:0-368 GCF_001698545.2 Rhinopithecus bieti | reverse complement strand
TTCCAGGCTCAGCTGTGATGACAATAATGATATTCTTGAGTTGTGCTTGTAAGAATCCAGAATTGGAAATTGGGTCCTTCCCCACTGGGGACATGAGGAAGTGGGGCCAGGATTTACCATTTATCATTCAGACAATGGCACATGCAGGAACCCAGGAGTCATTTCTTGTATTTCCTGAATAAGCACAAAACAAAAAGCACCAGCCAGCTCCTGCACAGCACTCTGGGCCACATGTACTGACACAGACGTTACAAAAACATCTAAGAGCAGACATGTCCACTGGCATGCAGAGTGCACCAGCCATGGGCACATCCCATTCTCTGAGACCCAGAAGAGTGAACACAGACATCAGAGAGAGCCAGAAGTGG
>NW_016841583.1:0-2513 GCF_001698545.2 Rhinopithecus bieti | reverse complement strand
TGTTTCTCACCAGCATGATCCTTTCTTATTAACAGGGCAGAAAAGTGAAATCGTTTCTACAGTTGGGATTTTTACTTATTGGCTTTGGTTGCTTATTTCAGTGGGTTAGAAAAGTAATCTATGCTCTTTCAACAATTCAGATAGTGGAAGGGTATAAGGTAAGATCACTGATCTGTTCCTTTCTCGGTCACTTCTACTCCTTGATGCTAATCCGTGTTAACCATACAGTCTATTCACATGCAAAGGAATCTGGAGTCTGGGATTTCTGGGATTGGGGCAGATAAGAAGCACAATACCACTTTAAGATGAAATTCTCTTCTCTTTATATGCTGCAGCAGGCAGGACTCAATTGCTCTCTCTGAGCTCCTGTCT
Organism: Rhinopithecus bieti; assembly: GCF_001698545.2. NCBI lineage: Eukaryota > Metazoa > Chordata > Mammalia > Primates > Cercopithecidae > Rhinopithecus > Rhinopithecus bieti. The sequence continues at coordinate 2,141 of NW_016841583.1, read as the reverse complement.
CCTCTGGGGCAGGTGGGGAGGAGCTCTCAGGGACCTGGGGTTCTGGTTGCAGGAACACCTTTTGCCTCACTGTTTCTTTGCTAAGAAGAGCTTAAGTTCTGAACTGAAAACAATCAATCACTTCCAGAACCCTTGCTTGTGCAAGCTTATTACAGGATGAGGGAAACTAAATTTTCTAGGCACCAGAAAATGAGGGGAAGGATGGAAAGAAATGAAATGGAAGCAGGAAGAGCCGCCTACCTTGTAAGAGGCCCTGTGGTTCTGGAAGATGAGGCGCATGTCTCGTACAAACCCCTCCACTTGGGGTAACTGTGCTCATTCAGCCTTTTCTTGATTTTATCCAACCACATGGGCTCCTTCAGGCCTTGACACGCCTCTCTAATCTGATGACAAAATACCAATGGAAAAGCTACCGGCATAGTTCAATGTCTGCCTTCTGTGGATTCCCAAAAAATCCAGCAGAAATACAACAAGGTGAACATTGTAACGACAGCGTGTGCTCTTGCCCGGTGGGATTAAGATCACAAATCTCACGAGGGCCCATTTCAGGGTCAGGTAATGTCATGGCAGCCTGTAATCAAGGGTTGCTGTTTTACTTACATAATAATAGTATGGAATCTTGGCAAAAAAGGAGCTCTCAGAACAGCAATAGACTTTCAAGAGGAGGAACTCACATTTCTGCAAAAGAAAGAGGCCGTAAATGAAAAGCAGCTTGGAGAGAATGAGCCCACATGCATGAGACAGAGCACACGACTCACACCCTTCTTCTACAAGTTTCTCTAACATGCATGGCTCTTGGAAACAGACATGTCATGGCTGAGTTATTTTTTGTGCAAACAAGTTGTGGTCTTCTATCAGTGTGATTGAAGTGTGGCTCAGAAGAGCAGGCTCCTTTTGGTGCATTCCCCTTACCCCGCGCTTGTTCATGGTTCTCACGTGTGAGGGGAAAGGAGAAGGCTTGGGGTTTGCATCTGACTTACCAACTGTTCCTGTGGACACATCTGCCTCTCCAGGACCTCAGATTCCTGACAACACTGTTGGCTTCCTGAAGACTCCTTCATCCTGCAGAAGATGCAACTCCACGGGGTCCTGAGAGATTGGACATGGGTGAGCAGAGGGCAGGGACCCTGGAAATGGCCACCGTTCCTGTGGCTGCCACTGTCTTCCTTCAGGAATGGCTGATGGGCTCAGTCATGGGAGGGAGGGGAATACATCCCAGAGTATCCTAGAACTGCACATGGAATCTCCAGCCCTTGGCTTTTCCCTCACATCAGTGGTAGCAGCAGGCAGGAAGCCTGAGGAAGGTGGTGTCACCATGAATGTAGACTACCTTTTCCCTGTCTGAGCTGCTGGGAGCACAAGCAGCCCTGCCTGCCAGGCCTGAGTTTCAGAAACTGGACTTTCAGCTCCAGGGACCTCGGGCCTCCATCAGCCCAATGAGACCGTGCTTCCTGTCTTGTATGAATCAGCACAAAATATAAACAATTGGTGTTTCTTTTCCTCAATCCCCTGGGACAGGAGACTCTCCTGCAAAACTTGAAGGAAAGGACAATACCAGTATGTAGGCAAAGGGTCCCCAGCACTGGCCTCAGCATATCAGAGGCGGGTCCCTGAGAGCACAGAGAACATGAACCTCCTGCTGCCAGCGTCTTCTGATCACAGGGCTGGGTCCCAGTACCCGACAAACCTGCTCCTTCCCCATCTAGACACAAGTGGGCGCTCTGCTGGAGAGTGCGCATGGCAGGCAGAAGGTCCCTTAAAGGAGGAAGGAGAGGTGCCTGCATGTCACTCACCTCTCAGGTTCCACAGGGGCGATGTGACAGTTCTCATGGAAGACTCTTGAACAAGTGTCACAACAGAACAGCTCCCCTCCGTCCCGGCACACCTCACACTCATCCAAGTTTCTCATCTAGAAGGTAAAACAGTGTCCATGTCACTGGGAACCACAAGATTCAGGAAGGCCACCCCTCTGGGCATCTAGAACACACTGCCTATGTGTGAGCCTGTGTGGACAGGCGTACGCTTCTCCCTGGGATATGAAGGAAAAGCATGGCGTGGAGATTTCAGAACAAATCCTGGTCTGCAGTGAAGTTCAGGAGGCAGGGGTATGTGTCAGAATAAAACGTTTTCCTTATAAAACC
>NW_016841582.1:0-253 GCF_001698545.2 Rhinopithecus bieti | reverse complement strand
CTGTCTCTGTGGGACTGTTGGATGCCACTCACCACTGAGCTGAGACAGCAGAAGAGCAGAAGCTTGGACAGGGCCTTCCCAGCAACGGAGAGCTAGGAGAGGGTGCTCTGGATGATCTGGTCTCCACAGCTCCTCCAGAGGGGGATGCCCTTGCCAGTGTGGGCACTGGGCCTGCTCTGTCCAACGGCCCTGCCCATCCTGGTGGGACATGGAGCCTGGAGTTCTTTGGCTGGGTAGATGCGTAAGAGGATGA
>NW_016841581.1:0-1062 GCF_001698545.2 Rhinopithecus bieti | reverse complement strand
TGTTGAATATTGTCCCCCACTCTCTTCTGGCTTGTAGAGTTTCTGCTGAGAGATCCGCTGTTAGTCTGATGGGCTTCCCTTTGTGGGCAACCCTACCTTTCTCTCTGGCTGCCCTTAACATTTTGTCCTTCATTTCAACTTTGGTGAATCTGACAATTATGTGTCTTGGAGTTGCTCTTCTCAAGGAGTATCTTTGTGGCATTCTCTGTATTTCCTGAATTTGAATGTTGGCCTGCCTTGCTAGGTTGGGGAAGTTTTCCTGGATAATATCCTGGAGAGTGTTTTCCAACTTGGTTCCGTTCTCCCCGTCACTTTCAGGTACACCAATCAGACGTAGATTTGGTCTTTTCACATAATCCCATATTTCTTGGAGGCTTTGTTTGTTTATTTTTACTCTTTTTTCTCTAAACTTCTCTTCTCACTTCACTTCATTCATTTGCTCTTCAATCACTGATACCTTTTCTTCCAGTTGATCAAATCGGTTACTAAAGCTTGGGCATTCATCATATAGTTCTCGTGCCATGGTTTCCAACTCCCTCAGGTCATTTAAGGACTTCTCTACATTGGTTATTCTAGTTATCCATTTGTCTAATCTTTTTTCAAGTTTTTTAGCTTCACTGTGATGGGTTTACTTCCTCCTTTAGCTCAGAGTAGTCTGATCGTCTGAAGCCTTCTTCTCTCAATTCATCAAAGTCATTCTCTGTCCAGCTTTGTTCCGTTGCTGGAGAGGAGCTGCGTTTCTCTGGAGGGAGAGAGGCGCTCTGATTTTTAGAATTTTCAGCTTTTCTGCTCTGTTTTTTTCCATCTTTGTGGTTTTATCTACCTTTGGTTTTTGATGATGGTGATGTACAGATGGGGTTTTGGTGTGGATGTCCTTTCTGTTTGTTAGTTTTCCTTCTTACAGTCAGGACCTTCAGCTGCGTTTGCCTGGGTATCAGCAGCGGAGGCTGCAGAAGAGTGAATATTGCTGAACAGCAAATGTTGCTGCCTGATCGTTCCTCTGGAAGCTTCATCTCAGAGGGGTACCCGGCTGTGGGAGGTGTCAGTCTGCCCCTACTGGGG
>NW_016841580.1:0-2357 GCF_001698545.2 Rhinopithecus bieti | reverse complement strand
TTTGTTAATATCATTTATTCAAAGGCATAAGATTTTATTAAGTCCAATTTATCAAGATTTTTTTAATAGCACATGCTTTTTTGGTTCTAAAGTTTTTGCTATTCAAATGTCATAAGAATTTTTCTCTTATGTTTTCTCACAAAATATGTATAATTTCACACTTAAATCTGTGATCTATTTTGAGTTGTTTTATGCTTATGGTGTAAGATGTAAGTTGAGCTTTTTGTGTGTGTGTATGTGGATGTCCATACCTAAAAGCACCATTTGTTGAAAAGACTATTCTTTTTCCAGTGACCTACTATGACATGTTTGTTGAAAATCAGTTGACAATATCTCTCTATTTCTCTCTCTATATAGGTCCATTTCTGGACTTTCTTCTTTGTTCATATTTTACATGAATAGTATCTTTTCCATTATAGCTTTATAGTTTAAAATCATGTACCACAAATTATACAACTTTTTTCTTCTTTCCAAATTTTCCCCATATAAATTTAGGGTCAGTTTTCAATTTGTCCAAAAGAATATCAGGATTTTGAATGGAATTGTGTTGAATCTCTTTATCAAGTTATGGAGAATTAATACCTTAGCAGTATTATTTCAATCTATGAACATGATATAACTCCCATTCATTTAGGTTGTATTGATTTTTCCCATCAATGTTTATAGTTGCAGCATATAGATCTTAGAATTATTTTACTAGATTATACTTAAGAATTGTTTTACTGTCCTATTGTAAATGGCATTGTTTTAAAATTTTAATTGTGCATTTGTACTATATAGAAAACATTTGATTTTTGCATATTGCCCTTTATTGTATCTTGCTAAACTCACATATTAGTCCTACTTAAAATTTTTTATAGCATATTTGGGATTTTCCTATTTAGAGCATTCAGTTGTCTGTTACTAAAAACTGTTTTATTTCTCTCTAATTTGTATGGCTTTTTTTCTTGTCTGTCTTATAACGGATAGAATCTCTAGGACAATGTTGACTAGAAGGGATATGAGTAGAGACACTTGCCTTTTCTCCTTTTCTTAACAAATTTATTCAATTAAAAATATGAAGGTAATAGAGAATATCAGAGTAGTATCAGAAATTTTAAGTTCTAGTCCAGATTTACAATTAACAAATTATACATAGTTTATTTTTTCTCTCTACTTTATCGTGATGAATATCCACAGCATGAAGTGTTTAATAACAAATAAAGAAAATAAAGATAAGATAATAAGAGTATCAGATTTCTTGATAGTGATTTTAATTTGTATGAATGAAATAAAAAAGGTCTGACACCGAATTAAATCTCATGATCTACAGACAACAATATTTAAGGATATAACTGTATAGTTATAACTAACTACTCAGTGTTACTTGAATTTTAATACTAGTCATGTACTGTGTACACATTTACAATGTTGAAGTAATTCTAAATCAAAAGTTAGAAATACCAGATTTTGTTGCAAATGAATTAAAAAATTGTCAACTTGCACAGTTTCAGTCTTTGTATAGTCTGCCTCATAAGATTGCAGTTGTTGTGTAACAAAGAAAATGTGCATCACATTACAAATTACATTATTCGTTTTACAATTTCAAAATTAGGTTTTATGGGTTTAAATTGTAGAAATTAATGTATTAGGTGTGGATGCCTTTGGGTGAACTAATATGATCAAACATCTGACTCTAAAGGGCTAAAAAGCAGCCTTTAGATGATGGTGCTCTTACCGAGAATGTTTACCTGATCCTTATTGTTTTCTAATGAGAAATACCTGAACCACTTCTTGTCGAATGATCCCTTTATTACGTAATGGCCTTCTTTGTATCTTTTGACCTTTGCTGGTTTAAAGTCTGTTTAATCAGAGACTAGGATTGCAACTCCAGCCTTTATTTGTTTTCCATTTGCTTGGTAGATCTTCCTCCATCCCTTTTGTTTTGAGCCTATGTTTGTCTCTGCACTTGAGATGGGTCTCCTGAATACAGCAAACTGATGGGTCTTGACTCTTTATCCAATTTGCCAGTTTGTGTCTTTTAATTGGAACATTTAGCCCATTTACATTTAAGGTTAATATTGTTATGTGTGAACTTGATCCTGTCATTATGATGTTAGCTGGTTATTTTGCTCATTAGTTGATGCAGTTTCTTCCTAGCACTGATGGTCTTAACATTTTGGCATGTTTTTGCAGTGGCTGGTACCCATTGTTCCTTTCCATATTTAGGGCTTCCTTCAGGAGCTCTAACTATCTTAAATATACATGCACCCAATACAGGGGCACCTAGATTCATAAAGCAAGTCCTTAGAGACTTACAAGGAGACTTAGACTCAAAAACAATAACAATGGGAGACTTTAACACCACACTGTCAACA
>NW_016841579.1:0-945 GCF_001698545.2 Rhinopithecus bieti | reverse complement strand
ATTAACAGTGTCTTTGAGGAACCTGAGAAGGGCTATTTTGGATCCCATTGCGGCCTGCGCAGATTAAGGAAATATCATCAGTTCAAAACGTGAAAAAAGCTTTCTGAGAATCTTCTTTGTGCTCTGTGAATTCATTTCACAGAGTTACCACTTATCCTCATGAAGCAGTTTGTTAAGGCTATTTGGTGGAATCTGGAAAGTGATATTTGGGAGCCCATAGGGGCCATGGTGAGAAAGGAAATATCGTCACATAATAAGCAGAGAGAAGCTTTCTGAGAGATTGCTTTCTGATGTGTGACTTCATCACACAGAGTTCCACCCTTCCCTTCTTGGAACAGTTTGCTAACACTGTTGTCGTGGATTCTGCAAAGTGATATTTGGGAGCTCATTGTGGCCTGTAGAAAAAAGGAAATATCTTCAGATAAAAACTGGAAACGAGCCTTCTGGGTAAATGCACTTCGATGTATGAATGCAAAACACAGAGTTCCACGTTTCTCTTCAGTGATCAGTTTGGTAACAGTTTTCTGCAAATCTGCAATGGAATACTTCTTAGCACAATGAAGCTTACGGTGACAAGGGAAATATCCTCAGATGAAAAGAAGAAAGAAGCTTTCTTAGAAACTTCTTGGTGACGTGTGAATTCATCTCAAAGGGTTACACTTATATTTAGTATATCACTGCATTAACACTCTCTTTTAGGAACCTGAGGAGGGCTACTTTGGATCGCATTGAGGCCTAGGCTGATAAAGGAAATATCATCAGTTAAAACGTGAAAGAAGCTTTCTGAGAAACTACTTTGTGATCTGTGAATTCATCTCACCGAGTTACAACTTAGGTCTCATGTAGCAGTTTGCTAACCCTCTTTTCGTGGAATATCCAAAGGGATATATGGGAGCCGATTGGGGCCCATGGTGAAAAAGGAATATCCTCAAATAATAAATACAG
>NW_016841578.1:0-3821 GCF_001698545.2 Rhinopithecus bieti | reverse complement strand
TTATTTTTATTTTGGATCTCATTATTTCTTCATTCGAAAATGACCACAAAAAATACCAAATGCAAATGGAATTCAGAAAACGGAGTTATCAGACACAATCTTTAGCTAGTCCTGACATTTTCAAGAAGATGAATGAAACTGGTAATCTGAGCTAAAATTTTTAAATTATAAAAAATGAAAAACAAATAGAAAACATAGAACCATGAAATATAATAAACAGCACAGAAAATCTAATAGATGGATTTTACATTAGATTTAGCAAAGCTGAGGAAACAGTTAATAATAATTAAAATACACCTGTGAAGAAAATGACCAGAATGAAACAAACAGAAATTACAGGGAAAATTTTAAAAGAGAATAAGAGACAGAAAATAGAGTAAAAAAAGTCAATATAAAATGGGAATTCCAAAGAAAAAGAGAAAGAAATATAGACATTTTTGAAGAAATTGAATGGTTATGTAGTTTCCAAATTAATGAAAGATACTAACTCACAGACTTAGGAAGTCTGTCAATCACCCAGCAGGACAAACAAAATAAATCAACACCCAGAATATCATAGTAAAATTTCCAGCTTGCTAAGAAAAAAAAAGTGCACACAACTAATAGCATAATCTCAAAATATGTGAAGAAAAAATGTGGAACTAAAACTAGAAAAAAATCTACAACTACGGTGAAAATTTTTTGCATACTTCTCTCAATTACTTCTAGAACAAAGAGGTTTAAGAAGAACAATGACATAACTTGCTTATATGACTGGCACTCATGTTAGCAAATGAAGGGACCAGCTTAGGCAAATGCTTGATTACAACCAGAGTAGTTAAAGCTTCACATGGCTCGTTAAGAATTGTGTGTATATATGTGTAATTTACATGCCCACCAACAGTGTACATGAGTTTCTCTTTCTGCACTTTTTGCCAGCATTTATTATTGCCTGTCTTTTGGGTAAAAGCTATTTTAACTGGGATGAGATAACATCGTATTTTAGTTTTGATTTTCATTTCTCTGATGATCAATGATGTTAAGCACCTGTTTGTATACTTTTTTGTCATTCACATGTTTTCTTTTGAGAAAAATCTATTCAGATCTTTCACTCATTTAAAAATCAGATTATTAGATTTTTTCTTTATTGAGTTGTTTGAGCTCCTTATTTATTTATTATTTATTCTGGTTAATAATCCCTTGTCAGGTGGATAATTTACAAATGTTTTCTGCTTTTGTGTGGGTTGTCTCCTCACTTTGTTAATAATACCCTTTCATGTGCAGAAACTTTTTAACTTAATGTGATCCCATTTATCCATTTTGCTTTGCTTACCTATAGTTTTGAGGTTTTCTCAAGCAATCTTTGCCAAAACCAATGTCCTGGTGAGTTTCTCCAATGTTTTCTTGTAGTAGTTTCATAGTTTGAGGTCTTAGATTCAAGTCTTTAATTATTTTGATTTAATTTTTGTATATACTGAGAGATAAGGGGCTTGTTTCATTCATACTGCACACTTATATCTAGTTTTTCCAACACCATTTATTGAAGAGACTTTCCTTTCCCCAATTGCATTTACTATGCACCTTTTCAAAAATGGGTTCACTGTACATATTTAGATTCGTTTCTGGATGCCCAATGTGTTCCATTGGTCTGTATGCCAGCACCATGATGTTTTGGTTACTATAGCTCTGTAGTGTTACTTAAAGTTAGCTAATGTGATTCCTCCAGTTTTGTCCATTTTGCTAAGGATGGTTTGGCTATTTTGGGTCTCTTGTGGTTTCCTATAAATTTTAGAATTATATGTTCTATTTCTGTGAAGAATGTCATTGGTATTTTGACAGGGATTGCATTGAATCTGTAGATTGCTTTGGGTAATATAGACATTTTAACAATATCGATTCTTACAATCTCTGAGCATGGAATATATTCTATCAACATGGAATATATTTCATTTTTTGTCCCATTCAATTTCTTGCATCACTATTTTATAGTTTTCATTATAGAGGCCTTTCACTTCCTTGGCTAAGTTTATTACTAAGTATTCTATTTCACTTGTAGATATTGAATGATATGGTTAGGCTTTGTGTCTCCATCCAAATCTCCTTTGAACTGTGATCCCCATAATTCCACATGGTCAAGGAGAGACCTGGTGGGAGGAGACTGGATCATGGAGGCAGTGTCCCCCATGCTGTTCTCATAACAGTGAGTGAGCTGTCATGAGAACTGATGGTGTTACAAATGTCTGACAGTTCCTCCTTCACACACTCACCCTCTCTCACCTGCCACCGTGTGAGATGTGCCTCTTCCACTGCTGACATGATTATAAGTTTCCTGAGAACTCCCCAGTCAAGCAGAACTGTGTCAATTAAACCTCTTTTCTTTATAAAGTATGCAATCTAGGGCAGTTCTTCGTAGCAGTGTGAGAACAAACTAATATAGTTAATTGGTACCAAGGTAGCGGGGTACTGTTATAAAGATATAGAATTTGTGCAAGCAACTTTGGATATGGATAATGAACAGAGGTCAGAACAGTTTAGAGTGCTCTGAAGAAGACAGGAAGATGTGGGAAGATTTAGAATGTTCTAGAGACTTGAATGGTTAAGATGAAAATGTTGATAATGATATGAACAATGATGTCCAGGCTGAGGTGGTGTCAGATGGAGATTAAGAACTTCTTGGGAATTGGAGGAAAGGTCACCTTGCTATGCTTTAGCAAAGAGATTGACAACATTTTGCTCTTGCCCTAGAGATCTGAGGATTGTTGAACTTGAGAAAGATGGTATGAAATTCGAACTTACTTTTAAAAGGGAAGCAGAGCATAAAAGTTTGGAAAATTTACAGCCTGACAACGTAATAGAAAAAAAAATTTTCTGGGGAAGAATTATACAGAAATTTGCATAAGTAATGAGGAGCTGAATGTTAATTCCTAAAGCAATGGGGAAAATGTCTCCAGGACATGTCAGAATTCTTCATGGAAGCCCCTCCCATCACAGGTCCGGAGACCTAGGAGGAAAAAAATAGTTACATGGGGCAGGCCCAGGGCCTTGCTGTTTTGTGCAGTCTTGAGACTTGGTGCCCTGCATCCCAACTATAGCTAAAAGTGGCCAACATACAAATCAGGCCATTGCTTCAGAAGGTACAAGCCCCAAGTCTTGGCAGCTTCCTCATGGTGTCGAGCCTGTGGGTGCACAGCAGTAAAGAATTGAGGTTTGGCGGTACTAGCTACAGCAAAAACATGCCAAATTGTAAAGACTATCGATGACAGGAAGAAACTGAATCAACTAACTAGCAAAATAACCAGCTAACATCATAATGACAGGATCAAATTCACACATAACAATATTAACCTTAGATATAAATGGGATAAATGCTCCAATTAAAAGACACAGATTGGCAAATTGGATAAAGAGTCAAGACCCATCAGTATGCTGTATTCAGGAGACCCATCTCACGTGCAGAGACACACATAGGCTGAAAATAAAGGAATGGTGGAAGAAATACCAAGCAAATGGAAAACAAAAAAAGCAGGAGTTGCAATCCTAGTCTCTGATAAAACAGATTTTAAACCAACAAAGATCAAAAGAGACAAAGAAGGCCATTACATAATGGTAAAGGGATCAATTCAACAAGAAGAGCTAACTATCCTAAATATGTATGCACCCAATACAGGAGTACCCAGATTCATAAAGCAAGTCCTTAGAGACCTACAAAGGGAATTAGACTCCCACACAATAATAATGGGAGACTTTAACACCCCATTGTCAGCATTAGACACATCCATGAGACAGAAAGTCAACAAGGATATCCAGGAATTGAACTCAGCTCTGCATCAAGTGGACCTAAA
>NW_016841577.1:0-1063 GCF_001698545.2 Rhinopithecus bieti | reverse complement strand
TGAGAAACGGGAATGATAAACAACACATACCAATTTGGAGTGGAAAGACTTTCAATTTGCATGCGAAATAGTCCTCATTGTCTCCGGAAATCGCATGAAGCTTGGGCTGTTCGCTATATTCATAGCCATGTGGCTGCTAATACTGTTATTATTGTAACTAGAAGCTTTCAGTATAATCATACTGTATATAGTAATGAGACTATTCCTAGTTCCTTACTTTTTTGTCCTATCCCAGAGGTTTCCCCTAATATTGAGGTGCTGGAGTGGCAGCACTGTCGGGGAACTAAGCCCCGGATTTTATTAGAATACAATGGGATGCAAGTAACTGATTGGAGTGTGCACGGTGATTTTCAAACAAAATTTAGTCACATACCTTTAAAATGGCACCGGGTAAATAAAAGTATTGCCGCTGATGGTAATGAAACCTTAGTATGGCGTGAAGGAGGCCTGTCGCCACCTATGCCTCATCTTAGACACTCTTTACAAGTACAGAGTCATCTTTGGAAGTTATTAGCTGCAGGTGATGCCATTAATACTTTTGTGGGGAATATGTCCCTTAATCTTTCTAACCCGAATGATTCCTTTCATATTCAGTTACATCGGAATTCCTCCCGATATATTATTGCTTGTGTCCGTAAGCCTTACCTATTATTAGCAGGGAATTTGACATATGACATATGACATATGTCAATATGACATATGACAATATGACATAATGATACAGGGATTGTTAATTGTACAGATACGTGTACATTTTTGTCTTGCCTCAATCATTCCTGGTGGCACTTTACTGGAGATATTTATATCCTCAGGGCTCATAAGGAAATTTGGCTACCTGTCAACCTTATGTGACCGTGGGGGGCATCACCTCTTGAGACTTATATTTGGACTTCCCTCCAGTGGACCCGCCATGCCCTTGGACTTGTCATTGCCTCACTGATGGGCCTTGTCGCCATCGCCTCCACTGCGGCCATAGCAGGGCTCGCTCTACATCAAAGCATACAAAATGATAAATTTGTACAGCAATGGCACGAGCAATCTCACTGGTTGTGGCTTCAACAAC
>NW_016841576.1:0-2856 GCF_001698545.2 Rhinopithecus bieti | reverse complement strand
AAATTAGTACAGTTGACTTCCAGTCAACTAGTTTCGATAGCATTCGAAAGAGAGTAAGTATCCTAGTATTAAACTTAACAATTAACACTCTTCTAACCTTATTACTGATCATTATCATATTCTGACTACCTCAACTCAATTCTTACACAGAAAAACTAATCCTTACGAATGCGGTTTTGACCCACTAACCTCTGCTCGTATTCCTTTCTCCATAAAATTTTTCCTAGTTGCCATCACCTTTCTATTACTTGACCTAGAAATTGCCCTACTACTGCCCCTGCCATGGGCCTTCCAAACGACAAACCTCCTCATAATGATTAAATCATCCATCATATTAATCATCATCCTAATTCTTAGTCTGGCCTATGAATGCACTCAGAAAAGACTAGATTGAGCTGAATTGGTAAGTAGTTTAAACAAAACAAATGATTTCGACTCATTAGATTATGATAACCATACTAACCAAATGCCCTTCATCTACATAAACATTGCATTAGCATTTACCGTTTCACTCCTACGCATATTAACCTATCGTTCACACCTAATATCCTCCCTACTATACCTAGAAGGAATAATACTGTCACTCTTTATTATAAGCACTCTCACAGCTTCAAACATGCATTTCTCCTTAGCTAGTATAATACCCATTGCCCTGTTAATATTTGCTGCTTGCGAAGCAGCAGTAGGCCTTGCCTTATTAATATCGATCTCTAACACATACGGCCTAGATTATATCCACAACCTTAGCTTACTTCAATGTTAAAAATAGTTATCTCTACAATTATACTGCTACCAACAACATGATTTTCCAAAAACAACATAATCTGAATTAATCTAACCATACATAACCTAATTATTAGCTTTATTCCCCTACTATTCTTCAACCAAACTAACAACAATCTCCTCAACTATTCAACCTATTTATCTTCCGACCCTCCTAATACTAACTGCCTGACTCTTACCTCTCATAATTATAGCAAGCCAGTATCATTTACACAATGAATCCCCCCCCCCACGAAAAAAACTCTACCTCTCTATAATGGTTTTCCTACAAATTTTCCTAATTCTAACATTTATAGCCACAGAACTAATCATATTCTACATTTTATTTGAAACCACCCTCATCCCTACCCTAATTATCATCACCCGGTAAGGCAACCAAGCAGAACGCCTCAACGCAAGCACATGCTTTCTGTTCTATACACTCGCCGGCTCTCTCCCCCTACTTATCATACTAATCCATACCTATAATAACCTAGGCTCACTAAACATTACATTACTAACACTTATGGCTCAAAAACTAGCAACTACTTGATCCCACAACCTTACTTGACTAGCATGCATAATAGCCTTTATAGTAAAAATGCCCCTATACGGCCCACATTTACGGCTTCCTAAGGCCCATGTTGAAGCCCTCATTGCCGGATCAATAGTTCTTGCCACAGTACTCCTAAAACAAGGCGGCTATGGCATAATACGACTCACCTCTATTCTTAACCCTTTAACAGAATATATAGCCTACCCATTCCTCATGCTATCTTTATGAGGTATAATCATAACAAGTTCAACCTGTCTTCGACAAACAGACCTGAAGTCACTCATCACGTACTCCTCCCTAAGTCACTATAGCCTAGTAATTATTGCTATAATTATAATAATTATAAACCTAGTAATTATAGTAATTACTCCTCCCTAGTAATTATAGCCTCCCTCATTCAAACCCCCTGAAGCTTCACTGGCGCAATTATCCTTATAATTGCCCATGGACTCACTTCATCCATACTGTTCTGCCTAGCAAACTCAAACTATGAACGAACTCATAGCCACATTGTAATACTTTCTCGAGGACTCCAAAACCTACTTCCATTAATAGCCTTCTGATGATTTACAGCAAATCTTACTAATCTTGCCTTACCCCCTACTATCAACCTAATAGGAGAACTCCTTGTAGTAATAACTTCATTTTCTTGATCATGTATTACCATTGTACTTACAGGACTCAATATACTAATTACAGTCCTTTACTCCCTCCATATATTTACCACAACACAATAAGGAGTACTTACACATCACATTATTAATATAAAACTCTCCCTTACACAAGAAAACACATTAATATTTATACACCTTTCTCCTATTCTCCTCCTATCCCTTAACCCTAGTATTATTCTAGGTTTCACCTCTTGTAAATATAGTTTAACTAAAACATTAGATTGTGAATGTAACCATAGAAGCCTACTACTTCTTATTTACCAAGAAAGCTCGCAAGGACTGCTAATCCATGCCTCCGTATTTAACAAAACGGCTTTCTCAACTTTTAAAGGATGACAGTTATCCATTGGTCTTAGGAACCAAAAACGTTGGTGGAACTCCAAACAAAAGTAATAACCATGTACACCTCCATTACCATAATAACCCTGACATCTCTAATTCTCCCAAACACTATTACCTTTATTAACCCCGACAAAAAACGCTTATACCCAAACTATGTAAAAACAATTATAATGTATACTTTTACTACTAGCCTCCTTCCCACAGCTCTATATATTTTCCGGGATCAAGAAACAATTATTTCACACATTGCCGGGGTCCAGCCCTAGCGTGACCAAGGTACCCCAAAGGGGAGAGGCAAGGTGGCGAGAGACAATAAAGACACCAGACACAACATGCAAGAGGACACAGACAAGACTGCAGCCCAGCAAAGTGCTGACAGCCCTGAATGATTTTTACTACAGGCTTATATAGTATCTTATAGAACAATTGTCAATCAGCAGAGCATCAGGCGATTACATAATTTTATATATAGATTATCAGGATATTCTCAGAAGTTCATCAAGAACCGTTCTCTTCATGGAT
>NW_016841575.1:0-2302 GCF_001698545.2 Rhinopithecus bieti | reverse complement strand
GAGATGGAGTCTCGCTCTGTCGCCCAGGCTGGAGTGCAGTGGCACAAACTAGGCTCACAGTAAGCTCCACCTCCCAGGTTCACCCCATTCTCCTGCCTCAGCCTCCGGAGCAGTTGGGACTACACGCACCCACCACCGCGACCAACTAATTTTTTGTAGTTTTTAGTAGAGACGGGGCTTCACCATGTTAGCCAGGAAGATCTCAATCTCCTGACCTCATGATCCACCCGCCTCGGCCTCCCAAAGTGCTGGGATTACAGGCGTGAGCCACTGCGCCCGGCCGATTTTTGCATTATTTTAAGTGAGATGATATGCATAGTATGAGTCTGAGTATCATAACATATTCTACATTCTAAGCAGTGATCATCGCAGGAGCTCAGCCCTATATATTATGAGCCGTTGAATGGTGTCCCTAAAGCCACTTCAGGTGTGTCAGAACCTAGAGGAACTGTTTACTCATGGTTACAGTTTATTACAATTGAATGGATACAGATTAAAGAGAGCCAAGGCCAAAAAAGCATGGAGACAAATTCAGGAAATGTTCACAGGTAAACCAAGAAGAAGTGGAGGATAATTCGAATCCCTATGGTTCAATGCTTTCGCATCTAGAGAAAAAATAAAGGTAGGAGTGGAGGAAAAATAGTATCCCTATGGTGTAATGTTTTCCTATCTAAAAAATAAATAAAGGAAAGTAGATTGTATATATACAAATAGTGAGTTTTTTCACCTTTTGTGGTAGTTTTCCTCTTATGATATATTGTTCAGTGGATAATGTGTATCTGCATAAACTGGCAGAAGGGAAAAGCATGGACAACTTTCTTGACTCGCTATGTCTCCACTCAACTCAAAGCAAATCAAATCAATCATCAATCCTGCCAATACTCTCATCTTTGTATTTAAATAGACTCTCCTGTTTTGTACTTTTTCACTTTCTCCTTATTATAATCATATTTAAGCTCCCAGCATCAAGAATCTGACTTCCTGCTAGTGTCTTCTCGGGCAGATATATAGAACTATTTTGAGTAACTTTATTTTATCAAAGCAAATGATGACAAACATTTATAAATATAAAATTAATTCAAATAATAATAATAATAATAAAAACTGACAACCATGTCCTCAGAGAGGACAGGCACCGGTGTAGCAGAAGGATCCAGAGAACATCTCTCTAGACGTCTAGCTATAAATCAATACTTCATTGGCAAAAAGGAATGTAAATTTTATTTTAAAATAAATAATGCATAAAGGAATAGATGAATGAATATATATACACATACATATATGGAATATATGGACAAATTAATAGATATGAGAATGGTGTACAGAAGTTACTTAATTCCCATTGTAGCTGTCCATATACAGGAGAGTTTAGTCTGGGTCTCATTTTCCTAAAATATGAGATAATACGTATTATTGATATTTTGAGCACCATTTCAGTTCTAAGCTAATTCCCTGACCAAAGCAGTGGTAATTGAATGAAAGCAACATATAACTTAAGCATTTATTCTTGTTTTTCTGAGTAAAAAAAATCAAATCCTGAAATATTTATGAGACTAAAACAAACACAATAATCCAACATCTATAATAAACTATGACATGGATTTTTTATTTATAAAAATAGATGATAATTTTAGACAAATTAGCTACTATTTAGGCAGAATATTTTAAAAAATCTGATAATGTTTTACAACTCTTTTTTCCCCTTAATTTGGTTTCAGTACCTTTAGGCTATTTGCACTTTCCAGATGTTTAAGGAAGCAAAGCAGCTGGAAGTGGTAAATAAATGCTTCTTAAATTTAAGTAGACCTTAAATAGAGACTTGTTGTAGTATAATTTTAGTTAAATAAATACTTAACAGATTACGTTTTTCTAATCTAAATGGAAAACCAGCATCAAATACATATAGAAGCCACGCAATTTTTCATGACTTTTTCAAACTACAAAATAAAAGTTCAAAATTATGATATGACATTTGATTAATTTTTGCATTATTTTACTTTATGATAACTTTTGGTATTGCATGCCAACTAAAGTTGTTTTTCAGGCCAATTAGATTATATCATGTTTTGATTTGTAGGCTTTTGAGAAAGGTTATTATAAAATTATTTTGTGTAAACTAAAAATAAATCATATTAGATTTAAATTTCCACTTTTCCTAATTGAGTCTAAAGCATATGATTGACACATAATACTAAATGTGGTATAGTTTCTTAGAATCATCAAGAACAATGATTTCCTGGAATTAGAATCAGATATATTGATTGTACTGATGCTCAAGAGAAGTGCTGATCAGACATCAATA
>NW_016841574.1:0-475 GCF_001698545.2 Rhinopithecus bieti | reverse complement strand
TAGGAACTGAAGGCGAGTCATTTGGGGTATGTTTGGAGAAGGGTTGTGTTCACTCCTTTAAAAGGCCCCTGACACTCCCCACGGATTCAATCCCACATTAGTCCCTCTCTCTTCTGGACAGGAGAATTATTTCCAATACCAGGAGGTAAAAGGATAGGTTGCCATTTTCTTTTACTATTCATAAGAAATGCTCCCTTCTTGGGACCTCAGAAGAAAAGCTCCATGAGGATAATTCCCAAGGACATGGGAGCCAGAGCTGGAATTTACACACCAGCTGCCTCCCAGTCTGGCAGAAGAGCTTCCTTGTCTGTGGGTTTCCACCTTGAGCACTGAGGTTTGATGATCCACCAATCCTGGCTATGAGCAGAGGCCAACTGCGCCTGGGATATGGAGACAAACTAAGGAAGGAAGTCAGCTCATGCACAGCTGAGTTGATCCTGACCATACTGGGTGGACAGAACCCAAATCCTCAGGG
>NW_016841573.1:0-538 GCF_001698545.2 Rhinopithecus bieti | reverse complement strand
ATCCCTTCTCAGATTCCCCAAAAACAGTGCTACCAAATTGCTGCAAGAAAAGAATCGTATAACTCTGTGAGATGAATTCACAAATCAGAAAGCAGATTCCCAGAAAGCTTCTTTCTAGTTTTTGTCTGAGGATATTTCTTTGTCACCATAAGCTTCAATGCACTGAGAAATATCCCATTGCAGACTCCAAGAAAACAGTGTTAGCAAACTGCTCAATGAAAAATACAGTATAACTCTGTGAGATGAATTCACATATCACAAAGCAGTTTCTCAGATAGCTTCTTTTTGCTTTTTATCTGAGGATATTTCCTATGTAACCATAGGCTTCAATGTACTCCCAAATATGCTATTGCAGATTCCATGAAAACAGTGTTATCAAACTGATCAATGAAAAGAATGGTGTAATTCTGTGAGATGAATTCACACAACACAGAGGACTTTCTCAGAAAGTTTCTTTATGTTTTTTTCCTGAGGGGATGTTCTTTGTCAATGCAGGTTTCAATGCAATCTAAAATATGCCTTCTCAGAATCCCCAAAA
>NW_016841572.1:0-787 GCF_001698545.2 Rhinopithecus bieti | reverse complement strand
AGTGTTAGATGAATTCAAAATCACAAAGCAGTTTGAGAGAATCTTCTTTCTAGTTTTTATCTGAGGATATTTCCTTTGACAATGTAGGCTTCAATGCAATCTGAAATATCCCTTCTCAGATTCCCCAAAAAGAGTGCTACCAAACAGCTCCATGAAAAGAATCGTGTAACTCAGTGAGATGAATTCACCCAGCACAAACCTGTTTCTCAGAAAGCTTCTTTCCAGTTTTTATCAGAGAATATTTCGTTTTTCACCATAATATTCAATGCACTCCGAAATATCCCATTGCAGGTTCCAAGAAAGCAGTGGTAGCAAACTGCTCAATGAAAAGAACAGTGTAACTCTGTGAGATAAATTCACACATTCAAAAGCATTTCCTCAGAAAGCTTCTTTCTAGTCTTTATCTGAGGATATTTCCTTTTTCACTATAGGCCTCAATGCGCTCCCAAATATCCCTTTGCAGATTTCACGAAAAGAGTGTTTTCAAACAACTCCATGAAAAGAAACTCTGTGAGATGAATTTGCACGTTACAAGGAATTTTCTCAGAGTGCATCTTTCTAATTTTTAACTGAGAATATTTACTTTGTCACAATTGGCTTCAATGCTGTCCAAAGTATCTCTTTTCAGATTCCCCGAAAACAGTGCTACCAATCTGATCCATGAAAATAATTGTGTATCTCTGTGAGATGAATTAACACACACAAATCAGTTACTCAGCAAGATTCTTTCTTGTTTTTATATGATGATATTTCCTTTGTCACCATAGGCTTCAATGCAATCCAAAAT
>NW_016841571.1:0-499 GCF_001698545.2 Rhinopithecus bieti | reverse complement strand
GGGGGATAGGTTAGAGACGGTATCCGGTGCTACACTGCTGGTGGGGGGGCAGGGGAGTGAGGGGTGCAGGTAGGTGCTTGGAGGGTGTGGTTTCAGGCGCTGTCGGGGCCACACTGCCCATGATAGAGGGTGGGTTGGGTGTGCTATTGGGAGATACACTCCCCGCAGCAAGGGGCGGTTTGGGGGCGATACCTGGCCGGTGGTAGGCGGGTTTGTGGGGTGGGTTGTGTGCACCGTTCGGGGGCTGCTCTGCGGTCAGTGGGGGCGAGTTAGGGGCTCTATCAGCTGCTGCACTGTTTGTGGTGGGGGCCGGGTTTGGTGCGCTATGGGGACTATATTTCTGGCAGCGGCATACCGCTTAGGGGTGCTGACGGGGGCTACACTGTCCACGGCGGGATGCGGGTGGGGTGCGCTATCCAGGGCATCATTCCCCGTGGCTGCGGGATAGTTGGGGGTGCTGTCTGCTATGTGGGGCTGCACTACCCGTCCTGGGGAGGGG
>NW_016841570.1:0-2355 GCF_001698545.2 Rhinopithecus bieti | reverse complement strand
TGCTCTTCAGGTCTGATGAAGTATCCAAAGGCAAGCTCCTGACCGTCCCCAAACCTGCCCCTTCTGCAGGGTTTACCTCCCTAGTTGGCACCATCCTCAATTCTTCTCTTTCTCCCACCCAGGCCATCATCTCTCGCCTGGTTGATACCCGCAGCCTCCCCTTTGGGCTTTATCCTTATCCCCCTCACAGCTGCCAGAGGGACCCTGTGAAAACACTCCCCAGCCTGCTCATTCCTCTGCCCAAAGCCTGCGTGGCACAGAGCAAAAGCCAGCCATTATGGGACCTAGGAGGTCCTGTGGGATGGGCCCCAGCCTGCATCTTCATCTTCTTCTCCCCCGACCCCATTCACTCTCTGCCTATCGCTTACCAGCCTATACCACCTGCCTCAGGGCCTTTGCACTGACCATTAAGGCCACATTCCAGGCTCTTTTCACATGTTGCCTCCTCCGAGAAGCCCTCCCTGACCACTCTGCCCATACCTCATGCCTCTTGATTCCCCTTACCTGGCTTGTGGTTTCAGCAATTTCCCCGTATGCATTTGTTTTTCTTGGCATGAGAGCAGGGACCTAAGTGTCTGTTCCCTGTTGATTTTCCAGTGCCAGGCATGCAGTGCAAACTCTAGAAATATTTTTTGTGTGAGTGAATGAGTGATTGAATGTGGCAAGGGTCTGGAGGCTGAGGGCCAGGCAGACATTCAGAGTTGCTGGAAGGCGACCGAGACAGAGAGTCAGACTGGTCATGCAAGGTGCTGGGCCTGCCCTTGGGCCCTGGGGAGCCACGGAAGGCTGTGAGTGCCGGAGGGTTGTGGTCAGAGCCACAGTTAGGGGCCTTCTGAGACCTGTGCCCCCTCCCCACCCTCCCTCCCCACCTCCTCAGGCCAACTCTTTGGTCTCGGCAGGTGGTCCGCAACATGACCTCCGAGTTCTTCGCTGCCCAGCTCCGGGCCCAGATCTCTGACGATACCACCCACCCGATCTCCTACTACAAGCCCGAGTTCTACACGCCAGATGATGGGGGCACTGCCCACCTGTCTGTCGTCGCAGAGGACGGCAGTGCTGTGTCTGCCACCAGCACCATCAACCTCTAGTAGGGGCTGCTGGGCTGCCTGGGTGGGACAGGGCCAGGGGCATGTGGCCCAGGGACTGCCCACTTATCCAGTAAGGTGGCTCCATCACCTCTTTTCCTGGTGGGAAACTGAGGCCCGACCTTGGTAGCTTATCCTGGGCCTCTCAGGGAGTAAGTTTGAGCCTCAGTGGGTGGATAGGGACCAGGCTGGATCGGGCGAGGTCAGGCGCTGTCTGACCTGGCTGGGCGGTAGCTTTGGCTCCAAGGTCCGCTCCCCAGTCAGCGGGATCCTGTTCAATGATGAAATGGATGACTTCAGCTCTCCCAGCATCACCAATCAGTTTGGGGTGCCCCCCTCACCCGCCAATTTCATCCAGCCAGGTATGGGGTGGAGGTCTGGGGGTGGGGGGCTGGGGTGGAGACGGGCAGGTGTCCTGGGCAGGCAGCTGACCGGCATCCCCGCCTTCTCCCGTCGGCCACAGGGAAGCAGCCGCTCTCGTCCATGTGCCCAACGATCATGGTGGGCCAGGACGGCCAGGTCCGGATGGTGGTGGGAGCTTCTGGGGGCACTCAGATCACCACGGCCACTGCACTGGTATGTGTCACCCCTTTTCTCCCTGGCCCTGCCCACCCTGCACAGCCCCCAGGCCATGCTGATCACACTCCCATGCCCCAGGCCATCATCTACAACCTCTGGTTCGGCTATGACGTGAAGCGGGCCGTGGAGGAGCCCCGGCTGCACAACCAGCTTCTACCCAATGTCACAACAGTGGAGAGAACCATTGACCAGGTGGGCTGGGGGTTGGAGAAACTGAGTCACAGTATGGGGTCCCAGGGCATCCTGGACTGGAGGCCTGGATCATCACGGAGTGGACAATGGTTGGTGTCCTCTCTATGGTGCCTGGGCCATCTGGAGCCCTGTGCCATGAGGGCCAAGCCACCTGCTCCAGTGAGACCCAGCAGGCCCCAACCTGCTCTTCCTGATGACCTGGCCTGAAATGGCACCACCTGGGCTGAGGCCTGTGACCACACAGGCATGGTTCAGGTGGCATCTGGAGCCCTGCTCAGGCTTCCCCTCTCTTCGCACCCCTAGGCAGTGACTGCAGCCCTGGAAACCCGGCACCATGACACCGAGGTCGCATCCACCTTCATCGCTGTGGTGCAAGCCATTGTCCACACACCTGGTGGCTGGGCAGCTGCCTCGGACTCCAGGAAAGGCGGGGAGCCTGCCGGCTACTGAGTGCGGACAAAGCTGACCAGCAATCCAGGAACAAGATACTCACCAGGAC
>NW_016841569.1:0-1323 GCF_001698545.2 Rhinopithecus bieti | reverse complement strand
TTGTGCGGGGGTGCAGAGGCCTGAGCTCAGTTTGGCCTCTGCAGATTTGAGATGCCCACTCCATGCACAGGCAGAGACAGCAGGGAAGGGGAAGAGGCTGCAGCTCAGGTAGCCCTGAAATGTGCAGCCCGACATGCTGGGGCACTGGGTCATGGTGCCCTCATGGCTGGGAGCTGCTTCCCTCCTGGGATGCCACAACTCCTTTAGGGCACATCCGCAACTCCTGCACTCACCACAGAGGGGAAGTGGGAAGGGCATCTGTCCCTATGCATGTTCTCCTTCACCTTGTCCTAGGCAGGTCCCAGGCAGCACCTCCCCTCCCAAGTGGCTCCCCTTGGTCCCTGCCCCTAGTGTTCACAGCCAGACCCTCGAAGAGGGCTGGACTCAGCGGCTCACTTCTAATGAATAGAACCAGGCAAAAGAGATGGCGGTCTCTCCTGAGATTGGATTGGGAGGGGCTGCAGGTTCCGTCCACTGGAACTCTCCCCCTGCCTCTTGATAGGTGCTAGTTCTGGCAAAGCCAGTCACCTGCCCAGGGCAGAGGGTAGCCTGAAGCTGATGCTACGGAGAGACTGGGGCCTTCAGTCCAACAGCCTGCAAGCAATAGAATTCTGCCAGCAACACAGAAGCGAGCGTGGAAGCAGCTCCTCCCCTGATGAGCCTGAGCCTTCAGAAGACATGGCAGCCCTGAGCAGACACCTGCTGCAGCCGCGAAGAGCCCCTGGGGCAGAGGGCCCAGTGAAGCCTGCACTCCTGGCCCAAGGAGTAATCATTCCTGGGGTATAACTGTGTGCTGGTGTGGGCCACAGTTTGGCGTCATCTGTCAGGGGACAAGAAAGAACAAACACACCCCTCAGGTCCTACTGGGTAGAAGCTGTAGGGTCAGCATGGCATGTAATATCTTCCTCTTGAATTAGAAGATTCATTGCTAAGACCCAAGATTAAAAAAAAAAATACCTCTAGTTGTAGCACCATTAAAACACAGGACTTCCAAAAAAAAAAAAGAAAAAAGAAAAAGAGCCATAGCTATTCTTTTGCATCTTAGCTACAGGTATATATTAATATATGTTAATTCCTTGACTGACTGAGCAATGGGCCAAACTCATGAGAACAGATGTGTGAGGACGGTCAGTGACCACCCTGACCCCAGCCCTTACAGACAGACAAACTTTTGAACAAAATCCGTAACCTTGGGGGTCTTGACACTCTAAATTTTATTGTTTTTAATTAACTATTTTTATTCCCTAAACAATACCTGTTCATTGGAGAGAAAATGGCATTACCTATACTAAACAAAAGAAAGGGAAATAAAATGTTCAGAAA
>NW_016841568.1:0-541 GCF_001698545.2 Rhinopithecus bieti | reverse complement strand
TGAACAAAGAGTGTCAGACACGAGGAATGCGTCCCACATGAAAGACAGACACCAAAGAAAACAAATGGAAAAAGACAACATCTTAAAAACAGCTAAAATTTATGAGGCATTTACCATGTGTCAAACAATAAGTTCATTAAACTCATCACCTCATTTAGCTTTCAACACAATGCTATGATTATTTCCATTTTACAGAGGAAGAAACTGAGGCTTGAGGCATTTAATTTACTCAAGATCACAGAGCTGGTATGGCTGACGGGGGGCATGGCCCAATGCATTCTGCTTGACTCCAAAGGTCATGCTCTTTGAAAAAACAGAAACTTTATTTATTTATTTACTTTTCTGAGACAGAGTCTCGCCATCACCAAGGCTGGAGTGCAGTAGTGTGATCTTGGCTCACTCAGCCTCCTGAGTAGCTGGATTACAGGCACCCACCACCACACCTGGCTAATTTTTGTATTTTTAGCAGAGATGGGTTTTCACCATGTTGGCCAGGCTGGTCTCAAACTTCTGACCTCAGGTGATCCACCTGCCTCAGCCT
>NW_016841567.1:0-1525 GCF_001698545.2 Rhinopithecus bieti | reverse complement strand
ATCACAAAGAACTTTCTCAGAAAGCTTCTTTCTTGTTTTACCTGAGGATATTTCCTTTGTCACCATAGGCTTCAATGTGATTCAAATTATCGCTTCTCAGATTCCCCAAACACAGTGCTACAAAACTATTCCGTGAAAAGAATGGTGTAACTCAGTGAGATGAATTGACACATCACAAAGCAGTTTCTCTTAAAGCTTCTTTCTAGTTTTTTTCAGAGGATAATTCCTCTTTCACCATAGGCCTCAACTCGCTCCAAAATATCCCTCTGTAGATTCCAAGAAAATAGAGTTAGCAAACTGATCCATGAAAAGAAAGGCGTTAGCCTCTGAGATGACTACATACATCACAAAGCAGTTTCTCAGAAAGCTACCATCCAGTTTTTTCCTGAGGATATTTCCTTTGTCACCATAAGATTCAATGCACTCCAAAATATCCCATTACAGATTCCACAAAAACTGTGTTAGAAAACTGTTATATGAAAACAAAAGTGTAACTCTGTGAGATGAATTCACACATCACAAAGCAGTCTCTCAGAAAGTTTCTTTCTAGTTTTTATCTGAGGATATTTAGTTTTTTACCATAGGCCTCAATGCTCTTCCAAATATCCCCTTGCAGATTCCACGAAAACAGTGCTATCAAACAGCTCAATGAAACGTACAGTGTAATTCTGTGACATGAATTCAAACATCACAATTCAGTTTCTCAGAAAGCTTCCTTCTAGTTTTTATCTGAGGATATTTCCTTTTACACTATAGGCCTCGAAGTGCTCCCAAATATCACTTTGCAGATTACACGAAAACAATGTTAGAAAACTGCTCAATGAAAGGAACAGTATAACTCTGTGAGATGAATTCACACATCACAAAGCAGTTTCTCAGAAAGGTTCTTTCTAGTTTTTATGAGGATATTTCCTTTTCACCGTAGACCTCAATGTGCTCTCAAATATCCCTTTCCAGATTCCACAAAAACAGAGTTTTCAAAGAGCTCAATGAAAAGAACGATGTAACTCTGTGAGATGAATTCATGCATCATAAAACAGTTTATCATAAATCTTCTTTCTAATTTTTCTCTAAGGATATTTAGTTTTTCA
This sequence comes from Rhinopithecus bieti, assembly GCF_001698545.2. Lineage (NCBI taxonomy): Eukaryota > Metazoa > Chordata > Mammalia > Primates > Cercopithecidae > Rhinopithecus > Rhinopithecus bieti. The sequence goes on along the minus strand of NW_016841567.1, from coordinate 434 downwards.
CAGTAGGCTTCAATGGCCTTCAAATTATACTATTGCCGATTCCAAGAAAATTGTGTTAGCAAATTGCTGAATGAAAAGAAAAGTATAACTCTGTGAGATGAATTCACACATCACAAAAGAGTTTCTCAGAATTCTCCTTTTTGGTTTTTATCTGAGGATATTTAGTTTTTCACCATAGTTCCTCAATGCATTCCCAAATATCCCCTTGCAGATTACACGAAAACAGTGTTAGCAAACTGCTCCATTGAAGGAAATGTGTAACTCCATGAGATGAATTCACACATTACAAAGAAGTTTCTCAGAAAACTTCTTTCTATTTTTTATCTGAAGATATTTCCTTTTTCACCATAGGCTTCAATGCAATCCAAGATATCCTTTCTCAGAATCCCCAAAAAGATTGTTACCAAACTGCTCTATGAATAGAAAGGTGTAAC
>NW_016841566.1:0-1064 GCF_001698545.2 Rhinopithecus bieti | reverse complement strand
ACGCACTGAGGCCGACGCTGATAAAGGAAATATCTTCAGTTCAAAACGTGAAAGAAACATTCTGAGAAACTTCTTTGTGATCTTTGAATTCATCTCACAGAGATACAACTTAATCCTCATGAGGCGGTTTGCTAACACTCTTTTCGTGGAATCTGGAAATTGATATTTGGGAGCCCTTTGGGGCCCATTGTGAAAAAGGAAATATTACCAGATAATAACTAGAGAGAAGCATTCTGAGAGATTGCTTTCGGATGTGTGACTTCATCACAAAGAATTCCACCCTTTCCTTCTTGGAAAAGTTTGCTAACACTGTTTTAGTGGTTTCTGAAAAGTGACATTTCGGAGCTGATTGAGGGCTATGGTGAAAAAGGAAATGTCTTCAGACAAAAATTGGAAAGAAGCCTTCTGGGAAAATGCACATCGATATATGAATTCAACACACAGAGTTACAGATTACTCTTCAATGGTCTTTTTGATAACACCGTTTTCTTGAAATCTGCATTGGAATACTTCTTAGCGCAATGAAGCATATGGTGACAAGGGAAATATCCTCAGATGAAAACTAGAAAGAAGCTTTCTTAGAAACTTCTTGGTGATGTGTGAATTCATCTCACAGAGTTGCACTTATGTTTCCTGGAACAGTCCATTAACACTGTCTTTGAGGAACCTGAGAAGGGCTACTTTCCATCGCTTTGAGGCCTACGCTGATAAAGAAAATATCATCAGTTCAAAACATGGAAGAAACGTTCTGAGAAACTTCTTTTTGATATGTGAATTCATCTCACACTGTTACAAATTAGTCCTCAGGAAGCAGTTTGCTAACATTCTTTTCGTGGAATCTACAAAGTGATATTTTGGCACCCATTGGGCCCCATTGTGAAAAAGGAAATATCCTCAGAGAATAACTAGAGAGAAGCTTTCTAAGGGATTACTTTTTCATGTGTGACTTCATCACACAGAGTTCCACCCTTCCCTTTATGGAACAGTTTGCTCACACTGTTGGTGTGAATTCTGCAAAGTGATATTTGGGAGCTCATTGAGGCTTATGGTGAAAAAGGAAATAT
>NW_016841565.1:0-886 GCF_001698545.2 Rhinopithecus bieti | reverse complement strand
TTGAACAATGAGATCACTTGGACATGGGAAGGGAACATCACACACCGGGGCCTATTATGGGGAGGGGGGTGGGGGAAGGGATGACATTGGGAGTTATAACTGATGTAAATGACGAGTTGATAGGTGCTGACGAGTTGATGGGTGCAGCACACCAACATGGCACATGTATACATATGTAACAAACCTGCACGTTGTGCACATGTACCCTAGAACTTAAAGTATATATATTTAAAAAAAGATATAAGGAAGGAATCCAGTTTCAGCTTTCTATATATGGCTAGCCAGTTTTCCCAGCACCATTTATTAAATAGGGAATCCTTTCCCCATTTCTTGTTTTTGTCTGGTTTGTCAAAGATCTGGTAATTGTATATGTGTGGTGTTATTTCTGAGGCCTCTGTTCTGTTCTGTATATCTGTTTTAGTACCAGTACCATGCTGTTTTGGTTACTGTAGCCTTGTAGTATAGTTTGAAGTCAGGTAGCATGATACCTCCAGCTTTATTCCTTTTGCTTATGATAGTCTTGGCAATGTGTGCTCTTTTTCAGTTCCATATGAACTTTAAAGTAGTTTTTTCCAACTCTGTGAAGAAAGTCATTGGTAGCTTGATGGGAATGGCATTGAATCTATAAATTACCTTGGGCAGTATGGCCATTTCCATGATATTCATTCTTCCTATCCATGAGCATGGAGTGTTATTCCTTTTGTTCGTGTCCTCTTTTGTTGAGCAGCAGTTTGTTGTTCTCCTTGAAGAGGTCCTTCACATCCCTTGTAAATTGGATTCCTAGGTTTTTTATTCTCTTTGTAGCAATTGTGAATGGATGTTCACTCATGATTTGGCTCTCTGTTTGTCTCTTACTTGTGTATAGAAATGCTTGTGATTTTTGCAC
>NW_016841564.1:0-541 GCF_001698545.2 Rhinopithecus bieti | reverse complement strand
AAAGGTGGCTAATGCATACTGTCTGCTGTCTCCCTGTCCCCCTCTCCAAAACTTCAGGGCAAAAATTAATCTAAGATTGTCAGGATGAGACGGGTGAGGGTGGCACCTTTGGGGATAGGCCCTTTATCCTGGCAGAGTCCCCTTCCCAGGCTTCTCTGGGAGCCTGGACTTCAAAGCCTGCTTTGGGAAAGCTGTCACATAAGAGATGTGCGTGTGAGCTGGGTGCTGGGCAGCATGCACGGACAGTGGTCTTCTACCTGGCTCTTGTAGAACTTGTCCATGGCCTGTGTGATGACCTCTTGGTAATTCCCACCCCACCCCCATCACACAGATAAGATGAAGCCAGCATGGCATGGGGGTGGGCAGATGTACAGGTTCTACCCCAGGTCCCCTGGACATACCCACCTGCCTCCGACGTGTCGGGGAAACAGGTGAGGCCCATTTTTGTTCTCTGAATGTTGGCAATGGTCTATTGCAGCCAAAGAGGAATGGGCAGGCAGGAGAGTGCCTCATCTTGAAATAAGTGGCTCCTGGAAGTAGC
>NW_016841563.1:0-733 GCF_001698545.2 Rhinopithecus bieti | reverse complement strand
TCCCCGGCTGGCTATTAGTAATATCTTCCTCTCTGGCTGGATGTTAGGGAAAATATCACAGTGGAGGTCCACGCCCCTTGCGATACTGAGAGTAATATCATCCTCTCGCACCCTGGATAGAAGGCACAAGATGATCGAAAGGATGTACACATACTGCGGTAGTTTCAATAATATCATCTTCTAACACTGGCTATAAGGAATAACATCACAGAGGAGTGTACACTTTCTGCGACATTGGGAGTAATATCTTCTCCCCGCCGGATATCAGGAACAAGTATATTAATATCAATATAATAAAAATTAATAGTAATCACCGATATTAATGACAATCAAGATACTAAATATACACTCTGGTTAAAAATAACGATTAGTATTAATAATACTATTAATAAAATATCAACAATTAATGTTACTTAAATCAATACTGAGTGACGCTGGCAATAAAATATTAAGAATTGATAAATGACATTAAATTAATTTTTGGTATCCATCATCTATATAAAATGTAATTAATGGTAAAATGTTAATTAATAGTATTGATAATTATTAAAATCGATTCTTCATATTTAATAATTATATCATCGTTCCCTGAGCAATACACTGAAGGTGTACACCCCTCTGTGAAAGAGGTCATTATTTCCAGAGGGTAAGATGATAATACCCACAATATCCTAAACAGGCTGTCAGTCCACCATGACTCCCAATAGCCAAGGGGGGGAGAGGGGGTGGCTAT
>NW_016841562.1:0-499 GCF_001698545.2 Rhinopithecus bieti | reverse complement strand
GACCCAAATCCTCTGTCCTTGCGAACTTGAGGAGAGTTGATCAGTTCGTGTTGCCATTGGGTCTGAGAATGTTGTCTTTAAAATCCCTTCCTGGCCCCTGCCTACCACTTCCTGGTCTGGGGAAAAGAGTTGAGGGGGCCACCCTCAGTCACCTGAATTTGACTGTCCCCACAGAAACAACAGAAGAAACAAGTGGAGCATCAGCTGGAAGAAGTAATGTGATTTCTTTGTTTGCTCACAACATGACTGCTGGGTTTGGGGGGCACTCAGATGTAGAGGCACCAGTCTCACCTCGCCCACTCCCAGCCTGGGGAAGAAGGCACATCCCTCAGGTTACACCACATCCCCACAGGGTCCCTGATAACCTGGTCCCATGGGTGGGCCTGTCCTGGGGCATCAGTGGCATTCTGGGGGCATGTCTCTTGCTGTGCCATCTCTGCCTCCCTGTGGTAAGAGCTCTGTCTTCCTCTTCCTGCAGGAAAAGAAAGCAAACAAGGAA
>NW_016841561.1:0-730 GCF_001698545.2 Rhinopithecus bieti | reverse complement strand
TGGGTATATGCCTAGTAATGGGATGGCTGGGTCAAACAGTATTTATAGTTCTAGATCCTTGAGGAATCGCCACACTGTCTTCCACAATGGTTGAACTACTTTACAGTCCCACCAACAGTGTAAAAGTGTTCCTATTTCTCCACATCCTCTCCACCATCTGTTGTTTCCTGACTTTTTAATGATTGCCATTCTAACTGATGTGAGATGGCATCTCACTGTGGTTTTGATTTGCATTTCTCTGATGACCAGGGATGATGAACATTTTTTCATGTGTCTGTTGGCTGCATAAATGTCTTCTTTTCACAAGTGTCTGTTCATATCCTTTGCCCAGTTTTTGAGAGGTTTTCTTTTTTTTTTCTTGTAAGTTTGTTTAAGTTCTTTGTAGATTCTGGATATTAGCCCTTTGTCAGATGGGTAGATTGTAAAATTTTCTCCCATTCTCTAGGTTGCCTGTTCACTCTGATGGTAGTTTCTTTTGCTGTGCAGAAGCTCTTTAGTTTAAATTAGATCCCATTTGTCTATTTTGGCTTTTGTTGCCATTGCTTTTGGTGTTTTAGTCATGAAGTCCTTGCCCATGCCTATGTCCTGAATGGTATTGCCTAGATTTTCTTCTAGAGTTTTATGGCTTTAGGTGTAACATTTAAGTCTTTAATCCATTTCAGATTAATTTTGTATAAGGTTTAAGGAAGGGATCCAATTTCAGCTTTCTACATATGGGTAGCCAGTTTTC
>NW_016841560.1:0-500 GCF_001698545.2 Rhinopithecus bieti | reverse complement strand
TCTTAAACATTTCCTGCTGCTGTGGGGAGGGGTGGGACAAGGACACACAAAAAGCCACAAAACTTTCCTACGATTTTAACAGAGACTTTTTATTGATTGGATACTTCCATGGTTGTCGTAAGCCTGTGAGTGTTTTCCAGAGCTCCTGTATGGTTTGTTCAGCCATTTTCTGTTTTTTGTTTTGTTTTGTTTTTTATGTTTCTGTGGAATAATGGCTCCTGGTAGCTTCCTATTCTGCCATCTGCGGACATCTCATGCATTTTTTAAGAAACTTTTTAATACACATTTATTAATGCTTCCTCATGCCACGTGATTTACTAAGTGCTGGAAACGTCAGTGCCAAACTGTAGCCTAAAGCTCATACCCTAGTCAGACTGACTCAAACAAATCAGTGATTTAATGTGATAAGAATAAGAACAAACGAGTACAAAAGGGAGAGGTAAGTTGTCTAGGGCCAGCCTTGGGAAAGGAAAGGGCGATGTTTGAACATCTCTGCTTTT
>NW_016841559.1:0-2659 GCF_001698545.2 Rhinopithecus bieti | reverse complement strand
AAAACTTCTATTCTTCATAAGATACAGGGAGAAAAATTTGCAATACATATATCTAACATGTATCCAGAATGTATAAACATTTCCTATCACTCAGTAAGAAAAAGACAAATAAGCCAATTAAAAATAGACAAAATGTTTGAACAGACATTTCACAAAAGTAAGTATACGAATGGCCAATAAGTACATGAAAAGATACTCAACATCATTAGTCATATGAAAAAAATGTGAATTAGCCAGGCACAGTGGCTCACGCCTGTAATCCCAGCACTTTGGGAGGCCAAGGCGGGTGGATCACGAGGTCAGGAGATTCAGACCATCCTGGCCAACACAGTGAAACCCCGTCTCTACTAAAAATACAAAAAAGTTAGCCAGGCGTTGTGGCAGGTGCCTACAGTCCCAGCTACTCGGTAGGCTGAGGCAGGAGAATGGCGTGAACCCGGAAGGTGGAGTTTTGCAGTGAGCCGAGATCACGCCACTGCACTCCAGCCTGGGCAACAGAGCGAGACTCTGTCTCAAAAAAAAAAAAGAAAAAATGTGAATTAGAACCACAATGATACATCACTACACACCCATTCAAATGGCTAATATTAAAAAGACTGACAATACCAAGTGATGGAAAAGATGTGGATCAATAGATCTCTTACAGAAATTGCTGGTGAGAATCCGAAGCGGGTATAATCACTTGCAAAACAGTATGGGAGGAGGTTGTATATGTTATGAAATTAAACATACAGTTAACATACAACCCAAAAATTCCACTTCTAGATATATACCCAAAAGAAGTGAAAATATACATCCAGAAATGCCCACACTCAAAAGTTCATAGCAGCATGATTCATAGTAGCCCCAAACTGGAAACAATTCAAACGTCAATCAACTGATGAATGGATAAACAAACTGTGCAATTAAAAGGAGCAAATCCTGATAGACCCAACAAGATGGATAAATCTCAAAAATATTATGCTAAGTAGAAATCAAATACAAAAGACTACAGTGACAGAAAGCAAATTAATGGGGTCTTGGAAGGGTATAAATGGACACAAGAAAACTTTTTAGATATATGAAACTGCACCATGACTTAATTGTGGTGGTGATTACACAACTGTATAAAATTACTAAAATTCATCCAACTGTACATTTAAAACTGGTGGATCCATGGACACATTATGGGGAACAGCACACACTGGGGCCTGTTGGAGCCAGGGTGTTGGGGAAAGGAGAGCATCAGGAAGAATAGCTAATGGATGCTGGGCTTACACCTAGGTGATGAGATGGCCTGTACATCAAACCAGCATGGCACACGTTTACCTATGTAACAAACCTGCACATCCTGCACATGCACCCCCAAACTTAAAAATTGAAGAAAAGGCCGGGCGCAGTGGCTCACGCCTGTAATCCCAGCACTTTGGGAGGCCGAGGCGGGTGGATCACGAAGTCAGGAGATCGAGACCATCCTGGCTAACACGGTGAAACTCCGTCTCTACTAAAAATACAAAAAATTAGCCGGGCGTGGTGGTGGGTGCCTGTAGTCCCAGCTACTTGGGAGGCTGAGGCAGGAGAATGGCGTGAACCCAGGAGGTGGAGCTTGCAGTGAGCCGAGATTGTGCCACTGCACTCCAGCCTGGGTGACAGAGCGAGACTCCATCTCAAAAAAAAAAAGAAAAGAAAAAAAGAAAAGAAAATTGAAGAAAATAAATAAATAAAATAAAATCTAAATCATCTAAAAAATAAAATAAAATAAAATGGGTGGATCTTATTGTATCTAAAGTACAACTTGATAGAGCTGGAAAACTTCCAAAAGGAAAATTTTGGGGGGGGTTTCTCTTCACCAAGGTATCAATCCATGTTAGTTGTCCAGTCTACCCGCTGTGAATATGTCACTTGGGAGAAATCTTCCGAGCAGGCAATCACATCAGAAAGCTACTACATTAGGGGCACAGGGACTCCACACCTCATGTAGACTACCTCTTTCTTGGAACATGGTATATAAAACTTTCCTTTCTTCTAAACTTTAGCTATCTGCGACAGTGCCTCCTCCAGTTTTAGGCCTTTCTTGAGGCCTCCTTCTTCCCTTCAGGGTCTAAGCTATATATATATTTAAGCCCCTTAATTTCCCTTTTCATTATTCCTTCAACTTCCGTATTTTTTTTTTCGTTTTTTTTTTTCTTTTTTTTTTGCAGTTGCAAGATTTAATAGAGTGAAAACAGAGCTCCCATAAAAGGGAGGGGACCCAAAGAGGCTAGCCAATTGCTGGCTTGAATGCCTGGGTTTATATCCTGGTCATTGTCCCTCCTGCTGTGCTCTCAGACTATAGATGATTGGCTATTTCTTTACCTCCTGTTTTGCCTAATTAGCATTTTAGTGAGTTTTCTTTACTACCTGATTGGTCCGGTGTGAGCTAAGTTGCAAGCCCTGTGTTTAAAGGTGGATGTGATTACCTTCCCAGGTAGACTTAGGGATTCTTAGTTGGCCTAGGAAATCCAGGTAGTCCTGTCCCTCAGTCCCCCCTCTCAACAGGAAAACCCAAGTGCTGTTGGGGAGGTTGGCCAATGACGGCTCTAACTGCTTCCTGCTGAATTGGGGCGTAGTAGGGGTCATGCAGTTGAGATTTCCTCAGGAGGGGTGCCTCTGATGTCATCAGCATGGGAGCATGGGCTAG
>NW_016841558.1:0-3817 GCF_001698545.2 Rhinopithecus bieti | reverse complement strand
TTCAAAACCAGCTGCTGGATTCATTGATTTTTTGAAGTGTTTTTCTGTCTCCATCTCCTTCAGCTCTGCTCTGATCTTAGTTAATTCTTGCCTTCTGCTAGCTTTTGAATGTGTTTGCTCTTGCTTCTCTAGTTCTTTTAATTGTGGTGTTAGGCTGTCAATTTTAGATCTTTCCTGCTTTCTCTCGTGTGCATTTAGTGCTATAAGTTTCTAGTGCTGTAAATTTCCCTCTACACACTGCTTTAAATGTGTCCCAGAGATTCTGGTATGTTGTGTCTTTGTTCTCATTGATTTCAAAGAACATCTTTATTTCTCCCTTCATTTTGTTATGTACCCCGTAGTCATTCAGGAACAGATTGTTTAGTTTCCATGTAGTTGAGTGGTTTTGATTGAGTTTCTTAGTCCTGAGTTCTAGTTTGATTGCACTGTGGTCTGAGAGACAGTTGTTATAATTTCTGTTCTTTTACATTTGCTGAGGAGTGCTTTATTTCCAACTATGTGGTCAATTTTGGAATAAGTGTGATGTGGTGCTAATCACACCACATCTGGTGGTGTGATATACTCTGTTGATTTGGGGTGCAGAGAATGTATACTCTGTTGATTTGGGGTGCAGAGTTCTGTAGATGTCTATTAGGTCCACTTGGTGCAGAGATGAGTTCAATTCCTGGATATCCTTGTTAATCTTCTGTCTCGTTGATCTGTCTAATCTTGACAGTGGAGTGTTAAAGTCTCCCATTATTATTGTGCGGGAGTCTAAGTCTCTTTGTAAGTCTCTAAGGACTTGCTTTATGAATCTGGGTGCTCCTGTATTGGGAGCATATATATCTAGGATAGTTAGCTCTTCTTGTTTACCATTATGTAATGGCATTCTTTCTCTCTTTTGATCTTTGTTGGTTTAATGTCGGTTTTATCAGAGACTAGGATTGCAACCCTGCCTTTTTTTGTTTTCCATTTGCTTGGTAGATCTTCCTCCATCCCTTTATTTTGAGCCTATGTGTGTCTCTGCATGTGAAATGGGTCTCCTGAATACAGCACACTGATGGGTCTTGATGCTTTATCCAATTTGCCAGTCTGTGTTCAAGTGTGGGGACCAATATTCAACATTCTTAAAGAAAAGAATTTTCAACCCAAATTTTCATATGCAGCCAACTAAGCTTCATAAGTGAAGAGAAATAAAATCCTTTACAGACAAGCAAATGCTGAGATTTTGTCACTACCAGGCCTGCTCTACAAGAGCTCCCGAGGGAAGCACTAAACATGGAAAGAAACAACCAAAACCAGCCACTGCAAAAACATGCCAAATTGTAAAGACCATCAATGCTGGGAAGAAACTGCATCAACTAACAAGCCAAATAACCAGCCAACATTATAATGACCAGATCAAATTCACACGTAACAATATTAACCTTAAATGTAAATGGGCTAAGTGCTCCATTTAAAAGACACAGACTGGCAAGTTGGTGGTTGTTGTTTTTGAGATAGGGTCTTACTGTGTCACCCAGGTTGGAGTACAGTGGAGTGATCACGGCTCACTGCAGCCTTGAACTAATGGGCTCAAGTGATCCTCCTATCTCAGCCTCCTAAGTAGCTGGGACTACAGGTGCACACTACCAACACCTGGCAAATTTTCAAATTTTTTTGAAGAAACAAGGTCTCACTATGTTGCCAAGGTTGATCAACTCCTGGCCTCAAACAATTCTCCCACCTCAGTCTCCCAAAGTGCTGGGATTACAGGCATGAGCTACTGCACTCGGCCTGCTTTTAACACTTCAAAACCCCATTAATGTTACTCTGTATTTTTTTATTTTGTCTCTCAATAATTCAATAGACCTTTAAGATAATCTAGATACACACACTTTACCACCTCCCCATAACCAAAAGAAAAATATGTAAACATTCATTTATTAACAGATGATATGTTATTTTCTTAAACTAAAAAATGACTGTGTCTGACAGTCCTACCAGGTAATTATTTCATAAAACTATTTAAAATTTAATTATTCCTAGTAAATGCATTCTACAATTGAATATTAATATTTAATATCTATGTTGTTATTGTTATTGCAGTGTGTGTTTTGCATACAATTTATCTTCTAGGTGCAACAAGGATTAGCAGTTTGACAGGCATTCCATGTGAGCTTAAGCTAAGGTAGAGATATGACTATAATAAACGTAATTTTTTTCCCTATTGAAAATACTCCTGGCTATGCTGTATAAAATAGGATTTTATAGATTTTAACCAAAATTCATGTATGCATTGAAGCAGATTTTAAACAACTGTCTAATGGGAATACTGACTCTATCCTTTCCACCTCTGCATGGAGCTGACATGGTCTTCAATTCAGCACAAGCTTTACTTGGCCTCCAAGTGATCATTCATCTCAACTTCACTCAGAAGACTGTTGAAGGATATGGGTGTATGTTCAACAGAAGAGCTGCTCTCCAGTCACTAGCCACCCCATCTTATTCAAGGCTCAGTTAAGGAAAACCACATTGTAAAGCGGGTGGTGTGGAACAGTTCCCCTCTTTCTTATTCAGATTAGGACAAGGTCCAGGATAGTATTTTCTCAGCCACTTGAAGCATTACTTTTACTAATTTCACTTTGATGTTTTGCCACTAGCCTGTGCTAAAGGTAAGAGTAAGAAAAGATCTCATGAAATTAATACTTAAATATACACATGGATGTTGTCCTTAATTCTATTTCAACACATTTTGCTTAAGAAAACTGCTAGAGTAAATCTGTCCATTCACAGAACAACAAATACATTTTTTTTTTTTTTTTTGAGTAGTCACTTTATTTATATCATACAGACACTTTGTATTCTATCCTTGGAAAGGTTTCTCCTTTTCTGACTTCTTATGTGAATATGAGAGCCTAATTTTTGGCTCACATATCAAAGGGCATGTATTGGTGATTATGGCATGATTTTCAGCATTACTCTGGATATCATTTTATACAGTTATCAATTTTTAAATGCTTAACTTTATGCTATCGTGTAGGTGATTTACCTTTTTAAAGTGACATTTTCCTTGAATATATGCAGAGACTACAAAGTGCCTTAGTGATCTTATTTGCAATCCACCAATGATTTAAGCAAAAGGTGCTCATTAAACTTCCTAACCTCATCCTCTGCAATAGCAGTGTATTTTTCTCTAAGGTATCTAGACAGATTTTCCATGATGCTTTCTGGAATTACTACTCTAAGGTGAAAAAAAATTCATGATGAGAGGTCATCTGTAAACTCTGGAACTTTACTCTCATTTGGTACATGTTAATTCTGACAGAGAAAGCTACAGAAAGTAGAAGAGCCTATCATTTACAGGCCAAAAGACGTTTTTGGAGACATCTAGCTATGCGAAGCACATAATGCCCAAGTTAAAAATTACATATACTACAAACAAATTTGAAATATAAGCAAATCTCTTCATGGCATGGCTACCAGTACTCACTGGTGCTGACACACAGGCTTGATGAAATCATGGCAGCACATTCTGACCACCTTTGGTTTTGCAATCAAACATTTTCTCCTTATAGCATTATTAGGATAGTAATGCCAACTTCAAAACTAATTATTATTAAAAAACTGAAGATTTGAAATTTATCTGCCATTTTAAAATTCATAGCTAAACAAGTGAAGAGTGGGTCACAAGAAGAAATATCTACAGAAGCTAACAAGGTGATGAAATAAGCAAACTTGTTGAGTTTGGTTGTGGTTAAATGGAAGGGGTGAAGACACTATTTCTCTTAGGATGATTGATGTCATCTGGAAGTAAGAACCCTAACAGTCTGATTACCATGCCAGAAACATCTGAATT
>NW_016841557.1:0-1381 GCF_001698545.2 Rhinopithecus bieti | reverse complement strand
CCAAAGGACTTAGAAAGGCAAGAGGACTCTGCTGGGGCTCGCTGGGAGGCACAACGGAGCCCTAGGGCAGTGTCGGCTGTGAGTTTCCACCCGGACCAGCGTCATGTTGAGGCAACTGATGGAATAAGCCCCAGGCGCCCAGTCCTGGTCCCAGCCTAGATCTGAGCATCATCAAAGGCACTGCTCTCCTCCCAACAACCTTCTCCCATTTACCTCCCTTCTCTGCCTCCTCTGTGGGGTCTGGTGAGTCCCTGTGTGCCCATGTGCTTCTTCTAGGTTGAAGGCACAATGTCCCAGCCTGCTTGCTGCCTGCTCATGTCAGGAGGAAGGCCCTGGGCTGGGAGTCAGGATGCCTGGGTTCAAGTTACAGCTTGTTCCTGATTGGCCTGTGCAGCCTGCAGGGAAGTCATTTGTTCTCTCCCTCCAGGCCTCAGCATCTTCTTCTGGGCAGTGAGCAGTTGGACTAGATAATCTATATCCTTTCTGTTCTGACTTTTGGTGGTCCTGTGACACCAGGGAGCCTCACAGAAGAGCTACTGCAGAGAATGTCTCTGTAGACCACTGAGGCCAGAACCAAGACCAGCATCCTCAGCGCCGCCTCTACCTGCTGCAGTCCTTCTTTCTACTGAGAGGTTTGTCCATTTCCCGGCTTCCTGGGCTCAGGTCTCTTCAGGACGCTCTGAGGCACCGGAGAGGCCCAGAGTGAATCCTTCATGTTTGTGCCATTCCCTTAATTTCCCCTTGCTCCCAGCACTGGGCCCAGAGTTGGGAGCACAGGGATGGTACAAATGTGCAGGGATTGGCAGAGTCCTCCAGTGTCCACTGGAGCATTGTAAGAGGACTTGAGCCCAGAGGTCCAGGAGACACATGGAGTGGGGTGGCTCAGGCCTCCCCGGGCTGTTGATTGCTGACCTGTCAGTAGCTCCACAAGGACGGGGCACCACTCAGGTTCTTTATATTTTATCTGAGATCCCAGAGCTCTGGGAAAGTGAGGGGTGATAGTGCCTTTCTTCATGTCAGTGTTTTGCTGGGGAGTCTCGCTGCTGATTTCAGCAGTAACGGATCCATAAGCGGACTCCTACTTTCCCCAGCACCTTAAATTCAAGGACCCTCAGACGCTACCACCTCATTCTTCCACTCCTACAGCCGACCCTCTCCTCCCTCTGCCCACATATCCCACCCTGGGCCTTACAATTTCCACGACTTCCTCTCCCACTCCTCAAACACATATTCCCTCTTCTGGATTTCACCTGGACCAAAGGATTATCAGATTCCTTCTGCTCCATCTCAGGGTTGCCTCTCACCTTCCCTGCAGACCCGGCCCTTACTCCATTCCCTGCCTATCCTGTCTCCTTTCATCCCTGTTCCCCACAGTCTCAGA
>NW_016841556.1:0-3813 GCF_001698545.2 Rhinopithecus bieti | reverse complement strand
GATGGGTGCAACACACCAACATGGCACAAGTATACATATGTAACAAAACTGTACATTGTGCACATGTACCCTAGAACTTAAAGTACAAAAAAAAAAAAATTCTAGGCTGTTAATGCAGAAAAATTCAGAAACATAGAAAAATCAGAAATAATATAGAGCAAGCCTTCAGCCCTATTAATGAATGATTCAAAGTCTCTTTATTGTAGGATGGGTAATTAAAATATAATTTTATCCTTACTGTTTATATTTATCTTGTAATGCAAATAAGGTATTGAATTTTAAAAAATTAGTGAAACTGCCATTTAGCTTGGGCTTTTATCAAGAGGGCAGACTGAGTAGACCTTTTAATTTTCGTTGATATTTAAATAAGAAACATAATTTTAATTAGAACAAATAGAAAATAATATTCTATTTGAAGAATGGTATAAAGATGATAATTTGATGAATCATATCAATTAGTACTTGGTTAGTGCATGCAATATGTTAGGTAAGATGCTAAGCCATTACACACACACACACACACACACACAAACACACATATAGAGAGAGACATCATATATAAGAGTTTAAAATGAGGAACCCAGGGATTCTTGAGCAGTGACAAATTGACATATTTTCAATCTTACTTGGTAACTTTAAAACTATCATTAAAATCTACTGTTTTGGCTTACAACAACTAAATGCACATAAAGGTATTAAATAACTTTATTAGAAAGCTTGACTAACTGTGCCTGGAAATAAATGTGTAGCACAACTGAAAAGTAACCAAAGGACACACTATTATAAAATGCCACACAAAAGTACTTTAAAGGAAAAAAATACATTAGGACTAAAAGGTGCCACTAAATTTGTTACCGCAGAAATACAACAGAGCACATTTTAGGCATTGTGATATGTTAACAGAATATTCATTTATGTGTAAACACAGTCCCGTGTGCTCATCATTACAGGAAAAAATCTTTTAAAACTAATAAATTAATTCAGTAATGTTGCAGGATACTATATCAATGTACAAAACAATAAATTGCATTTCTATACACTTACAACAAAATATATGGGAAAAATTAAGAAAATGCCATTTGCCATAACATCAAAATAATACTTATAAATACAACTAAGATGGTAAAAGATTTGCACAATAAAAACTCTAAAATAGTGGTAAAGGCAATTATAGAAGAGACCAAAAGAACTTAGTGTTCATGGATTGGATAAATTAATATTAAAACATTCATACCACTAAAAGTGATATAAAGATTTAAAGCAATCTCACTGGGTGTGGGCTCACACCTGTAATCCCAGCACTTTGGGAGGCTGAGGCGGGTGGATTGCTTGAGGTCAGGAGTTCATGACAAGTCTGGCCAACATGGTGAAACCCCATCTCTACTAAAATACAAAAGAGTTAGCCAGGCATGGTGGTGTGCGCCTGTAATCCCAGCTACTCAGGAGACTGAGGCAGGGGAATTGTTTGAACCAGGAAGGTGGAGGTTGCAGTGAGCCAAGATCACCTCACTGCACTCCAGCCCAGGCCCTGGGCAACAGAGTGAGACTCCATCTCAAAATACATATATACATACATACATACATACATACATACATACATACATACATATAATAATAATAAAAAATTAAAGCAATCTCTATCAAAATTAAAATATCATTTTCCAGAAAAATAAAAAATTTCTGAAGTTTGTGTAGAATTAGAAAAGACCCAAAATAACCAAAGAATTTTGAGCAAGAACAAAGCTGAAGGCATCAAACTTCTTAATTTCAAATGATACAACAAAGCTATAGTCATCAAAACAGCATGATATGGGCATTAACACAAACACATAGACCAATGAAACTGAATAGAGAGCTCAGAAATATCCATCTGAATACAGTCAACTAATTTTCAACAAAGACATACAAATACACAGTGAAGATAGAATAAACTATTCAATAAATGGTGATGGGAAAACTGGATACACTCATGCAAACAAAATTTACCCATCTTTTACAGAATATGCAAAAATTAACTTACAAGGAATTAAAGACTTAAATATTGGACCTGAAACCATAAAACTTTTGGAAGACAACACTGGGGAAAATTCTTTGGCATTGTTTGCGGCAATAATTATTTTTTGTATTTGACACTGAAAGCCCAGGTAGAAAAATAAAAGTGAGACTACATCAAACTAAAAAGTGTCTACTGCAGAGCAAAAGACAGTCAATCAATTTAAAAGGCAATCCACAGAATTGGAGAAAAATACTTGTAAGCCAAATATCAGATAAAGGGTTAGTATTCAAAATCTGTAAGAAATTCATAAAATGTAACCCCTCAAAATAAAATAACAATCAAAATAACACATTATTTTAAAAGTAGCCAAATAATCTAAATAGATCCTTTTTCAAAGAAGCCATTAATAATCATCAGGAAAATGCAAATCAAAACCAAAATGAGATAGCACCTCAAATACATGTTAGGGTAATGTTTATTAAAAATTCAAAACAAAACAAATTTTATCAATGGTGGAGAGAAAAGGGACCTTGTACACTGTCACTGGGAATGTAAATTGGTAAAGCCATTAAGGAAAACAGCATGAAGATTCATCAAAACATTAAAAATAAAACTATCATATGAGTCAGGAATCCTACCTCTGATTAAATATCCAAAGAACAGAAAAACACATATTGAAGAGATATCTTCACTCCTATGTTTCCTGAAGCATTATTCACAATAGACAAGATATGAAAACAACATAAACGTCCATCAACATATAAATGAATAAAGAAAATGTCATAAAGCTAGGCATGTGGCTCATGCCTATAATCCCTATATTTTGGGAGGCTAAGGCAGGAGGACTGTTTGAGGCCAGGAGTTCTAGACCAGCCTGGCTAAGATAGCAAGACCGTGTTCCTACAAATTAGCTTGGCATGGTGGTGCACCCCTGTAGTTCTAGCTACTTTTGAGGCTGAGGTGGGAGAATGATTTGAACCCAGGAGTTTGAGGTTTCAGTGAGCTATGATAATGCTACTGCACTCCAGCTTGGGGCACAAAGATGGACAACTGTCTCCAATAATAACAAAAGAGAAATTAATATCAATATGTGCATACAGCATGGAGGCTATATTAATAATAATGTATAAGTAAATTATATTAATGAAGTAGATCTCAAATGTTCTCACCATACACCAAAAAAACCCTAGTGAGTATGAGAAGTAATTGACATGCTGTTGAGCTTGATTTTGGTAATTTTACAATGTATGTGTGTGTTTGTGTGTCTGCGTGCACGTGTGTATATCTCAAAACATCATATTGTGCACCTTAAATATATAAAATTTTTGTCAATAATATGCCAATAGAGGTGGGAAAGTATCAAGTATAACCAAAACAGTATCTAGCCAAATATAAATTTCATTTAAAACCCTTTAAAATAAATTCTAGATTAAATTTAAAATCCAAATTGACATAATTTTTTTTTAGTCAGGGAGGTTAAAATGAGTAAGCATGGCTTAAAAGCTAGAATTGAATATTTAGCTAAAGTATCATTCATAAACAGAGTAAGTAAAATATTTTCAAAAGTAGAAACATTGAGAGATTTGATTACCTAAAGAAGATTTTTTAAGAGTATACTTCAAAAAGAGAGGAACATTTTCTTGTACAAAGTTAACATAAAAATAAAAATGTAAGAGACTTGATATTGAAATGTCAATCTACGGTGGACATTGAACTGAAGAAACTACATAGTCCTTAGATGCCTCAGTTTCAGAAGCACAAAAATATAATAAAAGTGTAATTCCATGCATTTTGTTTAAACTCAATAAGTTAAAATT
>NW_016841555.1:0-1444 GCF_001698545.2 Rhinopithecus bieti | reverse complement strand
CTTGGCGGCCAGAGGGGAGATGGTGGTGGAACTCCCCGGGCAGCTCCCTGCTCGGAGCTTTTGCTGTAGGTCTCGTGCCGCCCTTGCCTTTATCCTTCAGGCCACTGTGCCCGCATGTGGGGGCTGCTAGTGCCCCTGTTCGCCATTGAAGAAACAGAGGCACAGAGAGGTTAGGTGTCTCGCCCACCGTCACACAGCAGGTAGGGGCGGAGACACAGAGCCCAGTACACTGACCACCACACCACCCTGCCAGCCTGCAGCCAGGAAGGTGTCCCCCATTAGGACCCAAGGTCAGCTCCTGGACCTCTCTTGTGGTATCAGGAGAGCCGCAGGCCAGTGAAGGTGGCCCCGGGGATCCCTCACTCAGTGTCCTCTGCTCCCAGACTTGGTTGGGCCGAGCCTGGCCAGTCCCACCTCTGGCCACTGGTCAGCCCTGCGGGAAGTGAGATGCAGGGAAGTGAGATGCAGGGATCTCCGCCTGTGTAGACGCTGCTACCCAGTATTGAAAGCCTTATCTGGGCTGCCCCCTATGCCGTCCCCACAGGCCCCCTCCCCTCATCCCAGTCCCTGGAATCCCAGGTTTTCCTTCTTGGAATCTCTTGGCCCCAGGGAACACAGCTCACACGGTCTCTTTGCCAGTTTACGGCAAGGAAACCGAGATTCAGAGACTGTGGGTGTCCCACGTGATTCTCACATACACTGCACTCTCCCAGGCCCCTCTTTTAAACACTTTAAATGAGGTGACATTCACATCGCATGCAATTAACTATTTCAACGCGAATAATGTGGTGGCATTTGTGCATTCACAGTCCTGTGCAACCACTCACGCCATCTAGTTTCAAAACGTGTTCATCTCCCCAGAAGAAACCTCCCATCCTCACTAAGCAGTTACCCCTCCTTGGTATCCCCCAAGCCCCTCGTTTAATGGAAGGGGAAGCTGAGGCCCGGAGAGAGACTTGCCAGTGGGCGGAGCTCTGATAATAAGTAATCAGGCACCCATCTGCTGGTTCAATCCTGGGTTGGTTTTCCACCCAGCAGAGGTGACAGAGCCAGGAGGTTCTGGGAGCGCCACAGGTGTCACTGGTTCAGGCCTGGGTTGGTTTTCCACCCATCAGAGGTGACAGAGCCAGGAGGTTCTGGGATCCCATGCTTGCAGCCAGAGCCCTGCCCCGAGCTTCCCCACCAGGGGGCAGCAGAGAGCTTTCCAGAACCGGCCGCGGGGCTGGCGGGAAGCAGCGGGTCAGAGCTGCTGACAAACCTCACGTGGACCCCAGATCGCTGTCTCTGTGGGTTGGGTTTGGGAATTGGAGAGGAGGCCGCATGATTGGAAACGTGAAGACAGCACGGCCTGGCTGGAGCAGCCGGAAGCGTCGTCACGTTTACTGAGGACACAGACTTCCTGCCCGCTGGGCCGGGCATGCAGCCACTCTTCTCGGGGTGGGGC
>NW_016841554.1:0-2118 GCF_001698545.2 Rhinopithecus bieti | reverse complement strand
CTTTTAGGTGAGTCAGCTAAGGGGTACTCGGGAGTGCTTTGAGGCTTAGGGTGAAAACGAAAATATCTTCAGATAGATCCTGGAGAGAAGATATCTGAGGAGCTGCTTTGTGACGTGTGAATTCCCCTCATAGAGTTATAGTTTTCTTCTCATAGAGTATTGTTTAATCCCGTTTGGAGAAAACGCTACCAGGGGACATTCGAGAGTATATGGATGGCTATGGTGAAAAAGGAAATATACTCAGAAAAAAACTGGAAAGAAGCTTTCTGTGAAACTGCTATGTGATAGATATGTCTATTCATCTCACATAGAGAAAATTTTCTTTATATTATGCGGTTTTGAAACTGTGTCATGGACAAATTTGCGAAGGCATATTTGGGAGCACATTCAGGTGTACAGTGTAAAAGGAGGTATCATCAGAAAAAGCTGTAGAGAAGCTTTCTGAGAAACTGCTTTCAGGTGTGTGCATTCCACTGAGGGAGTTATACCTCTTTTGTCATAAGGCAGTGTTTGAATAAGGTTCTTCTAAAAGTGAAAAAGTGATATTTTGCAGCGCCTTGAAAATTATTGCGAAAAGAGAAATATCCTGAAATAAAACCCAGAAAGAAGCGTTCCAAGAAAATTCTCTCTAACATTTGCATTCATTTCAGAGAGTTAAAGCTTACACTACATTGCCCAGTTTAGAAACTCTTTGAGGAATCTTTGCAGTGTTATTAAGAGGTGTCCCTGGGCTTGTGGTGAGTAAGGAAACGACTTCCGATGAAAACTGGAGAGAAGCTTTCGGAGCAGCTGCTCTGTGATGTGTGTATTCATCTCTTAGAGTTACATCATTCTTTGGATTCAGCAGTTTGAAATCGCTGTTTCTGTGGAACCTGAGAAAGAACATTTGGTAACGCTCTTATGAATATGCTGAAAAAGAAATATCCTTTGATAAAAACCAAAAGGAAACATTCTGTGAAACTGCTCTAGGTCACGTCAAGTCCACTCGCACAGTTAAGCTTCTGTTTTCATTGAGCAGTATCCTAATACTATTTTACGTGAGTCAGCTAAGGGATAATCGGGATCACTTTGAGGTGAAAACGGAAATATGTTCAGATAGCTACTCGAAAGGAGATTTATGAAGAAATGCTTTGTGACGTATGCATTTCCCACACAGAGTTAAACTTTTCTTCTCATAGGGGTTTATGGAATCCCTTTGGGAGAAATAGCTACCGGGGACATTCAGGAGTATATTTACTGCTATGGTGAAAAAGGAAATATCCTCAGACAAAAACTGGAAAGAAAGTTTCTGTGAATCTGCTTTGTGACAGTTATGTCTATTCGTCTCACATAGATGAAAGTGTATTTCTATTACGCAGTTTTTAAACTGCATCATGAACGAATTCTGGAAGGACATTCAGGAGCACATACAGGCTGGTGGGGAAATAGGAGATATCTTCAGATAACAATTGGAGAGAAACTTTCTGAGAAACTGCTTTGTGATGTCTGCATTCCACTCAGGGAGTTATACCTCTTTTCTCACAAGGCAGTGTTTGAACACTGTTCCTGAAAAAGTGAAAAACAGATATTTTACAGCGTATTGAAGACTATGGTGAAAATTGAAATATCCGGAAATAAAACCCAGAAAAATGCGTTGCAAGAAACGGCTCTCTGACGTGTACATTCATTTCAGAGTGTTAAAGCTTACACTATGTCGCCCAGTTTGGAAACACTGTCTTTGTGGAAATTGTGAAAGGATATTAAGTGACACCCGGAGGCTTGTGGTGAGAAAGGAAACGTCTTCTGATGAAAAGTGGAGAGAAACTTTCGGAGCAACTGCTTTGTGATGTGTGTATTCATCTCATAGAGTAAATCGTTCTTTGGATTGAGCAGTTTTAAATCGCTGTTTCTGTGATACCTGAGAAAGGACATTTGGGAACGCTCTTAATAATATGCTGAAAAAGAAATACCAACTGATAAACGCCAGAAGGAAACTGTCTGTGAAACTTCTCTAGGTCGCTTGAATTCCACTCGCACAGTTAAGCTTCTGTTTTCATTGAGCAGTATTCTAACAATGTTTTAGGTTAATCAGCTAAGGGATACTCGGGATCAATTTGAGGCTTCTAGTGAAAATGGAAT
>NW_016841553.1:0-2361 GCF_001698545.2 Rhinopithecus bieti | reverse complement strand
CTGACTTGGTACATAGCTGTACATAGCTGCTGCAGTTACCAAAAACCTAGGTAGGATCTTGGTAGATTTATTCTTTCATATTTGAACACCAGAAGTATGAATCACATCTACAGTAAACCTTACAACTCTAAAATCATTCTTTTGAAAAGGGTACCACTAATGACCTTGTAAAAGTTAAATTCATTTTACTTTTTAGTAATCTTGTTAGAATTGACATTCCCTTCTTGAAATTCTCACTTTTTAAACTTTTGCAACTTCACTTCCTCTGACTCCTCTCCCACTTTTCTCTAGCTACTGCTCATTATCCTTTGTCACCTCCCTTTTCCTTTGGGAAATCTTGCTATGCCTAGGGTTCTGTTACTGGCTTTCTTGTCATTATCCACCTTCTGCATGATGGACAAGCTCATTGAGATCTATGACTTTGCTTAATAATTATAACAGGACCATTCTATGTCTGCAAATCCAACCTCGGAGTTTTATCTGCAGCTAGAAATCCTATTATCTGATTTCCTACAGAAAATATTCCTCCACGGTTGTTCCATTCAACTCAACATGTATTGGAAAAACATTTGTCTTCCCTATTCCCTACACTTCTCTATTCACCTGAACTTCCCTGTTCAAACTCAGTACAAACGCTAGTGCACAACCTCAAAACTTATGATCTAAGATTTCTCTCTGCCACCTAACTTTTTACTTTCAACAATCACTAAATCATATTAACTGCGCCTCTTTTCTGCCTCTGCTTTATATTTCCACTGCCACAATATAAATATGTTTATATTTCTGTGTTAAACATGGCCTCTTAACTGATGTCTTTCACAGGAGGAGGAAACCCTACCAACTATTAGTATTTCTTAAATTGAAAAAACTAAGACAACAAATGAAAAGGGCATAAGGCCAAGAAAATAAATGAACATTTTTAAATGAATAAACTGAGCTTCTTATAATTATTTCACCTTGCGTGGGTGAAAACATCACAGTAGATTGAGACTAGTACAAGGACTGGAGATAAGGAAACTACAGCTTTGACTACAGACAGAGTTTCCTTTGTCTCCCAGTCTACCTGGTTACCTTTCATCTACCTTCTAAGTGAGGGGTCAGCAAACTACAGGTCACAGGCCAACTCCAGCCTGCCATATGGTTTTGTACATTAACTTTGGAGCACAGTCTATCTATGCCTGCTTTCACACTTCAGTGGCAGTGTTGAGTAGCTATGACAGAGACTACATGACCTAAAATATTACCTATCTAGCCCTTTACAGAAAAAGCTTGCCAATGCTTGCTTTGTACCATGACCAGAACGCCCGGCTCCTTCTCAGATCTAACCTTGAGACTCCCCTGCTGAAAAATCTCTAGCGGATGCCTGCAGCAAACATTGCTGGTTCCCTACCTAATAGCCATTCTTTATTTTTTCTTGCTGGAGAAATGCAAGTCTACTTAGATATTTATCATCCAATATCCCTCCTAGCTCCAAGAAGAGAAATGATTATTCTAAGCAAATCACAGTAATTACATTTGCTTTTCCAGTGCCTGGTTTAGGAATGAGCAGCTCGTGTAATCAGGCCAATAAAATGTCACAGGAAGTCCAATGCAAGCTTCTGACTTTTCTCCATTTTCTGAAAGAAACACGTGAAAAAAAAACAACCCTTCCAGCCTTTAGATATTGTCTTGTGAGAACATGGTGTTTGAAACTGTTGCTAAGTAGCCAACCATGAAAGGAGGTATCAACAAAACACTGCGAACAGCGCAGCTGAAAGAGGGACGAATGAGATACGATGGTATCACTGAACCACCAAAACAACTTTGGCTCCCATTGTTTTAGCTATTGTTAGTTAGGTCATCTAATGTTTGCAGTCAAAAGCACCCTACCGAAGAATTTTTCCATGGCCTACAGATAAGATCTACACATTTCTATATGTTTAAAAAGTCTTTCCTAAGCTTGACTTAGCTAGGTATTCAAATCATTCCCAACCATTCTCATAGCATACTTTTTTTTTTTTTTTTTTGCACTAGCAAAACTGAACCAACTGCTCATAAACTCTGCAAAGTTCCCTCAAGCATCTTACCTTTTGCATTTGCTTTTCCTTTTGGCAAATGGGCGATCTTGTTAGCTGTTCCTTCTGCCAAAGACACAATCTTGTGAGATATTCCTTTTGACAGGGAGCATTCTTCTGCTTCTTTACCTAGCAAATGTCTACTCACTCTGCATGCTTACCTTAAATCCTACCCATGTTTTAAAATCTTTCATTCCCCACCATGGACATAACATATTTGGCACATACTGAATGTGATAAATACATAATAAACAATAATTATAAGCGCCCAGAGGGCATCTGACACACAAAAAGCACTGAATAGAGT
>NW_016841552.1:0-1321 GCF_001698545.2 Rhinopithecus bieti | reverse complement strand
GCCCATCCTTTATAGCAGCAGCATGTCTTGGCAACTTGGCATTCTCTAAAATAATCTTACTGTTTGTTGTTTACCTCTTTAGTGTTTGCTCCCGGGAGCTGTGTCTAGTTCATCACTATGTTCCCAGTACCAGGCACAGCGCTCAACCCATGGCAGGTGCTCAGTGAGAGTTGTTTAATCAATGAACAATGGGACTGTCTGTGCCAGGGAAGCAGAGAAGTGGTCAGAGCACACCTTAGCTCACCCACTCCCTATCTGGGTGACCTTGGATAAGTCCCTGAATATTTTTCTGTTCGGTCACCTTGTCTGTAACATGGGGAATAATTAAACTTGCCTAAAGGAGTTATTTCTGATGATAATTTAATGCACAAAAATATCTAAAATGCTTCTAAACATAGGCTGACACAGCGAGAGTGCTACACACGTGAACTATTTGCATTATCATGCCACGGGTTGTTGGAATTCTTTTTCACTCATCGTTTAGATCTTGAAACTGTTCACCTCACTGCATATAAGGAAAATACATTTTGAATTATGTTTAGTATTTCACACTGGAATTATTTAAAATGTCTATAGCTAGGTAAGGTGTGGTTGCTCCTGCCACCATCAAACCCCAGCACTCTAGCCTAAGTGATAGAGTGAGATCCTGTCTCAAAAAATACATATAAATAGTTGATATTTATATATGATTCCTGTATGCTGCATATAACTCTTGTAGCACAGTCATTTTTTAGATAATGTACATTACGTGCCTTTTTCAGTCATATTTTATATTTTATGTTCAGTTTAAGTAGTATTTTTATTATTTGTGCAAATAAATATATTCTTACCTATTTTCAGCTAATAATCTGAGCCACATAGTTTTAAAATATTTTATTAAATTATCTGAAAGAGTGGATACAATAATCTTATTTTATATTTTGTGAGAGAACATATACATATCTAGACAATGTAATAAACTAACTTTGATAATACATTTCAAATGCTTTTTTAAATCACTCTATTTTAAATTCATCCTTTTATACATTCTATAAATGGATGGAAGAAGAATACATAGACAGATACTATATAAATGTATGTGTAGATAAATGTAGATGCAAGTTCACATCTGTTTAGACAATGTTGCTTTCAAAATCACAGAGAATTGTCACTTTTCTTTTTTTTGAGACAGAGTTTTGCTCTTATTGCCCAGTCTGGAGTGCAATGGTGCGATCTTGGCTCACCACAACCTCCATCTCCCAGGTTTAAGCAATTCTCCTCACTCAGCCTCCCAAGTAGCAGGGATTACAGGTATGTGCCACTACGCCTGGCTTATTTTGTG
>NW_016841551.1:0-2117 GCF_001698545.2 Rhinopithecus bieti | reverse complement strand
TTATATATATATATATAGCATCATTAAATACCTAAGACTGGGTAACTTATAAAGAAAATATACTTTTTTCTTACAACTCTGAAGGCTGGTAAGTCTGAGGTTTAGAGGCTGCATCTGGTGAGGGCCTTCGTGCTGATAAGGAATCTCTGCAGTCCTCAGTGGTACAGGGCGTCACATTGTGAGGCGGGACACTTTGAGAGGAACTGGCTTTTACAACAGACTCACAGTAGACTCACTCTTGTGACAATCTACTAACATGTTAATTCCTGAATGGGTTAATCCATTTGGGGGCAAAGAGCCCTCAAAACCCCATCACCTCTTAAAGACCCCATGTTTTAATAGTGTTATATTGAGGATTCAGTTTCAACATGAACTTTTGGAGGACATACTCAAATTATAGTAATACCAATTACATAATTATAGAAGTTTATCAAAATAAATCAAAGCACAACTACTGTCTGATTACTTTTACACATAGATGTAAGATGCATCAAAAGTTTTAGAAGCAAGGCTGGTTGTGGGGTCTCAAACCTGTAATCCCAGCAGTTTGGGAGGCCAAGGTGGGTGGATCACCTGAGATTGGGAGCTTGATACCAGCCTGAACAACATGGTGAAACCCTGTTACTGCTAAAAGTTTAAGAAAATTATCTGGGCATGGTTGTATATGCCTGTAGTCCCAGCTACTTGGGAGGCTGAGGCATGAGAATCTCTTGAACCTGAGAGGCAGAGGTTGGAGTCGGCTGAGATCACACCACTGTACTCCAGCCTGGGTAACAGAGTGAGACTCTGTCTTCCAAAACAAAATAAAACAAAAACAAAAACAAAAACAAAAAACAGTTTCAAGCAGTTCATCTATGAAAAACATGATATAGAATATGATAGAACTAGGATATTGTTGAAGTCCTTCTAAAGAACTGGAACAAGATTGATATACAGAGACTTAGAAGATTGCTCAGTAAAACTGAAGGTCCAGTGTGATGGTTAATTTTAAGTGTCAGCTTGGCTGGTTTGCAGTGGACCAGATATTTGGTTAAACGTGATTCTGGGTATTTATGTAAGGGTGTCTTATTGGATGTGATTAACATTTAAGTTGGTGGACTTTCCGTGAAGTAGATTGTCTTGTTTAATGTAGGTGGTCCTCATCCAATCCGCTGAAGGCTTGAAAAGGGAAAAGGTTGACCTTCCCTGGGCAAGAAAGAATTCTGCCGGCAGACAGGCTCCAGACTTGAACTGCAAGTGTGACTCTTCCCTGGGCCTCCAGCTTGATGGCCCATCCTGGAGATTTTTGATTTGCTAGCTCCTTAGTCACATGAGGCATTTACTTGAAAAAAATCTCCCTATACATACACATTATTTTGGTTCTGTTTCTCTGGAGATCCCTGACCATGACATAGAGTTTAGGTAGACACTTGATTTGTGTGGTCACCTGAATTTTCTGCAGCAGAGAACAGGAAGATCTGCAGTTAGACTGACTGGGGTTGGGACATGAGAATGAGGATGTGTGGGATGCAAAGATGAGAAGAGTCAGGGTTTGCATCTCTCTTCTGCTTATATATGCAGGACATGATTGAAATGAGAGTGAAGTGCCTTTTATCAGATGTTTTTGTTTAGGTCCATGCTGAGCCAAGAATTTCCATTAACAGTTGGAAAAGCGTCCCATTGCCTGAAGGAAGGGTGAAGAACATCTTCTGTTTATCTTGGTTTTTGCATAACCTGCTCTCCTCCTGACCAGACTTGATGCTCAATTTAATAGCTTTGGGTCGAGGAAACATTTATTTTGTTTCTTACTCTAAGTTTTACTCATAGTAGAGAGTAGGGTATTCTTCCCCATGACCTTAGAGTCCTACTCCATGGAATTTATTCATATCCCCTGATCACTGTGCTAATAGAAGAGAAGAGTCTTAGCTTCAAGGGAAAATGGGACATTGACGAGATCTGCCTGGAAAACCTAGAGTTTTTTACACTGTAGCTGCTCTGAATGGAGCAGTGGAGCCTGTAACAAACCCCCACTTTGTAGCTGATGTTTACATAAAGGCTGATGAGGAACAGGAGATAATATTCAAGATTCTTATAAAAACAGAACCCATTGTCCCAGGACAGTGACTCATGCCTGTAAT
>NW_016841550.1:0-1060 GCF_001698545.2 Rhinopithecus bieti | reverse complement strand
ATTTTGAGATACATTCCATCAATACCTAGTTTATTGAGAGTTTATTGAGAACAACATGAAGGGCTGTTGAATTTTGTGAAAGGCCTTTCTGCATCTATTGAGATAATCATGTGATTTTGTCATTGGTTTTGTTTATGTGATGGATTACATTTACTGATTTGCATATGTTGAACTAGCCTTGCATCCCAGGGATGAAGCTGACTTGATTGTGGTGGATAAGCTTTTGATGTGCTGCTGGAGTTGGTTTGCCAGTATTTTATTGAGGACTTTTGCAACGATGTTCATCAGGGATATTGGTCTAAAATTCTCTTTTTTTGTAGTGTCTCTGCCAGAGTTTGGTATCAGGATGATGTTGGCCTCATAAAATTAGTTAGGGAGGATTCCTTCTTTTCTGTTGATTGGAATACTTTCAGAAGGAATGGTACCAGCTCCTGTTTGTACCTCTGGTGGAATTTGGCTGTGAATCCATCTGGTCCTGTACTTTTTTCAGTTGTTAGGCTATTAATTATTGCCTCAATTTCAGAGCCTGTTATTGGTCTATTCAGAGATTCAACTTCTTCCTAGTTTTGTCTTTTGAGGGTGTATGTGTTCAGGAATTTATCAATTTCTTCTAGATTTTCTAGTTTATTTGCATAGAGGTGTTTATAGTATTCTCTGATGATGACATTCTCTGATGGTAGTTTGTATTTCTGTGGGATCAGTGGTGATATCCCCTTTATCATTTTTTATTGCGTCTATTTGATTCTTCTCTCTTTTCTTCTTTATTAGTCTTGCTAGCGGTCTATCAATTTTGTTGATCTTTTCAAAAAACCAGCTCCTGGATTCATTGATTTTTTGAAGGGTTTTTTGTGTCTCTATCTCCTTCAGTTCTGCTCGGAGTCTTAGTTATTTCTTGCCTTCTGCTAGCTTTTGAATTTGTTTGCTCTTGCTTCTCTAGTTCTTTTAATTGTGATGTTAGGGTGTCGATTTTAGATCTTTCCTGCTTTCTCTTGTGGGCATTTAGTGGCATAAATTTCCATCTACACACTGCTTTAAATGTGTCCCGGAGATTCTGGTACGT
>NW_016841549.1:0-733 GCF_001698545.2 Rhinopithecus bieti | reverse complement strand
AAGGGTGGAACTCTGTTTGATGAAGTCACTCATAAGAAAGCAATCTCTCAGTAAGCTTTTCTCTATTTATTATCTGAGGATATATCCTTTTTCACCATGGACCCCTATGGGCTGCCAAATTTCACGTTGCAGATTCCACGAAAAGAGTGTTACCAAACTGCTTCCTGAGAACTAACCTGTAACTCTCTGAGAGAAATTCACAGATGACAAAAGGTTTCCCAGAAAGTTTCTTTCACGTTTTGAACTGATGATATTTCTGTCATCAGCGTACGCCTCAATGCGATACAAAGAAGTCCTTCTCAGGTTCCTCAAAAACTGTGGTAATGGACTGCTGTATGAAACATAAGTGTAACACTGTGCGATGAATTCACACATCACCAAGGAGTTTCTAACAAAGTTACTTTCTAGTTTTCATCTGAGGATATTTCCTTTGTCACCATAAGCTTCATTGCGTTCAGAAGTATCCCATTGCAGATTTCCAGAAAACTGTGTTAGCAAACTGAACACTGAAGAGAAACGTGTAACTCGGTGAGTTGCATTCACACATTGACATGCAGTCTCTCAGTAGGCTTCTTTCTAGTTTTGTTGTGAGGATATTTCCTTTTTCACTATAGCCCTCAATGAGCTCCCCAATATCACTTTGCAGAACGCCAGATAAAAGAGTTGGCAAACTATTCCAAGAAAGGAAGGGTGGAACTCTGTGTGATGAAGTCACACATCGGAAAGCAATCCC
>NW_016841548.1:0-886 GCF_001698545.2 Rhinopithecus bieti | reverse complement strand
TCCCAGGACACACACGACACGCCTCGGAGACAGACACAGGCTTCGCTGTGAAAGCGCAGGGGACAGTGCAGTCCCTAGGCGGGCTACTGCTTCCAATGTTCAGGGAAGACACCAGATCGGTTTCCTTATAGGAGAATCATTTGTACCGTGATTAGACAGAAGACAGAAGGTGGCTGATGTTATCAAATCACCAAGCACCACACGGCTGCTTCTCCAAGGAGGGCCTGGAAACTTGCAGCCACCCGCGTAGGGGCCACAGTGTTTACAATGGAGACACGGGTGACTGAGGTCTGGTTTCCTCAGGGAAGCTAAATTTGAACTTTCACCACTGAGGAATCGGTCATTTGCAGTCACTCACCCTCAATGCAGAAGAGGGCTCAAGACACTGCACCAGACTTCAACACTCAGAGTTAGGGTCAAATTCACAAGTTTTACAAAATGTCTACTTACTTGGGATGCCAGAAGAGATGTAGCTTCACACACACACACACACGCGGGTTTGCTTAGCCCCTCCACCAGTGGATCTCGCCAACAGAGGACATCCACACCTGGTCCATGGCAGCACAGAAAACCACGTGGAACACAGCCACTCCCACCCAAGCTTCCTGGCTTTGGTGTTTAAAACCTGCATCTCATGCGTGAGATTACACTTCTCCGAACAATGCGACTCATTTCACCCAAAAGGGCTTTAGGAAATGACATGCGGCCCAGACGCCAGAGGTCGCCGGCCAGCGTACTCTAGCTTAATTCCTTTGTGCCTGTATGGAGGCTTCACAGATACAGCCTGGTCACATTAATGACAGTAGGAGCAGCTCAGGGCATAGACGAACTCAGTGCTGAATTTTTCTACATTTATTGCCCTTTTGTTTTATCCAGAAGACAGCTG
>NW_016841547.1:0-885 GCF_001698545.2 Rhinopithecus bieti | reverse complement strand
ACCCCCGTGCCTGGCCACTTATTTGTTTTTTATTTTTGAGACAATGTTGCTCTTCTTGAACAGGCTGGAGTGCAAATGATGCAATCTCGGCTCACTGCAACCTCTGCCTGCCTGTCTCCTGTCTCAGCTTCCCGAGTAGCTGGGATTATGGGCATGCACCACCATGCCCAACTAAGTTTGTATTTGTAGTAGAGATGGGGTTTCTCCACGTTGGTCAGGCTGGCCTCGAACTGCCGACCTCAGGTGATCCACCCGCCTCACACTTTTATGATAAAAACACTCACCAAACCAAGCATTGAAGGATACGCCCTAAACACAATGAAGGCCACATATCACAAGCCCATAGGTGACATACTCAGTGGTGAAAAACAAAGCTTTTCCTCTGAGGTAAGGAACCAGGCAAGAACGTTTTACTGCTTCTATTCCACTTACCACTGGAAGCTCTGGCCAGAGCAATTAGACAAGAAAAAGAAAAGCCATCCAAACTGAAAAGGGAAAGGTAAAATCACCTGTTCTCAGATGACATAACCTTATATGTAGAAAATCCTAGAATCCATATTGGAAGAAAAAACCCCGTGAAATCAGCAAACTTACAGGATACAAAATCAACAGCAAAATAAGCTGCAGTTCTACATCCCAACAGTGAATAATGTGAACGCGGAATTATGAAACCGTTTCCATTTACAGTAGCATCTGAAAGAATAAAATGCTTGGAAATTCACTTAACCAAGAAGGTGAAAGACTTGTACAATGAAAACTGGCCGGGCGCAGTGGCCCACGTCTGAATCCCAGCCCTTTGGGAGGCTCAGGCAGATGGATTACCTCATGTCAGGAGTTCAAGACCAGCCTGGCCAACATGGTGAAACATCATCTCTACTAAAAATC
>NW_016841546.1:0-2063 GCF_001698545.2 Rhinopithecus bieti | reverse complement strand
CATCCTGGCTAACACGGTGAAACCCCGTCTCTACTAAAAAATATAAAACCGGGCGAGGTGGCGGGCGCTTGTAGTCCCAGCTACTGGGGAGGCTGAGGCAGGAGAATGGCGTAAACCCGGGAGGCGGAGCTTGCAGTGAGCTGAGATCCAGCCACTACACTCCAGCCTGGGCGACAGAGCGAGACTCCGTCTCAAAAAAAAAAAAAAAAAAAAAATTTTTCTGCTGAAATTACAAATATCAAAACCAGGCTGTCCCAGTCGCCGTCGCTCACGCTTGTAATCCCAGCACTTTGGGAGGTCAAGGCGGATGGATTACAAGGTCAGGAGTTCGAGACCAGCCTGGCCAATATGGTGAAACCCCATCTCTACTAAAATAAAAAAACAAAAAAAATTAGCCAGGCCTGGTGGCACATGCCTGTAATCCCAGCTACTCAGGAGGCTGAGGCAGGAGAATTGATTGACTCCAGGAGGCGGAGGTTACAGTGAGCTGAGACCGCACCACTGCACTCCAGCCTGGGTGACAGAGCGAGACTCCATCTCAAAAAAAAAAAAAAAAGAAGAAAAAACAGACTGACTCAATCCTAACGTATTTCTTCTTCCTTACATTCCACGGAACATCTTGATTCCAAAACCCATGATTCTAAACACACCTTCTACTCCTTTCTCTAGGTTTTCCTCCGTTCATTGCTAGAATGGCCTTGGGGTCCATCTGCCTTTGGTAGCACTCACATTTGCCAAGTCTTTTAACACTTGGGTAATGAGCTATTTTTGTTACCCTTTCACCTCACTCTCTTGCCTTCACCGAGGATAAAAGGCAGGGGTACTAGTAGCTGTGCTTTTTTTTTTTTCCGTACAGAATATTACCTTTACCTAACAAATTCTACAATATTTTTCCTTTTTCTTCACTGACTATTCTACTGGCTCTGATTCTAAGGCTGGTCCATGACATAAATAAGGAACTGTTTGGGTAACAAAGCTAGAATGACCTTGGTAAACTGGGTGTGCTCATCCACTCACTGCATAGTACTCAAGGGAGAAGAATGTCTCATTTCAGATTGGTTCAAAACAAAACATTTCACTTTGTCCTTGTCTCTGACCTAGACAACCTGCTTATCTGTGATAAAGAAGGCATGCTTATGCTGTTTTCCACTAAATAAAGCTAGAAGGGATATTTAATATCTTGGAAGACTGAACTGGGATTCATAAAGCTCTCAATAAGTTCCAAAGTTAGAATTAACAAATAAATGAAATTTACCAGGGAGATACACACACACACACACACACACATATATATATATTTGTTTTTTTTTTTTTTTTTTGAGATGGAGTCTCACTCTGTCGCCCAGGCTGGAGTGTAGTGGCGCGATCTCAGCTCACTGCAATGTCCGCCTCCTGGGTTCACGCCATTCTCCTGCCTCAGCCTCCTGAGTAGCTGGGACTATAGGCGCATGCCACCCTGCCCAGTTAATTTTTTGTATTTTTAGTAGAGACGGGGTTTCACTGTGTTAGCTAGGATGGTCTTGATCTCCTGACCTCATGATCCACCCGCCTCGACCTCCCAACGTGCTGGGATTACAGGCATGAACCACCGCACCTGGCCAACCAGAGATATATTTAAAGTCCCACACTTATGTTCAAAATATTAATTTCACAAACATAGGATGAAGAAGACTTAGCTTAACAGTTCAAGTGGAAAAGGCTCTAAGTCTTGGTTGACTACAAACTTAACAAACTGTTTTTTAATTTTTTTATTATTATTATTAGTTTTTTAGGCTTAACAAGTTGAGAGTAGGAAGTAGCTAGGGCCGGGCGCGGTGGCTCAAGCCTGTAATCCCAGCACTTTGGGAGGCCGAGACGGGCGGATCATGAGGTCAGGAGATCGAGACCATCCTGGCTAACACGGTGAAACCCTGTCTCTACTAAAAATACAAAAACTAGCCGGGCGAGGTGGCGGGCGCCTGTAGTCCCAGCTACTCGGGAGGCTGAGGCAGAGAATGGCGTAAACCCGGGAGGCGGAGCTTGCAGTGAGCTAAGATCCGGCCACTGTACTCCAGCCCGGGCGA
>NW_016841545.1:0-886 GCF_001698545.2 Rhinopithecus bieti | reverse complement strand
AACTCTGTGATCTTGTGTTCTGCAAAATGATATTTGGGATCTCCTTGAGGGCTATGGTGAAAAAGGAATTATCCTCAGATCAAAACTGGAAAGAAGCCTTCTGAGAAACTGCATTTCGATGTGTGAATGCAACTCACAGAGTTACACGTTTCTCTTCAGTGTTCACTTTGCTAACACAGTTTTCTGGAATTCTGTATTGGGATACTTGTGAACGCAATGAAGCTTGCGGTGACAAAGGAAATATCCTCAGATGAAAACTAGAAAGAAGTTTTGTTAGTAACTTCTTGGTGATGTGTGAATTCATATCACAGAGTTACACTTATGTTTCATGCAGCAGTCCATTATCACTGTTTTTGAGGTACCTGAGAGGACTTATTTGGATCGCATTGAGGCCTACGCTGATAAAGGAAATATCATCAGTTCAAAACGTAAAAGTAGCTTTCTGAGAAACTTCTTTGTGATCTGCGAATTCCATTCAGCGTTACAGATTAGTTATCAGGAAGTAGTTTGCTAACACTCTTTTCGTGGAATCTGCAAAGTGAGATTAGGGAGAACATAGGTTCCCATGGTGAAAAAGGAAATATCCTTATATTATAACTAGAGAGATGATTACTGAGAGATTGTGTTCGGATGTGTGACTTCATCACATAGATTTCCACCCTTCCCTTCTTGGTACAGTTTGCTAACTCTGTTATCTTGTGTTCTGCAAAGTGATATTTAGGAACGCTCTGAAGGCTATGGTGAAAAAGGAAATATCCTCAGATCAAAACTGGAAAGAAGCCGTCTGAGAAACTGCATTTTGATGTGCAAATTCAACTCACACAGTTACACGTTTCTCTTCAGTGTTCAGTTTGCTAACACAGTTTTCTGGAAATCTGGAAAATGG
>NW_016841544.1:0-833 GCF_001698545.2 Rhinopithecus bieti | reverse complement strand
TAGTGTACATTGTACCCATTAATTAATTTCTCATCCCTCAACCCCCTCCCACCCCTACCCTTCTGAGTCTCCAGTGACTGTTTCTCCACATTCTGTTTATGTGTACACATTATTTCGCTCTTACTTATAAGTGAGAACATGCAGTATTTGACTTCTTCCTGAGTTGTTTTCACTTAACAATGTGGATGGCCGCCAGTACCATTCATGTTGCTGCAAAAGACATGATTCCATACTTTATCACTGAATAGTATTCCAGTATGTGTGTTTGTGTGTGTGTGTGTGTGTGTGTGTTTACCATATTTTATTTATCCAGTCATCCATTGGTGGACACTAAGGTTGATTTCATATCTTTGCTATTGTGAATGCTGCTACAATAAACATTTGAGTACAAGTGTCTTTTTAATATGATGACTACTTTTCCTTTGAATATATGACTAGTAGTGGGATTGCTGGATTGAATGGCAGTTCTATTTTTAGTTCTTTGGGAAATCTCCATACTGTTTTCCATAGAAGTTGACTAATTTGCATTTCCACCAACAGTGTGTAAGCATTCTCTTTTCTACGCATACTCATCAACATCT
The DNA here is from genome assembly GCF_001698545.2 of Rhinopithecus bieti. Lineage (NCBI taxonomy): Eukaryota > Metazoa > Chordata > Mammalia > Primates > Cercopithecidae > Rhinopithecus > Rhinopithecus bieti. The sequence goes on along the minus strand of NW_016841544.1, from coordinate 252 downwards.
GTTTTTCTTTTTATCTGTTTTTAATAATAGGCATTCTATTGGCATAAGATGGTATCTCATTGTGGCTGTAATTTACATTTCTCTGATCATTAATGATGTTGAGCATTTTTTCATATGCTTGTTGGTCATTTGTGGGTCTTCTTTTAAGAAATGTCTATTCATGTCTTTTGCCAATTTTTAAATGGGACTGTTTGGTGCTTTCTTATTGTTGTTGAGTCGTTTGAGCGCCTCGTAAATTCTGGGTAGTATTCC
>NW_016841543.1:0-1097 GCF_001698545.2 Rhinopithecus bieti | reverse complement strand
TGTAGTAGTGATCACTTCAGTAAGGCTGATTTTTTTTTCTTTTCTTTTCTTTTTTTTTTTTTTTTATCAGGTAAAAGGCCTATTTCTTGGTCACATAATCTTTGCCAAGCTCTTTGGCCCTCAGGCCCACTCCATACCTGGAGCTTCCTCCCAACTTTAGCTTTAGCTTTTCCTGTTTAGTGCTTTGTTACCCTGCTGCTCTTTAGACTTTTCCTGCGGATGACTGTTACTGAAAAACACTATTCAGGTTCCCATTCTGTCTGAGCTGAGCTCTCTGTGTTCTCCAAACTGATACATTAAGTGAATTATTTTTAGCATATTAAAGTCAAGGCCTAGAGAAGATCTCACCTTAACTCAGTGGCAGAATAGTCATTATTAATATAGCGTACTTCTTAAGAGTCTAGAGGTTTCCTTTTCTGAAATTCACTTTCTCTCTCCTCCATATAATGTTTGAAATAAATTTCTGCAGATTAACCCCTACATCTCCAGTTTGCTAAATTAATCTTGGGACGGTCTCAAAAATCTGTTTTAAAAGAATTCCACAAGTGACTTTACTGATCAATCAGGCTTGGAAACTACTGGAATCAGGTAGTTTCTGACCCCATCTTTTAAAAACAGATAAATAAAAACAATAAAATATAAATAAATAGATTATAAAATGTTTCATCTTTTCACACCTTTACTCAGACTTCACTAAGGTGTACATATGCAGATTTTGTCAGATATCTTTGCAGAATACTTTTTCACATGCCATTATCTGCTGTCTCTCACTACTACTGTTGATCTTTTCACTCTCTAAAGGAAAGCAGGGTATTATGGAGCTAGTTTTATTAGGAGAATACTATGTGCCAGACATTTTACAAGGGCTCACTATTTAATTCTCATAGATGATAAAAATGAAGTTAGAGACGATAAGTAACTTGGCCAAGGATGTAGCTAATAAGTACCAGGGGTGAGGTTTGTGCTTGGCTTTAAAACAAGGGTGTTTTTCTTTTTAAATATATTTGTATAAATTGAAAGGGTACAAGTGCAGTTTTGTTAAATGGATATATTGAGTAGCGATAAATTCTGGGCTTTTAGTGTAACCATCACTCAAA
>NW_016841542.1:0-881 GCF_001698545.2 Rhinopithecus bieti | reverse complement strand
GCTGAGACAATGGGGTTTTCTAAACATACAATTATGTCATCTACAAACTGGCACAATTTGACTTCCTCTTTTCCTAATTGAATACCCTTCATTTCTTTCTCCTGCCTGATTGCCCTGGCCAGAACTTCCAACACTATGTTGAATAGGAGTTGTGAGAGAGGGCATCCCTGTCTTGTGCCAGTTTTCAAAGGGAATGCTTCCAGTTTTTGACCATTCAGTATGATATTGGCTTTGGGTTTGGTTTTTCCTAAATGGCTCTTATTATTTTGTGATACATCCCATCAATACCTAGTTTATTGAGAGTTTTATCATGAAGTGTTTTGAATTTTTTCAAAGGTCTTTTCTGCATCTATTGAGATAATCATGTAGTTTTGTCTTTGGTGGTTCTGTTTATATGCTGGATTACGTTTATTGATTTGTGTATGTTGAACCAGCCTTGCATCCCAGGGATGAAGCCCACTTGATCGTGGTGGATAAGCTTTGTGATGTGCTGCTGGATTCGGTTTGCCAATATTTTATTGAGGATTTTGTATCGATATTCATCAGGGATATTGGTCTAAAATTTTCTTTTTTTGTTGTGTCTGTGCCAGTCTTTGGTATCAGGATGATGCTGGACTCATAACATGGGTTAGGGAGGATTCCTTCTTTTCTATTGATTGGAATAGTTTCAGAAGGAATGGTACCAGCTCCTCCTTGTACCTCTGGGAGAATTTGACTGTGAATCCTTCTGGTCCTGGAGTTTTTTTGGTTGGTAGGCTATTATTTATTGCCTCAATTTCAGAGCCTACTATTGGTCTATTCAGGGATTCAACTTCTTCCTGGTGTAGTCTTGGGAGGTTTTATGTGTCCAGGAATTTATCCATTTCTTCTAGATTTTCCAG
>NW_016841541.1:0-1063 GCF_001698545.2 Rhinopithecus bieti | reverse complement strand
AAATGCATTTAAAACGTTAAGTGATCAAACCCCCCTCCCAGTGGGTGTGCGCGTTGAGCTGGCTGCAGTAGTGATGCAGACCACGTTCTTGCCTTTGGTTTTGCTTCAAGCAGAGCACCCCACACCCAGGAAGAGGCCCAAGGACAGCATCGAGGTCTAGGAGAGATCTAAGGAGAGCTGTAGGCTGACTGCCTTGTCCACAAATAGTCTCTCATTTCAGAGGGAATCACTGCAGAGTTCATAACACGCAGATTTTAAAAATTCCTATTTCTAATTTCATCCCATTAGAACTTTTGGAGAACAGATGTGCACCTGCTCCAAATCAATGAGAGGACACTCGGACAATCCCTCACAGGTCCTCGGCCTCTACCTCCTACCTAGAAAATGTCAGCTCAAGCCTATCACAGCACAGTGCAATTTTCTATAAATAACGTGCATACCTGCATCTGAACTGAGATGTGAATGTCTGGAATATGCCTGCCAGGCCCAGGAGGAACTGCAGCAGCTGTGGGGACACAAGCCACTAAGGAATCCAATTTGGAGGGAACTTAAGGCAACTAAAACTAGTTCCACTGGTTTTTCTTGGCAAGGCTTGACCAGGCAAACTTACCACTGTGGCTAATTCATGGTAATTGGGATGGGGACTTAACAATAATTAGAGCAATTACAGAATTTACTACTCAATTGCAATGGCAGAGATTCCTGAGAATGGAAGAACTGTTGCCCAGGAATAGAGTTCAAGAGGTCCTCCCCACGCTCCGGGAAACATGGCATTTCCACGCACCCCTGCTTTGGTCCCTGGCCACCACCATCCTGATCTCGGCCATCTGATGGCATCACTCCCCACACCTGGAAACACCTGACCTCTTGTCACCCTCCCATCTGCCCTGCCTTCCTCCAGTCCGGGATATTCAGGGATGCCCACATACAGGACCAGGAAACCAGGGTTATCCCAAACCAGTGCCTGCATTCAAAGTCCTCCACGGCAGCACAATCACCAATGGCCAAAACTCCCAGAACCTTCCACCTCAAAACGGGAGCACATCTGGATTCAAGCTGACAA
>NW_016841540.1:0-847 GCF_001698545.2 Rhinopithecus bieti | reverse complement strand
CTGCTTTGTGATGTGTTAATTCATCTGACAGAGTTACAATGTTCTTTTCATTGAGCAGTGTGTTAACATTGTTTTCTTGGAATCTGGAATGGTTTGTTTCGGAGCACATTGAAACTTATATTGACAAAGGAAAAATCCTCAGACAGAAACTAGAAAGAAACTTTCTGAGAAACTGCTTTCTAATTTGTAAATTCATCTCACAGAGTTACACCTTTCTTTTCATGGAGCAGTTTGGTAGCACTGTTCTTGGGGAATCTGAGAAGGGATATTTTTTATCCCATTGAAGCCTATGGTGACAAAGGAAACATCCTCAGATAATAACTAGAAAGAAGTTTTTGAAGAAAATTCTTTGTGATGTGTGAATTCATCTCATAGAGTTACACTTTTCTTTTCATTGATCAGTTTGCTAACACTGTTTTCTTGGAATCCACAATGGGATAATTCAGAGTGCATTTTAAGCTTACAGTGACAAAGTAAATATCTTCAGGGAAAAACCAAAAAGAAAAGGCTTCCTTTCACAGAAAGCCTGTGAAACTTCTTTGTGATGCGTGATTTCACCTCAAAGAGTTACAAGTTTCTTTACATTGAGAATTTTCCTAACACTGTTTTCATCTAACCTGCAAAGGGATATTTGAGAGTGCATTGAAGCCTATGATGAAAAAGGAAATATCCTCAGATAAAAGCTAAAAGGAAGCTTTCTGAGAAACTGCTTTGAGTTTTTTGAAGTCTTCCCACAGAGTTACACAATATCCTCAGATACAAACTAGAAAGAAGCTTATGATGACAACGGAAATATCCTCAGATAAAACTAGAAAGAAGCTTTCTGAGAAACTGCTTTCTGATTTGC
>NW_016841539.1:0-2168 GCF_001698545.2 Rhinopithecus bieti | reverse complement strand
AGGGTAAAGATTCTAGGGCCAGACTACCTGGGTTCAAATCATGTCTCAGCCACTTGCTAGTTGATTGATCTGAAGTTGGTTTAACCTCTCTGTGCCTCAGTTGCCTTATCTATACAATTGGAATAATAATAGCATGCATGTCATAGGGTATTGTGAGGATTAAATAAATACCTATAAATGCCCAGAAGAGTGCCCAACACATAGTGAACCCTATATAAGCAAGGCAAGCTTGTCCAACCTGTTGCCTGTGGGCTGCCTGCAGCCTAGAACGGCTTTGAATGTGGCCCACCACAAATTCATATACATTCTTAAAACATTATGAGACTTTTTTGTAACTGTTTAGCTCATCAGCTATCATTAGTGTTAGTATGTATGGCCTAAGACAATTCTTCTTCCAATATGGCCCAGGGAACCCAAAAGATTGGACACCCCTGATGTAAGGGGTAGATGGCATTATTATTCTTATCCATCCCTCCAGACCCTGCTGAAGGAAGGGACCCCTGGATCAGTGGAGAGCACCTTAACCCTGACCCCTTCCAGCCATGACGATGGAGCCACCTTGGTCTGCAGGGCCTGGAGCCAGGCCCTGCCTGCGGGAAGGGACATAGCTATCACACTGAGCCTGCAGTGTGAGTGCAGCTGGCCCTGGGAAAGAGGGGTGTGGGGTCCTGACTCCTGGGTATGAGGAAGGAGGGGACTGTGGCCGCTGGGGAATGAGGAAACTGGGACCTGGATTCCTGGATCTAAGAGAGCAGGAGAGGGCCAGGTATGGTAGCTCATGCCTGTACTCCCAGAACTTTGAGAAGCGGAGGTGGGCGGATCATCTGAGCTCAGGAGTTCGAGACCAGTCTGGCTAACATGTCGAAACCCGTCTCTACTAAAAATACAAAAATTTGCCGGGCATGGTAGCACATGTTTGTAATCCCAGCCACCTGGGAGGCTGAGGCAGGAGAATCACTTGTAATTGGGAGGCAGAGGTTGCAGTGAGCTGAGATCGTGCCACTCGGCAACAGAGTGAGACTCTAAGCAGGAGGGGACAGATGGCTGGGGTCCCTGGGGAAAGAGGAAGCTGCGCCTTGACTCTCACATCTGGGAGAGTAGGAGAGGATAGAAGTAACTGGGGGAATTGGGAACTGAAAGCCCAGACTCCTGACTCAAAGGGAGAAGGGGATTAGGGGCCCAGACTCCTGGGGTGGAGGAACCAGGGACTGGACCCCTAGGCCAGTGACAGAGGTGTTCCTGGTCCTTGCCCACCTGACCATTGTCCCACCCTCACAGACCCCCCCAGAGGTGACTCTGTCTGCTTCACCACACACTGTGCAGGAGGGAGAGAAGGTCACTTTCCTGTGCCAGGCCACAGCCCAGCCTCCTGTCACAGGTTACAGGTGAGGACGAAGACCACCTCTCCCTAGCCCCAAGAGTGAGCTTGGGAAGGGCTGGGACCTGAGTAGGTGTGCCAGAGAGCAGGGACAAGGGTAACAGCGCCACCATTTCCTCAGGTGGGCAAAAGGGGGCTCCCCGGTGCTTGGGGCCCGCGGGCCCAGGTTGGAGGTCGTGGCAGACGCCTCGTTCCTGACTGAACCCGTGTCCTGCGAGGTCAGCAACGCCTTGGGTAGCGCCAACCGCAGGACTGCGCTGGATGTGCTGTGTGAGCTGGGGCGGGGCTGTGGGTGTGGTCAAAGGTGGGCGAGGCTTTCAGGGTTGCTGAGGGGCGGGGCCGGGAGAGTGGGCGTGGGGTATTAGGAGGAGGAGAGAGTGGACTTGGGGCATATTCTTGCCCCCTAGAGGGTGTGGTGTTTCTATGGGGCTGATCCCGGGTCAGGGACTGCATTCCTCCCCGGCCTTGTGACCCCTCATCTCCTTCCTCCTGTTGGGCCGATTCTACAGGCAAAGCCGGAGCCCGTGTCCGTGGACGTAGGGGAAGACGCCTCCTTCAGCTGTGCCTGGCGCGGGAACCGCTTCCACGGGTAACCTGGACCCGCCGCGGTGGCGCGCAGGTGCAGCCCTAAATCTGAGGCGGTGGCTGGCGGGGACCAGGCTTCCTTGCAAATCCGGCTTCTGACACCCCTTCCCTGTCGCAGGTGCTGGGCTCTGGAGCCACACTGCGCCTTCCGTCGGTGGGACCGGAGGACGCAGGCGACTATGTGTGCAGGGCTGAGCCTGGGCTC
>NW_016841538.1:0-1060 GCF_001698545.2 Rhinopithecus bieti | reverse complement strand
GCATTGAAACTTTTGTGAAAAGGAAATATAATCAGACAAAAACTAGAAAGACATTTTCTGAGAAACTGCTTTGTGATTTTTGAATTCATCTCACTGAGTTACACGATTGTTTTCATGGATTAGTTTGAAAGCCCTGTTTTTGGGGAATCTGAGGAGGGATACTTTGGATATGATTGTAGTCTATCGTGACTAAGGAAATATCCTCAGAAAAAAACTATAATGGAGCTTTCTGAGAAAGTTCTTTGTGATGTGTGAATTCATCTCACAGAGATACACTTTTGTTTTCATGGAGCAGTTTGCTAATACTGTTTTTGTGTAATCTTCAATAAGATATTTGGGAATGCATTGAAGCCTATGGTTACAAAGGAATTATCCTTAGACAAACACCAGAAAGAAGTTGTCTGGGAAACTACTTTGTGATGTGTGAATTCAACTCACAGAGTTACACTGTACTTTGCATTGAGCAGTTTGCTTACACTGTTTTCTTGGAATCTGCACTCTGATATTTCTTAGCACATTGAAGTTTATGGTAACAACGGAAATATACTCATAGATAAACCAAAAAGAAGCTTTCTGAGAAACTGCTTTGTAATGTGTGAATTCACCTCACAGAGTTACACCATCCTTTTCATTTAGTAGTTTGATAACACTGTTATCGTGGAATCTGCTATAGGATATTTGGGAGTGCATTGAAGACTATGGTGACAAAGCACATATCCTCATAAAATAAAGGAAAAGGAAGCTATCTGAGAAACTGCTTTGTGTTGTGTGAATTCCTCTCACAGTGTTACACTGTTGTTTTCATTGAGCAGTTTGCTAAGTCTGTTTTCCTGTAATCTTAAAAGGGAAATTTTGAAGCACATTGAAAATTATGGTGATATATGAAACATCCTCATAGAAAAGGTAGAAAGAAGCTTTCTGAGAAACTGCTTTATGATGTGTTAATTCATCTCACAGTGTTACACGATCCTTTTCATGGATCAATTTGGCAGCACAGTTTTGGGGATCCTGAAAAGGATATTTTGGATCACATTGAAGCCTGTGGTGACAGAGGAAATAT
>NW_016841537.1:0-1958 GCF_001698545.2 Rhinopithecus bieti | reverse complement strand
TGGTCAGGGTTGGTTGGTGATCCTCAGTGGTGCAGCAGAAGGTGAGTTTGACATGAGAGGAATGAGTAGGAAAGAGCAATCCCCTGAGCCACCTCCTCACTTTCTCAGCTTCCATCCCCACCGAGGTTTTGTGAGCCTGGAACTTGGGAGACTGTTCTGTAGCCCAGCTCTCCTAGGATTGGCTGCTGGACTTGCCTGAGTTGTGGGTGCACTGGGTGTGATCCTGGGCCGCTCAGCATTCATGTGGAAGTGAAGGAACGAGGACTGGATCAATCCCATTTGAAGGCGTGCCTCACTGCAGCCCGCACTGTCCTCCAATGACACTGTAAGGATACTGCTTTGAGATGTATCAACAGCTTTAAGTAAATGTATTTTCCGGGGTCTGGGAGACCTGACGTTCTGTGTCATAATGAAAATCTGTCAAGTTTCTTCATTTTAAAAATGATAAAACTGCAGGTTCACCAAGTTACATGGCTTACTTGAGGTCACACAGGGATGAGTTTTCAGCACTGCCAATAAAAGCAATCAGTCATTATTCAGTCATTATTCCTAGGATCCATATAATTCAGTAAATATTCCCATAATTATTTAGTAGATATTCACTGACCAATTCGTACAAGGCATTTTGCTCAAAACTGTGCTCATATTTGGACGTTGTATCTTCACCATAATCCTTAAGGTAATGCTATTATCCATACGTAACAGGTAAGAAACCTGAAGAAGAGGGATAGCAAAGCATGTATTTGGACATATTTCCATTTTTTGGTCTTTGTGATGCTGGAAGAATGACCAGAATGAGTCACAGGAAGAGTAAACATACCTGGATTATTTTCCAGGACAGAGGTGTCCCCTCCTAGAGTACTGGGACCAAAATTCTCAAGTGTCTGAAACCTTGCTTTAATATTATGGGAAATAACCTCTATCACCTGGAATTTCCCTGAAACTTTGGAATATACAAGAGAAGTATGAGACTTGGGTCTTCCCTTGGCTCTGTTTAATTCACTCTTCTATGGAATACCAATGATTCTCACTAAGACTTTTGCCTTTTTATAACCACCGTGTATGTTTTATGGAGATGATTTTACACTTTGCTCTATTTAGAAAGAATAAATATGAGCAATGGTTTAGGTTTTATGCCCTGGACTTAATATTTTTCTGATTCCTGTTTTGAGATTAAATTCTCATGGAAATAGAAAAATACTTATGATTTCTCATAAGGCCAAGTTTGTTATTAGTTTGAGTTTTTGAAGATGAAGCACAAACCTTGGATTTTACCTTTGTCTGTCCCCATCAACACCACTCATTCTCTCTCAGTATGACCTGGACTTGCCCCTGCACTTACCCTCGTCCTGCTGAAGCATCTCCATGCACTGTCCAATTCCATCAGTGACTCAGGCTCCTCCCAAGGCTCCCTGAAATGGACACAGGGATCAGGACGTCAGACACATTCCAGACACAAAGGCAACCCATACTCTAGAGCAGGCAGCTGTGTTTCCACTTCCCTAATGTTCCAGTGATGTCCTAAAACTGAAAGGAACACTTTCCCTTTTTAGGGGTCTGTTCTTCATGCCTCTGATCTAGTGAACACAACTGTCCTGAAATTGAAAGAGCTTGCTAAATTTCGGGTTTCTTGTTAGGTGGCTAGAATAGATTTATAAGACTTCCTTACTTACCCATGACTGCTGAAGTTTGAATTCCTAGCAGTATGATTCCTTTTCTAGTAAGGGGAGCAGCTTAGGCAAGATTGGCCATGTTGCTGTGCAAAAAGAGGTCAACTTAATTTCTACTCAAAGCATGCTTCAATTTCAAACTAGGGCTTCCACTCTTCCAAAGTTGGACTGTCACTGCCCCAGGCATGTGTCCCGAAGGGCTCGTGGCTCTGCTGTACTCAAAATAAAGTTTAAATGGAGCCCAGCAAGCCAGATGTCCTTCTCCTTTACTTCTAGGTTCCCTCAACA
>NW_016841536.1:0-2440 GCF_001698545.2 Rhinopithecus bieti | reverse complement strand
TTTTTTTTTTTTTTTTTTTTTAACAGAATCTCACTCTGTCACCCAGACTGGAGTACAGTGGCACAATCTCGGCTCACTGCAACCTCTGCCTCCCTGATTCAAGTGATTCTCCTGCCTCAGCCTCCTAAGTAGCTGGGATTACAGGCACCTGCCACCACGCCTGACTGATTTTGTATTTTTAGTAGAAATTAGGTTTCACCATGTTGGCCAGGCTGGTCTCGAACCCCTGACCTCAGGTGATCCACCCTCCTTGACCTCCCAAAGTGCTGGGATTACAGATATGAGCCTCCACGCCAGGCCTGAGGGCTCTAGTCTTAACAGTGACCCCACACCCAAATGTCACCCAAGTCCATGCCCTTGACCCGATTATTCCCTAGGCCCACTATATCCCCACAGCCCCCCCACTTTTTTTTTTTTTTTTTTGAGACGGTGTCTTGCTCTGTCATCCAGGCTGGAGTGCAGTGGCGCAAACTCAAGCTCCACTGCAAGCTCTGCCTCCCGGTTTTACGCCATTCTCCTACTTCAGCCTCCCGAGTGGCTGGGACTACAGGCGCCCGCCATCACGCCTAGCTAAATTTTTTTTTTTTTTTTGCATTTTTTATTAGAGACAGGGTTTCACCATGTTAGCCAGGATAGTCTCGGTCTCCTGACCTTGTGATCCGCCCGCCTTGGCCTCCCAAAGTGCTAGGATTACAGGTGTGAGCCACTGCACCTGGCCTTTTATTTATTTATTTAGAGACAAAGTCTTGCTCTGTCGTCCAAACTGGAATGCAGTGGTATGATCCTGACTCACTGCACCCTCCACCTCCCAGTTCAAGCGATTCTCGTTCCTTAGCCTCCTGAGTAGCTGGAATTACAGGCGCCTGCCACCATGCCTGGCTATTTTTTGCATTTTTAGCAGAGACAGGGTTCCAGCATGTTAGCCAAGTTGGTCTCAAACCTCTGACCTCAGGTGATCCTCCCGCTGCGGCCTCCCAAAATGCTGGGATTATAGGCATGAGCCACCACGCTGGCTTCTCACAGCCCTTTTATTGTCCTGAGTGCAGTCCCCAGCGTTCGGGTGCTCTTACTCTCTCCTGCCTGGCCTCCACTGGCTGGCTGAAGGTCCTTGGGGTCTGGCATTGGGGCAGGGAGATCCTCTGACTATTCCTTCTCACTAAGTTCCCTACCCCAGGGCCCCATTGTGCACACTTACCACAGTGATCTGGTTCTGGAGGAGGAAGGGACTCTGGAGACCAAGGTGAGTGTTGGGAGGGGTGGGGCTCCCTTCACTGTTGGGAGAGGCGGGGCTCCCTTCACTGTGTTTCCATCTCTCTCCCATGCCTGTCCCCTCCTTTCTCCTTCTGTTGTCCTCAGAACTGGGACTCAGCTCCTCACCCCACTCCTCCTGCCCCCTGGACCATCTCACCTAGCTCCCAGCCTCGGTTTGCCTATCTGCAGAGTCTGCCCACACATCTGTCCCAACCCCAGCCTCCATCTGGAGCCCCAGATGGGGCTCACTATGCCTGTGCTCTCCTCATCACGGTCAAGCCCCCTTTCAGCCCCTTTACACTGGCCCCATATCTCCCCAAACCTGTCCTTCCTCTGGGATCCTACCTCAGGACAACCACATTGACTCCAGGCCATCCCCAGGCCACAGCACTTCTCTCTCTCCTCTGTACCTAGCACATGCCATTCTCTCTTTCTCTCTCTCTCTTTTTTTTTTTTTTTTTTGAGATGGAGTCTCACTCTGTTGCCCGGGCTGGAGTGCAGTGGTGCAATCTCGGCTCACTGCAACCTCTGCCTCCTGGGTTCAAGCCATTCTCCTGCCTCAGGCTCCCGAATAGCTGGCTAATTTTTCTTGTATTTTTAGTAGAGATGGGGTTTCACCATGTTGGCCAGGCTGGTCTTGAACTCCTGACCTCAAGTGATCTGCCCACCTCAGCCAAAGTGCTGGGATTACAGGTGTGAGCCACCGTACCCAGCCGACATGCCATTCTCTTGGCCTGAAACACTCCTACCTTCCTTCCCATGTCTACCTCATTCCCTCTTTAGTCCTCCAGTCTCAGCTCAGACATTTCTTGTTCCAGGAAGCCCATACTTCTATTGGGGGAATCCCCCCCAGTATTTCAACATAGGTTCTTTCTATTTTCTGTAAGTGTCAACTGGCTGAGAAATAAAAAGAGACCATATAAAGAGAGGAATTTTACAGATGGGCCACCAGGGGTGACATCACATATTGGTAGGACTGTGATGTCCACCTGAGTCTCAGACCAGCAAGTTTTTATTAAGAGTTTCAAAAGGGGAGGGGGTGTAAGAACAGGGAGGAGGTACAGAGATCACTTGCCTCAAAAGGCAAAGAAGCAGAACTACTAGTAAGGGTCTAGCAAAGATTACATGCCTCTGAGGGAACAGGACAAAGGGCAAAAGTAGAACCACTGATAAGGGTCTATGTTCAGTG
>NW_016841535.1:0-2298 GCF_001698545.2 Rhinopithecus bieti | reverse complement strand
TTTCATCTTGCTTTATTTCTTCTTTCATTAGAAGCCTAATAAGTTCATAGAGCTTACAAACTTAAAGTCTATGGAATAAGTAATATTCTGATGTTAGCTCTGATATTGTCTGAAATACTCTAAGAACTTAATAAATTTAGTAAATGTTTTTTATATCAGCGTTAAAATAGTAATTTTATTTATTACATTTTTATACGTAGCATTCATCAACAACTTTTGAAACATATACGAAAATTATCTAAAAATCCTCAAAATACCAATCCAGGTAAGATTTCGGATAGTAAGCTACTCTTGGTGGTGCTACCATAAGATTATGGAAGTGTTGATCACGAAAAAGCAATTCAAAAAGCAATGTGTAAATAGCATGTGTTTACATATATATATGTATATGTGGGTGTGTACATATGTGTATATATAGCTTTGATTTAATTTTTTTAGTTTATTATTCAGAGTTAGTTAAGAATTTAGTTGTAGGTAGTTTATAATTTCAAAAAATGTTATCTGAAAAAGTATTTAATTATGGTCCCTAAAATCCTATATAATACTTTTGTATGTATAAGTAACACAATTTTGTATATTGTATGATTCCTCAATTGTCATAACAACTTAGACTTGTTATAAAATGTATAACCCTTTGTGTGATTGATGAGCTCAGTAATAGGGGATGATCAGGTTATCCAATTTAATTAATTAATATATTTATAAACAAATTTTATTACAAATTATAATTAGTTTACATGCCCTGAATTACAAGCCACAAAGAATCGACCATCTAATAACGAAAAGTAGGAATTAATAACAGAAAATTGTAACATTTGAATATTATAACCTGCGGGGGTCTATCCTGCAGACCCCGGCTGCGTGACAGATGAGACGCATATCCAGACACCGATATTCAGTGAAAGAGCAGCAAGGGTTCTCAGCCAATTTTACAGACACCAAGGAAGTTGCTGTAAAGAGTCAGCAGCCACAACCCTGGCAAGCTGGCCCTGTGGGCAAAGTTTTAATGACAAAGGCTTTGAGTCAACATACCTGTGGGTAATTAATCTGGTCGCCCCACCCCGGGAGAGCCATCCTGCCATAGGTGATCAAAGGGGAGTCTTAAAGCCGCATGAGTGGCCGGGCGCGGTGGCTCAGGCCTGTAATCCCAGCACTCTGGGAGGCCGAGGCGGGCGGATCACGAGGTCAGATGATCAAGACCATCCGAGCTAATATGGTGAAACCCCGTCTTTACTAAAAATACAGAAAAATGAGCCAGGCTCTGTGGCGGGCGCCTGTAGTCCCAGCTACTCCAGAGCTGAGGCAGGAGAATGGCGTGGACCCGGGAGGCGGAGCTTGCAGTGAGCTGAGATAGCGCCACTGCACTCCAGCCTGGACCACAGAGTGAGACTCCGTCTCAAAAAAAACAAAAACAAAACAAACAAACAAAAAAGCATGAGTAAATATGCTATTTAGATAAACTACTCTACTTTCCTTTGTACCCACTTTAAGCTATTTGCTCAAGGTAAAGATTAGACTGCTTTCAGCCATAACCCTATCTTGAGACTTTTACAAAACCTTCCGGCCTTCCAAGAAGATTTGTGTCTATGTCCTATAATGTCATCTTAAAATGCTTCCCACCAACCTGATGAACTCCTACAATAACCTCTGAAGAAACACGGTTTTATTTATTTATTTATTTATTTACTATAGAGACAGGGTCTTCTTATGTTGCCCTCAGGCTGGTATTGAACTTCTGGGCTCTATTTAATTTTTACAATAAATGGTTTGCATTTAGTAAATGATAATTAATTACAGTTGAATCTTGAGCAATATAAGAGTTAGGGTGCTGATCCCCCATGCAGCTGAAAATCTGCTTCCTATGAAAATCTGTTTCTTATGACTCCACCAAAACTTTGCTAATAGTTCACTCTTGACCTGGAGCCTTATTGAAAGCATAAACAGTCAATTAACACATAGTTTCTGTTTTATATGCACTGTATACTGTATTCTTACAATAAAGTGAGCTAGAGGAAAGAAACTGCTAGAAGGAGGAAAAAATATATTCACTATTTATTAAGTGGAAGTGAATTAGTATACGTAAAAGTCTTCATTCTTATTGCCTTCACATTGAGTAGTCTGATAAGGAGAAGGCAGAGGAGAGATTTGTCTTGCTATCTTGCAGTGGCAAAGGAAAAGAAAAATCTATTAGTGGGCTCCTAGAGTGAAAACCCTTATTCGAGGATCAACTGTGTGACATAGTGACTTGTGTCACTAAAAAAGTAACTATCTTTAGAATTTGGAATTTAATAATACTTT
>NW_016841534.1:0-2676 GCF_001698545.2 Rhinopithecus bieti | reverse complement strand
TCTCATTGTTTTTTGTGGCTCAATAGTACTCCATTGTGTATATGTATCACATTTTCCTTATCCATTTATCTGTTAGACATGTAGGTTGCTTCCAAATCTGGGTTATTGTGAACAGTGCTGCAATAAACATGGAAGTACAGATATCCTTCAATATCCTAATTTCCTTTATTTTGGCTATATGCTTAAGAGTAGGATTGCTGGATCATATGTTAGCTCTATTTTTAGTGTTTTGAGGAACCTCCAAACTGTTCTCCACAGTGGTTATAGTAATTGACATTTCTACCAACTGCGTATGAGGGTTCCCTTTTCTCCACATCCTTGCCAACATTTGTTACTGCGTGTCCTGCATAAAAGCCATTTTAACTGGGGTGAGATGATACCTCATTGTAGTTTTGATTTGCATTTCTGTGGTCATTGATATCAGCACTTTTTAATATGCCTGTTTGCTATTTGTATGTCTTCAGAAATGTCTATTCAAATCTTTTGTCCATTCTTAATTGGATTATTTTTCCCCTATAAAGTCATTTGCTTTCCTTAGATTTTGGTTATTAATCCCTTGTCAGACAGGTAGTTTGCAAATATTTTCTCCCATTTTGGGACTTGTCTCTTTACTTTATTTCCTTTGCTACATAGAAGCTTTTTAACTTGATGTGATCCCACGTGTCCGTTTTTGCTTTAGTTGCCTGTGCTTGTGCGGTATTGCTCAAGAAATCTTTGCTCACTCTAATGTCCTGGAGAGTTTCCCCAATGTTTTCTTGTAGTGGTTTCATAGTTTGAGGTCTTGGATTTATGTCTTCAAGCCATTTTAATTTTTTTAATATATGGTGAGAGATAGGGATCTAGTTTCATTTTTCTGCATATGGATATACAGAAGAGACTGTCCTTTCCCCAGTGTATGTTCTTGGCTCCTTCGTCAAAAATGAGTTCACATTAGATGTATGGATTTATTTTTGGATTCTCTATTTCTGATCCACTGGTCTATATGTCTGTTTTTATGCCAGTACCGGGCCATTTTGGTTACTATAGCTCTGTAGTATAATTTGAAGTCAGGTAATGTGATTCTTCCAGTTTTGTTCTTTTTGCTTAGGATAGCTTATGCAATTCTGGGTCTTTTGGTTTTAAAATAAGTTTTAGGATAGTTTTTGTTTCTATAAAGAATGTCCTTGGTATTTTGATAGGGATTGCTTTGGATAGTATGGTCATCTCAATGATATTGATTCTTGTAATTCACGAACATGGAATACCTTCATTTTTGTGTGTGGTCTCTTCAATTTCTTGCATCAGTGTTTTGTAGTTTTCATTGTAGAGCTCTTTCACTAATTTGGTTAGGTTAATTCCTAGGTATTTTATTTGTATCTATTGTAAATGGGATTCCTTTTCAGATTGTTCACTGCTAGCATATAGAAATGCTACTGATTTTGTATTTTGATTTTTGTATCCTGCAACTTTACTAAATTTATCAGTTCTATGTGTGTTTTTTTTGAATCTTTAGATTTTTTCCAAATATAAGATCATATCTTTGCAATTTGAATTACCTTAATACTTTTGTCTGATGGCTCTAGGACTTCAGTACTATGTTGAATAACAATGGTTGACGGGGCATCCTTGTTGTGCTCCAGATCTTGGAGAAAAGGCTTTCAGTTTTTTCCCATTCAGTATGATACTAGCTGCGGGTCTGATGTATATGCCTTTGATTATGTTGAAATATGTTCATTGTATACCCAGTTTTTGAGAGTTTTTAATCATGAAGGGATATTGAATATTAATAAATGCTGCTCAGCATCAGTTGAAATGATCATATGAGTTTGTCCTTCATTCTGTGGATGTATCACAGTGATTTGCCTACATAGAACCATCCTTGAATCCCTGGGATAAATCCCACTTGGTCATGATGAACATTTTTAGTGTGTTAGTAAATTTGGTTTGCTAGTATTTTGTTGAGGATTTTTTGTATCTGTGTTCATCGGGGCTATTGGCCTGTAGTTTTCTTTTTTTGATGTGTCTTTGGTTTTAGTAATACTTCATGAAATGACGTGGAAGCTTTCCCTCCTCCTCTATTTTTCGGCATAGGAGTAGGATTGGTATTAGTTCTTTAAATGTTCTGCAGAATTCAGCAGTGAAGCCATCAGGTCCTGGGCTTTTCTTTGGGAGACTTATTATGTCTTTGATCTTATTACTTGTTATTGGTCTGTTCAGGTTTTGAATTTCTTCATGGTTTGATCTTAGTAGGTTGTATATGTCTAGGAATTTTTCCATTTCTTCTAGATTTTCCAATTTACTGACATACAGTTGCTCATAGTAGCCAGGAGTGATCCTTTACATTTCTGCAATATTGGTTGGTTGTAATGTCTCCCTTTTCTTTCTTTTTTTTTTTTTTTTGAGACTGAGTCTCACTCTGTTGCCCAGGCTGGAGTGTAGTGGGGGTGATTCTGGCTCACTGCAGCCTCCACCTCCCTGGTTCAAGCAATTCTTGTGCGTCAGTCTCCTGAGTCCCAGCACCTGGGATTTTGCCATGTTGGCCAGGTTGGTCTTGAACTCATGACCTCAAGTAATCTGCCTGTCTCGGCCTCCCAAAGTGTTGGGATTACAGATGTGAGACATCACATCTGACCTTGCATTTCTAATTCTTTAAGATGCATCATGGGGTGGTTTGAAGTTTTGCTCTTTTGATGTAGG
>NW_016841533.1:0-4120 GCF_001698545.2 Rhinopithecus bieti | reverse complement strand
TTATTTACATTGCTGTAGGAAGAAGCAATAACATCCTCAAAACTCAAAATAAAAGATATAATAATTCAGTGGACTACAAGAAAAATGCATGACAGGGAGTGAGTGGAGTACATAAAAGTAAGGATGTGTGTAGTAGAAAATAGTTTGAGGGGGCAGAGCAGGTAGGAAGTGTGTCTGGGGCTTCTGGCAGCCATCCCACACCCTAAATGTAAAGAAACATAAAGCTCAGATGATGTCATTGGTTGCTAGGATTCAGCTATGCATGAAACCAAAGATAAGACTCTGGGTAACACCTACATTTACCACATTTAGAAAGAGGCAGTAGATTCATTAGCAGATATTTGTTGAGCATTGTGAATGTGATGCTAAGCGAAAGTAATACACTTTCCTCAGAAAGATTATTATCTGGTTGTAAATACAGAGAAGTAAAGAGGTAATTTTAACACATAGTGTTGTGATATAATACGGAAAACAGGACAATATGGGAAGAGAGTCAGAGAAATTCCAAAGAGAGAGTAACACCTAAGCTGAGAACATAAAGGAGAAAAGGTATTTGCTCAATCCAGGCACGGTGGCTTACACCTGTAATCCCAGCAATTTGGGAGGCTGAAGCAGGAGGTTTACTTGAGCCCAGAAGTTCTAGACCTGTCTAGGTAACATGATGGGACTCAGTCTCTATAAACACTTTTAAAAACTAGCCAGGCATGGTGGTATGCACCTATGGTCCCAGATACTTGGGAGGCTAAGGCAGGATGATTGCTTGAACCTAGGATGATGAGGCTACAGTGAGCCATGTTTACGTCACTGAACTCCAGCCTGGGTGACAGAGTGAGAACTTTTCTCAAAAAAGAAAAAAAAGAAGATTTACTTAAGAATAAGAAGATACTATTCTACATAGAGTAAATGAGATGTTTAAGATTTTCCAGGATGGAAAGAAAGATAGTCTGTATAGGGGTGATTTCCTTTAAGAGACAAAATGGGAGAAGTGAATAGGACCAGATCATAAATCATGTTATGGAGTTTGGACATGAATTTGAGAACAAGGAAAATCAATTAAGGGATTGCAAGGATAATTGAGAAACGCATAGCAGAGAGAACTGGCAGGACTTGACAACTGACTACATGCCTGTGTTAAAGGAAAGGGAAGACAAGGAGGATACTCAGCAAACTGACTTGGGCAAATCGGTGAAGAGCAATGTCATTGGGAGCACAGATGTGGCACAAGGTAGTGAGGAGGATTTAGTGGTGACATAAAAAAAAATTAAAAGAGGTGGACAAACAGCTATTAGGGCAAAGTAAGAGAATCAGTGTAATGCTAAGTCACTAATCCAGGAGAAGACTTATTACTAAGAAAGAGGAGTTTTCATCAGCGCCAATGTGGCAAATTTGAGGATACCAGTAAGAAACCATATTCCAATTTGGATATTAGGAATTTGGGAATGACTTTTGATAAAGTAGCTTCAGCAATCTGGTGTGGAGACCAGATTATAAAAGCCTGAGGGATGAGTGAGTGGTGAAGAACTGGGAGAGAAAGCAGAAGAAATAATGGAGTGGCATCCTAAAATGTAGCTGTGTGGAGAGAAGGGAGTATTAGGAGAAGAAGCCAAGACAGGTTGTGTGCTGAGAGACAGGGGAGAGAAAGAGATTTAAGATATAAGTGCATGTGTGTGGTGGGGTTGAGGGTGGGAATTCTAGAGCAATATTCCAGAGAAAGCAGAAGTCTTGAGCTCAACCTCAAGGCTGGAAAACTCATCTCAGATAAGGAGCAGGGACACTTCATTGTCAGAGACAGAGAACAGAGGGGCAGACTAGTGATAACTAGAAAAGGAATTCTGAGTGATGGAAAGGAAGACTAAGGAGTTGTTGTTCATTAACTCTTACTCTTAAAGGAAGCAGAGTATGGATATCTGAGTTTGAAAACAGAAATATTTATAGTCATTTTTTAAGGGAACTGGTAAAGAGATGTTTCTTAGCTGCAAACTATAGACTGTATCTAGTTAATTTTGGTAGAGGTAAAATGTATTCAGGATACTGGGTAGCTGACAGTATTATCAGGAGGTCCAAAGAGCCACAGAGAGTCATGGGACGATACTCAATGCATGAAAATGACCCATGAAAACACCACTGCTGTCAACATGTGTCACCTATATCTCAGTTCATTGAAATATCACAGCTTAAGATTGGACATTAAATGTCTCTGAGGAGCCAAATGCTTGGAAGCACTTGGAACCACTAATTGCTGCAAGATAGATTAAATGAGTGTCTATGACATCGTATTGCTCCCTTCTGTAGGAAAGACTGCTGTTTGTACCCCAACATACATTCACTCCATCTCTCATTGTAATAAAACACTTAGTTGGTCACATGGCCAGCTGCTCAGAGTAAAACTACATTTCCTAGCCCCTACTTAATCAAATTGTGGCCATGTGATTCAGTTTAGGCCAGTGGAAAATAGAAGTTATTTTATATTAGCTTTTAGTATAGTGAAGATGAGTCACACTCCCTAGGGTTGTGAAATAATCACTTCAAAGGAGTCTTGTCCCTATAGACTTCTGAGACCGAAGCGTGGTATCAGCCTATGATGATAGATCTTTACTCTTCTATAAGAGCAAGTAAATGTCTATCTTATTTTCCTAACTCAAAAAAATCTTTTCATGGGTGTGTCTGATGGGTGGCCCAGATCCCTTTCCTGCACCCAGACAGCCAGGGAGAGTGAGGGAATGAATTCAGCTTCCACTCTGGCAGCCAGGTTTATAATGCTGAGAATGTCTCCCAAATAGAAGAGTTATTCAAAAGTTGTTAGGCAACCACTAACAAAACAGTTGTTTGTTTATAAAGGGAGTAGAGAGCGGGGACAGAGAGGGGAAGGAAAGGAGAAGGGAGGGAGGGAGAGAGGAAGAAGAAAATAATAATGAGTAGTAAAAGGGCACGGAAGAGCATGACTTAATCCAGGTCTGATTTTATGGTATTTTTTTTTAATCTTAATGCCCTGGAATTGGGAACAGAAACTAGTCTTTGCCTAGCGAAAATGCAGTTGAATCACCAAACTGTAAAATTCAGATTTGATATAGAAACGAAGATGGAAAGAAATGAAAGGCAGGACAACGTTCCTTCCCTGTGCTTCTTCAGCCCCAGTAAGAGGATAGGTATGAGAAGGAGTATTGAGGACTGAGTGGTGATAGAAGCAGGCAGGGGTTTGAAGTCAGATGTGGATGTGACCCTAACTCTCCCTAACACACTAACCCTAAAAGTTAGGCAAGTTAATTGCCCCTTTGAGCTCATTTCTTCATTAGTAAAATGGACATAGTTGCAGTACAAGCCAACAATAGTACCAGCTCAGTGCTTAGTGCATTGTGTAAACCCTCAAATTCTTAGTAAACACTTTCTAATAAAGCTCAAGTACTTCTCTTACTCTTCCACTCTCATCTCATGCCATAGGTTTAGGCAAACAAAAATATCTAGTCCTATCTGGAACCGGAAACCACCCCATATAATTCAAGCCATTCTCGGAAATAGTGTTTGGATAAAGGGAAGAAAAGTCATGACTCATAATTAGAGGACGGAATCCTCAGGAAAAACCAACATTAGCATCTAAACGAGAAAATTAGCTTATTGACATTGAAAATGTTACTACATTTTCAATTTCATTAAAGCCTCCAATAGACAAACACATTTATTTCTGTGCTATGTGTCTGATAGCAAGAAGGGCCAAAACATCAGTCTACAAGCTCTGGGACTCTAGACTGTGACAGTGCTGATGAAATATATGTTTCCTGAGAAGACGTACAATCTCGACTATCTGTGACCATTGAAATATTAAGGAAATTACTTATAAAACAGATAAAATCCATTAAGAGAGCATAGCTTAGAAACCACAGAGGACGATGGGAAGGACTAATTTCCAATCCTCCTTGAAAATAAAAAAAATAATTTTTTCCCCTTGTTATTATCCTCATGAAATTAAATTTCATTGTGCAGTTCTCATCTTCATAATTACTAGGTTGCTTTCAGAATTAGATGTAAAAGCCACCTCATATACAGGTAGCTGCTGATTTTCTAAATATTATATTTTAAAATGATAAAAGAGGAAGGAATAACATTTCAAATGATCATTATAATC
>NW_016841532.1:0-2118 GCF_001698545.2 Rhinopithecus bieti | reverse complement strand
TGTGGGGTGTGCGGGTGCGTATGGGGTGCGGGTGTGGGGTGTGCGGGTGCGTATGGGGTGCGGGTGTGGGGTGTGCGGGTGCGTATGGGGTGCGGGTGTGGGGTGTGCGGGTGCGTATGGGGTGCGGGTCTGGGGGTGTGCGGGTGCGTATGGGGTGCGGGTGTGGGGTGTGTGGGTGCGTATGAGGTACGGGTATGGGGTGTGTGGGTGTGTATGGGGTGTGGGTATGGGGTGTGTGGGTGTGGGTGTGCGAGTGCATGGTGTATGTGGTATGGGGGGTTGGGGGGTGTGGGTGTGCTGTGGGTTTTGTCTCTACCAAAATTTAGGCGTGGTAACCCAATGGCCAGTGCGATGGTGTTAGGAGTAGTTAGGCCGTGGAGGGGATGAAGGGCCTTGCAGACCAGGCCTCAGTCAGCAGAGACCTCTCTCCCTCCCAGCACCTGCACGTGAGGACACCGTGTCTGTCCCTCCACAGGATGCAGCAGAAAGGTACCACCTTGGAAGTTGAGTGCCCCCCTCACCAGACACCAGACCTGCTGGCTCCTGAATCTTGAACTTCCAGCATCCAGAACAGGGAGAAATAAGTTTCTGTTCTTTAAAATTACTGCATCTCAGGTATTTTGTTACAGCAGCACATGGGGACTAAGAGTGGGTGTGCAGGTGGTGGGGGGAGGGTGTGCAGGTGTGTTTGAGGGTGTTTGCCTCAATCTTTAGACGGCATTGGGGCCACAACACCTGCAGGTGTCAGGGGACATTAACTGCAGACCTTGGTGAACAAAAGCCAGTTGTCCTGAGTTGGGCAAGAAAACCTTTGGAAGAGGCCCTCGCAGCCACTCCAGGCTACAAGACGGGGCGTTTGTCCTGGGGGACCTGCTCTCACCGTTAGTGGTCCAGCAACACCGTCTCAGCCTCTCTGGCCATAGCAGGCTGCCCTGCAGAGGCCCCCGAGTGCTGGAGAACTATGTCAGGTTCCTGCCCCTTCCCCCTGTGTCGTCCTGGGCACCTGCCCCAGCCTAGCTGTTCCTCTTACTTGTGTACCTCGTGTGTGCCCCTGACAGACAGGATGTCCATGGGCTGCAGGTTCTGGGCACCAGAGTGAGACCCAGCAGACTTCAGCCGGCAAGAGGGCCCCTGACTGTGGGCAACTTCCTCACGGTGGGGGTCCTTGAGGGTCCCCTGCTAACAGGGGTGCATCCCTGTCCACCTTCCCATCCTCACCCCCAAAGGCAGCGTCAGCAGCTGACCCGCATTGGAGGCATTCAGATAGGAGTCCTTGGAGACCCCCAGCTGACAAGAATGGAAATGCCTTGAGTGCTGAGGGAGGAGGGCTGCAGGGACAGGAGGGAGGATGCCCTTCAACACACTGGCTGGCCCTTCTCAGGAGAAACCCTTCCTTGGCGTGGGTCATGGTGAAACTGCCCTGCGTTAAGCCAGTGACCGAATTCCTGAGCTCACAGGACGGCCAATGATAAAACTTGCTAGAGAATTCCCTCCACTTGTGAGCCTGAGGAGAAACGCGCCGAATTCAGTCAGAGCCACGGTGGCTGACGTCTGTGCTCAGAACCAGCTGCGGAGGTCCCTCCCCGGGTTCCTCCTAGGCTGAGTACTCTGGGGTCGCCTCTTCCTGGATGTCGCCGATTGGTGGTTGGGTAGGGGTTTTAAGTGTGTGTGTGTGTGTTTTTTTTTTAGGGTTGTCTTGCTGCATTTTGTTGCAGACCACAGTGCATTAACAATCCTAGTCAGCTCAGGGGCTTTCAGGTATTTGACTTATGAGCTGAGTAGCTGGGCAGACTGATAACAAAGCGAGCTCTTTTGCAGGTTAGTAAACTTGGATCTTAGACTAAACTTCTTTGGTTCAGGTGAGGGCAGCTAAGCAGGTAGGAAGGTGGGGAAGGAGAGGCCGACAAGCAGGCGTCGGCAATCCAAGCAGGGGCCTAGTACATGCTGTTTTTCTGTAGTTTGCTGACCTAAACCGGTTCAAGGCACCTTGTTTTGGAAATAGACCACTGCATGCATTGTTTCACCAACACCCGAGTCCATTTCACGCTTTCCCCCTCCTCATGCTCCTTTGTCCCCTCATCCTCCCAACGGCCATGGCTTTATGAGGCGCCCTGGGTT
>NW_016841531.1:0-2301 GCF_001698545.2 Rhinopithecus bieti | reverse complement strand
ATGCTCATGTTCACAATCATCTGGCTGATCAAGGAAGGGCTCAGCTGAGTGGTTCCTCTGCAGGGTACTGAGCTTATCTTTAGCCTACAGATATCAATTATCTGAGGACAAAGCTGAAGAGCAGTGACTACACATGACACACGATTCTTGTGACAGGTCTCAGGAGTGAACAACATCTGAAACCAAACCTCACAGTTGAATTTAAGTCCAATAATTTCTAACATAGTTTCAGATATTGAAAATATATTCCTTTATTTCAGTGAGTACAAATTTTTAATAAAATGTTTACTCCATGTAATTATAGAGGTGTTTTATCATTCTATGGACAAATAATTATGTTTTCATCCTTTAAAATCTTGAAAATATTTGCAAATGTAAATTTGCATTAATAAAATAAAGCTGGATATGTTTTCAACATGGGGCTTTAAATATAATTTTTAAAATGGTCTCATTGGGGGAAAAATCATTTTAACTTACGTAAATATCATTTTTTGCCTCTCTTGTATCCTATAGAGTGGCCCAATAAGAGGTCCTCCCATGAGATTTGGAAGTCAGAAAAGGATGACTCAATATTCTCCATTGGCACCTAAGACAGACACAGGGGCAGAGATGAGGACTGCAGAAACACCTGGAAAGATGCTGTAGGAAGCTGAGAGCATCAGCATCCCTACCCCTAAGCTTCCAGACAGGACTGAGGGCCACATGGTTAGATAGCCCGTATTTCAGGGGCAGATGCATTCTGTTTTCTGAGGGAGCAACAGAGAATCCTGCTTCTAGTATCAACTTTCATGACTACTATATCCTTGGCTTTGAAAAGTTGTAGTGTGAAAGTTAATCATAGGAATTGAGTTATTCTTATCATACACAACAAAGCCAAGAAACCAGGATGGAAAGGCACTCAGTGTGCAAAATATTGTGTCTAGAATGCAATTGAAATAGGCCCTATTATCCCAGGGAACTAATGTTTATGGGTTTTGAATAAACATAGAAATTGTCTCCCCCAGTCTTAAAACTCAAGATAGTTACATTTGTCTTATCTGAGATCTTTTCTCAGGAAACCAACCACCAGGCCTCTCAGATACTATCAAAGGAGCTGAACCTTACATATCACTGAATTAGGACAGTGAGACGCCAGAACCTTCACCCGTTATGATTGCCTAACTGACCTCCTGTTTCGTGTTGACCAAATTATCTTCCTTACCCCTCCCTAATTCCTATTTTCCCACATTTCTTCCCTGCTCTATACATCCCTAATTTTAGTTGGTCAGGGAGATACATTTGTGAATGGTGTCCCATCTCCTCGGCTGCAGCACCTGATTAAAGCCTGTTTCTTGGCAATGTTCGTTGTCTTAGTGATCGGCTTTCTGTGTGGTGAGCAGCAGGATCTTCACTGAATCCCTGGTATTTCAGTAACAAAATTCTCTGCAAGCTTCACTGCTTTGACCTCTTGTAAACTGAAACCAAATTGATCCATAACTTCTGAGATAACTTGATATAATTCTAGGATTCACTTTGTCCACCACTGCTTAAAAGTGTGAGCTTGCCAGCTCCCAACACTTCCTCGTGCCAGTGAACTTTCTCAAAGAGCCATAGGTAACATTTTCCCTTTTTCATAAAATGCTAACTTGCTCTTCGTTCTCCCAATATATTGAAGGCCATTGAGTTTTCCTGTAAGCCCCATTTGGCAAATATTTCTATGCAAATAAAACATTAAATTTAGAGATTCATCTCTACATTTTATGTAGATTTCAGTAGTTTAGAATCTAATTCTCTGTATTAAGATAGTTCCTCCTTAGAAAATCTATAGTGGCATCTTCTGTGTTATATGAATTCCAACTGAAGCCACAAACTAGACTCCTCAGGTGTCATGATCTCTGTCTTTAGTAAATCAGGAGGGGCATTGCTATGTCTGTGCAGCTGGGGCTGAGAAAGAGAAAAGAATTCGGGTGTAGAGGTGACTTCATGTCCGCCTCTAGCGACACCATCAGAGTGTGGCTGCATCTGAGGAACACTTTCAGCCCATGCAGGCATCAGGAGGGGCAGCTGGGGCAGCCCAGCCTCACACATCTTCTTCCCTGGGGGTTTATGTTTGGGTGTGTAACACTGTGGGAGGGGAATTCTTATACTGTTGACAGTAATAAGTTGCAAAATCTTCAGGCTTACATATATTTGTAAGTATTAGGTAATGGTGTTATGCCTTTGTTCTTACTAGTATTAGAGCGAGCAATTTACTACAGATACACAGAGATGATATCATGTTCCCTCAATGCATGCAGCACTTACTGATCCACCACTACCAAG
>NW_016841530.1:0-1960 GCF_001698545.2 Rhinopithecus bieti | reverse complement strand
ATTTCCCCTTTCTCAGGTACCTCTGGAGCCAATCTTGGGTCTTATAATTCTGATTCTGTTTCAGCATTTACAGGCTGGTATTGGGCTCTGAGGACCATGAGTTGTATTGTGTCAAACCTTTCCCTGACAAACTGCAAAATTCTGTTAATAACACAAGGTCCTACAGTGAGCAGTAATAATAGACTTAGCAGGGGTCCAAGGAAGGGGGCTAACAAAGAAAACATAGAGGAATTCCACCATTGGTTAGCATCTGAGGCAAACTGCTGCTTTCTCATTTCTATGCTTAACTTGCGTAACTGCTGGACTCGGTTCTCTACAAGCCCTGATTGATTTATGTAGAAACAACAATCTTCCTTTAGGAACATACATGTACCACCTTTTTCAGCAGTGAGTAGGTCTAGTGCCCTCCGGTTCTGCAAGGTCACCTGAGCTAGGGATGTGAGCTGTCGCTGAAGGGAGGCAAGGGACTCAGCCGACTCTTCCATAGCAACGGCAAATTGTTGATACAACTTGTTGCTCTCTATGAGGGTGTGACCTAGGGCTCCCCCTGCTAGACCGGCCGCAATAAGGGATGAGGTGAGGGAGATTCCTGCAATGAGGGGGAGAAATATAGCTCGTGCAGGCCTCGGTCTAGGGGCCGGGTGAATAGTAGTACTAGACCAGTTGCCGGTGTACCCCAGGAACTCGCTGGCTGTTAGTAGAGTTAACCTGGGGACTAATGTAACAGGAAGACACAGTAGCTTGGTAACAGAGGGACCAGATAAGTTCTTAGACAATGTTCCATTACACCAAAAGAATATGCCTGGCGGGGCCCTCAGGTTGGTATTAGGGGGTGTTACAGTGATGTTGCAGAGGCTAGAGTTAGTGTCTGAAAAACAGTAGGGAAACTTCCTGACTGGGGTTCAGGTACAGTGGCACATTAGGAATAGGGGCATGCGAGAGATTCTGCAGGCTGTTAGCTTGGGTAGAGGTAGAGAATTCCCATGGTAGAGGGACAGCGGTTAGCGGCGGATGTCCTAGGGTGGCACACAGAAAGCAGCCAGACAAGCTGTGAAGTCCTGTAAGGTTAGCAAGCTCTATTCCCTCCTGTAACAATTCTAACCAGGAAAAGGGACGTAGGTTTTGAGTCAACCTGCTTTCCTGTCGTTGGATTTCTCCATGAACGAGAGGCCTCACCTGGACCTGGCTATGCCACAGATAGAGATGGCTACTAGGCCATGTGGATGAGGACGAGTAATATATGGCCCCATGCTGGGGTGTGGTCCAGCGTGAGTTCCATGGGTCTTTAACTATCCAAGTATAAATTTTATCCTCACTTTGATAAAAGTTTTTTCCCGGTTCTGCCCAATTCCTAGGGGAATGTATTTTACAATAGCTGTATGGGCAGCCCGCGTTTTGGTGCCACCAATAGTGTTTACAATTGTATTTAGTCTGATCGAACTCAAAGCATATAGTGGGGTATCGCGACAACGTCCCAGTGAAATTTAGTAAAATTGGGCCATTGCACCCTGAGGAGGGGCAATCAGCACTGGCCAATAATTTCCCGGGCTTATGAGGTTGCCCAGGGTGGGTTTGGTTCTCGTAGAGCCAGAATCTCCAGACAAAGGGACTAGGGGCTGGTTTTGTGCTTTCCCCAGCAGCCACTAGGGCGACTAACGCTAGGGTTAGACTGCTTAACTGCATGTTTGCAGTGAGCTATGCTGCCGGCGCAGGGTGAGTTTTAAGGGGTTGTTCTTAGCTCTGTCCACAGTCCACGTGGCTGGTGCTTCAGTCGCCGCCGTGATTGGCCCCAGAAGGTCGGAGGTTGGGTCCACTGGTTTGACGTGGGTGTAGTGGATCCACGACGCGATGCCTTCTACCTTCAGGGCAGTGGGTGTGGTTAGGAGTACCTGGAGTGGTCCCTTCCACCTGGGTTCTAGGGTCTCTTGTCGGTGCCGCTTAACCAGGACCCAGTCTCCTG
>NW_016841529.1:0-1959 GCF_001698545.2 Rhinopithecus bieti | reverse complement strand
ATGATGCCTGTTGGAGAATGTACAGTAGCAAAAATCAAAAGTTGGAGTAGGGCTAAGGGTTCTATTCTATTTATTTGCGCTGACTGAATTTTTTCTTCCACTAATTTCTTTTGTGCCTCCGGGGTTAATATTCTTTTATTATTTAAGTCTGGGTCTCCTCTTAAGATAGAGAACAAATTTGACATGGCATAAGTAGGAATACCTAGAGTTGGCCGAATTCAATTAATATCGCCTAGCAATTTTTTAAAGTCATTTAATGTTTTTAATGTGTCTTTTCTTATTTCTATTTTTTGTGGCTTAATTTTTCTATTTTCTATCTGCATCCCTAAATAATGAAAAGGAGTAGAGGTTTGAATCTTATCAGATGCTCGTCAGTCCTGCGTTGGCCTCTGCTTGCAGAAATGTGTAACAGTCAATTAATTTGTCTCTTGTTTCTGCAGCACATAAAATATCATCAATATAGTGAATGATGTAACAACCTGAACATTTGTCTCTAACTGGTTCAAGAGCTTGACCTATGGAAGTCTGACAAATATAGTTGGACTATGAAGCATTCTCTGAGGTAACACTTTCCACTGAAACCTGGTGGCTGGTTCTTTATTATTTATGGCTGGTATAGTAAAGGCAAATTTTTCACAATCCTGCTCTGCCAGAGGAATGGTAAAAAAGCAATCCTTCAGATCAATTATAATTAAAGACCAGTCTTTTGGAATCATGGCTGGGGAGGGCAATCCGGGTTGAAGAGGCCCCATGGGTTGAACTACAGCATTTACAGCTCTTAAGTCAGTTAACATACGCCATCTGTCGGGTTTTTTTCTGAATTACAAACACAGGAGAATTCCAAGGCGAGAATGAAAGCTCAATGTGTCCCTTTGCTACTAAATGTAAAGCCTCCAGTTTTTGTTTTGGTAGCAGCCACTGATTTACCCATACAGGTGTTTCTGTTCTCCAAGTTAATGGAATGGGTTTAGGAGGCTCTACAGTGGCCGCCCCTAAAAAGGATACCCTATTCCTTTTCTTTCTTGATTTCCCTCAGTCTCAATTGGGACTTTAATGTCATTTTCATTTTTTCCTAGTCCTTTTCCTGGTATATATCCCATCTTAGTCATGATTTTTTGACTCATGGGACTTTTCACCCCCTTTGTTGTAACAAATCTTGACCCCATAGATTAACAGGAATTAATCATTGGCTAAATAGTACTTTCTTGATTATCTGGCCCTAAACAATGTAAAATCATAGTACTTTGATACACCTCTGAAGCTGTGCCTATGCTGACAAGTCCTGTAACAGCCTTTTGTTTAGGCCAAGTTTTTGGCCACTGATTTAAAGCAATGACAGAGACATCTGCTCCAGTGTCTATCAACTCTTCAAACTGTTTTCCTTGAATAATGGCCTTACACTCAGGTCTGCTCTCAGAGACCTGACTTGCCCAATATGCAACCTTTCCTGCCAGATCAGTGGTTCCGAACCCTCCTGATTTTTTTATCTCACTGTTTCCAACTTTAATATAAGGCAGGAGTAATAATTGAGCAATCCTGTCTCCTGGACTGGCACTCCAAGGAATTAAGGAACTAATAACCAATTGATTTTCACCTTTATAGTCTGAATCAACCACACCAGTATGAATTTGAACTCCCTTTAGATTTAAACTTGATCTTCCTGAGATTAGTCCTACAGTCCCCTCAGGCAGTGGGCCATATACCCCTGTGGGGATTTTTTGTGGGGGCTCCCCTGGAAGCAGAGAGATACATGAATCTACTGCTGCACTGCCGCTTGTGACAGGGGACAACTGCTGTATTGTGGTAAATGGCTTATTCCCTGAGGCACTTGTGACAGTGGGGGTTGTTGTCCCTGAAAACCCAGAGGAAAAAAAGGCTGAACTGGGAACGCCCCAGTTTGTTGCGGGGCCTGAGGCTGGCCCCTCCTCTCGTTTCCCAACAGTGGTTGCCCATTTTTGC
>NW_016841528.1:0-2117 GCF_001698545.2 Rhinopithecus bieti | reverse complement strand
GAATTTTTTAGTTTTAAAAAAGAGTTAGTTAAAAAGAGAAGAGTTGCAGAAAAGATTTTGTTTTCCTTTCCACACCGTCAGATATGTGTGACGTCATAGGGCAGCATAGTCATGGTTATAAACATGGACTGTAGCGTCAAAGTGCTAGGGTTCAAATCCTGACTCTGCTGTCCTCTAGTTTTGTGACTTAAATAAGTCATTTACCAAATAGATCATAGCTCTGACTTTATAGAGTTGATGTGAGGATTAAATGAGATAGTATTTTAAATGATTAGAGTGATGTTTGGCAAATAGTAAGCTATATAATTCTCTGATAAATTAAAAAGAAAAACTATGGACTCTACAGCATCTTGTCAACATCTTGATTCAGATGAAGTTAAGTTAAAATAAATACCAAAGTTGCACAGTAGAGATAGAGGCTTCACGTTTCGGTCCTCGGACCCGGCAGCTGCCACTGGTGCTGAGCTGCTAAGAACCCTGTGTCGGCGAGCTCGTTGGAGCTTGAACCCATTGTCACTCCTGCGACTCACCGGCAAAAAAATAAATAAATAAAATAAAAATAACTTTGAAGCAGGTCACCCAGGAAAGCTCTTCTTTGGTGGTCTTAATACAGAAACAAATGAGAAAGCTCTTGAAGCAGTATTTGGCAAATATGGACGAATAGTGGAAGTACTCTTGATGAAAGACCTGGAAACCAACAAATCAAGAGGATTTGCTTTTGTCACCTTTGAAGCCCAGCAGATGCTAAGGATGCAGCTAGAGACATGAATGGAAAGTCATTAGATGGAAAAGCCATCAAGGTGGAACAAGTCACCAAGCCATCATTTGAAAGTGGTAGACGTGGACTGCCTCCACCTCCAAGAAGTAGAGGCCCTCCAAGAGGTCTTAGAGGTGAAAGACGAGGAAGTGGAGGAACCAGGGGACCTCCCTCACGAGAAGGACACATGGATGACAATGAATATTACATGAATTTTAACATGAGTTCTTCCAGAGGACCACTCCCAGTAAAAAGAGGACTACCACCAGGAAGTGGGGGTCCTCTCCCAAGAGATCTGCACCTTCAAGACCAGTTAGCAGTAGCAGTGGAAAGTGAGGAAGAGCTCCTGTATCACGTGGAAGAGACAGGGAGGTCCACCTGGAAGGGAACCACTGCCCTCTAGTAGAGATGTTTATTTGTCCCAAAGAGATGATGAGTATTCTACTAAAGACAGCTATTCAAACAGATATTACCCAAGTTCTCGCGATACTAGAGATTATGCACCACCACCACGAGATTATACTTACCGTGATTATGGTCATTCCAGTTCACGTGATGACTATCAAGAGGCTATAGCCAGAGATGGATATGGTCGTGATCGTGACTATTCAGATCATCCAAGTGGAAGTTCCTACAGAGATGCATATGAGAGTTATGGTAACTCACGTAGTGCTCCACCTACACGAGGGCCCTCGCCATCTTATGGTGGAAGCAGTCCCTATGATGATTACAGCAGCTCACGGGACTGATATGGTGGAAGTCGAGACAGTTACTCAAGCAGCCGAAGTGATCTCTACTCAACTGGTCGTGATCGGGTTGGCAGACAAGAAAGAGGGCTTCCCCTTCTATGGAAAGGGGTACCCTCCTCCACGTGATTCCTACAGCAGTTCAAGCCACAGAGCACCAAGAGATGGTGGCCGTGGAGGAAGCTGATCTGATAGAGGGGGAGGCAGAAGCAGATACTAGAAACAAACAAAACTTTGGACCAAAATCCCAGTTCAAAGAAACAAAAGTGGAAACTATTCTGTCATAACTACCCAAGGACTACTAAAAGGAAAATTGTGTTACATTTTTTAAATTCCCTGTTAAGTTCCCCTCCATAATTTTTATGTTCTTGTGAGGCAAAAAGTAAAACATGTTTAATTTTATTTGACTTTATGACATTGCTTTTCAACAAGCAAATGTTAAATGTGTTAAGACTTGTACTAGTGTTGCAACTTTCCAAGTAAAAGTATCCCTAAAGGCCACTTCCTATCTTGATTTTTCCCAGTAAATGAGGCAAGCAATTCTAAGATATTCCACAAAACATCTAGCCATCTAAAATGGACAGATGAATCATTCTACCTATACAAACAAGCTG
>NW_016841527.1:0-888 GCF_001698545.2 Rhinopithecus bieti | reverse complement strand
TGCGAGCTGTTTGCACTTAGCCAAGCCTTAAAGTACTTACAAAACCAGGGGGGGAAAAAAAAAAAAGCCATCTATACTAATTCTAAGTTAATTTGGACTAAACAAAGTCTTGTTAATACAAAGGATAACTGAAATCCCACACTTACAAAGTTTTCCACAAAAGTAAAGTTTGCTAAAACTTAACAATGTAACATATATTATAGTAACTTCTGATCTGTGGCCTTAGACAGTCTAGTCCACAGATATGAAGGAAGTTTGCTTTGGAAAAGAATAGTTATCATCTCTGAAAACAACAATTAAAAAAAAAAAAAAAAAGAAGGGGGGCAGAATTTATATAAAAAGGAATGTTATATGGAAAATTCTTGACCTGAAATAAATTAACTAGTTGTTTAAAGAAAGGGATGTTTGCAGTAAGTCAGAAAGTTGAGGCATGTCGAAGAATTGTCTGTGAAAGTCATAAAAAAAGTGTTAGAAAAATTTATGCAAGAAATGTTGCATAATTTAAACTAATGAATCCTCCTGAATGTAAAACTACTGAAAAAACAGTTTATGTGCAAGGTGTATAAGGAAAGTAAAATATGCCTTTGGTAAAAGGATTATAAGGAGGCATAAGAATGTTTATTTTTACTTACATTAAAAGGTTAAAAAATTGTTTTGAAGGTTTAAGCAAGTTTTGAAACGTTAATTATAAAGAAAATTCTGTGTGGAAACATATTGGCTACAGTTAAAGGGTATCATCCAGTTTCTCTGTGAACTGGACATTAAAATAAAAATACAACGGGGTTTTCTGAAAGCACTAGCCTGCTGTTTGACAAAAGTTATAAAAAGTTAAAAAAGCCTATAAAAATCTTATCTTTGGTCAGATATTAAAATTGAATAAATATGTTT
>NW_016841526.1:0-887 GCF_001698545.2 Rhinopithecus bieti | reverse complement strand
CCTTAGGACTGTAGTTTTCTTCAGACTGTAAAAACCTTGTAAATACTGAACATTTCCTGAGCCCTGTGATCCTGTAAAACAGTGATGGTTAAGACATTCCCCCTTCCCACAACTGTGTGCCCACTTTGTTTACTGCAAGAAGCTCCTTCCCATGTGGCTTAGGCTGACTTGCGGCTGACCACTTACCAAGGACAAGGCCAGACACAGGCCTTCAAACCCCCTTCTCTGCCTTATAAGTGATTAGCTAAACTGCCTGTTCCCATTGATCAATCAGAACAAAATGCTTATTAGCCAAATCTTGGTTCTTCCTCTCTCCTTACCTGAGCCTGAAGCCCCTCTGAGGAAATCTGATCCCCGATGAGCCACCCCATTTCTTGTGTCCCCAACCACTTCATCCTGCCGTGTTTTCCCCTTCCCTGTGAAGGAGGGAGCTGTTCTAGCTGCTCTGAGATGCTGGCAGGGCTGCCGTTGGAGCAGTGGGCACCTCCTACCTTGAAATGGTTCTTCGTGGTGCATTTGCACCTAGGGGGGTGGACTTTGTCTTTGACTGTTGCCTTCCACAGAGGACGGTTAGGGTGGGCAGGAAAGAATTCTCTGCCACAAGTCTGCATTCCAGGCTGTTTCCAGAAGTGGGAATTCTCGTGCCCTGGAGTCTGGGAATGGATTTCTAGTTTCCCAGCTTCAGGTGGAGTTGAAATTGAATGAGGCAGCCCACCACACCCATCTGAAGCCCGGAACTAGAACTGTTTTTAAAGTGGCAGTTTCTCTGTAAGAGTAGCAAAAAAATGCACTCGGCACGTTTCTTTCTGTCGCATATGCATTTGGCCATCTAAAATGGGAATGGTGGTTTTTTGAAGCATGGATGTAGTTTTAAATTTTCAGTATTG
>NW_016841525.1:0-1684 GCF_001698545.2 Rhinopithecus bieti | reverse complement strand
AAAGAAAGAAAGAAAGAAAGAAACACGGGTCTTTTTTCATTATATAATACTCATTAGCAGTTCTACAAGCAATATTCTAATTTTATTTCCTATTTTCTTACTTTCATACCTACTTCTTTAGATGAAAATCAGTTGGTGTGCCTAAGTAACTGTGACTCTTGAAACTTGTCTTTTTCAAGCCTTTACTGAGACATTGTCCACATATCTAAAGCCTCCCAAACTGCCTTTTACAATTTCAAAAGTCCTATATTGTATATTTTCTAAGACTGTCTATGTTGAATATGGTATGGTAAAGTAACCATGACTATAGGAGGAAATGAGAATGAGGTTTGGAAGGAAGAAATTTATTACACATACAAGTCCCAGTGAGGGGTTACTGCATGCCTGCAGGGCCACCAGAGAAGTATCAGATTTTGGTTGAGGTGGTGGAAGACAGTGAGGGGAAAGTTGACCACAGCCTGTATTAAAACTAAAATATAAAGGAAAATGCCTAATTACCAGTATACAAAAACATTTAGTAAAGGAGGAAAACTCTATAAATACAGTAATAAAGCACAAACAAATGATTGGTGTAAAAGGAGATTCATTTTAGTAGACAAGTAGATCAATAAAATCCTGGCAATGAGCCCATCAGTTACTGATGCTATTAAATTGCCCTTTTATCAGTCTCCTCATTACTTGGAAACAGTTTTAAAGAGCAAATTGTAAGTTTTGTGTGTGTGTAATAGTACCTTTAAAACAGGTACAATGGAAGGCTTACTGTGTTTTTCTTATGACTCACATGTATTTAGTATAAACATACAACACCAGAGTGTTTTAAAAAGCACTTAGGCTTTCTTAATCTAAGGAATATTCACAGAACAGTATATTTCTCATAAGTTTATATTACTAAAAAGCAACTTGGAAGACTGATTGATATTATTGGTTTTTTAAAGATGAAAAATTTGAGGTAAAGGAAAAAGTCAAATAACCTGCTCGAGTTTGCATAGTTGTTGAGATTATACATACACGATTTATAGCTTGGTGCCTGATTCATAGGAAATAATCAACAGATTATAGATAGGCATTATTTAAAAAATAACCAAGGTATAAAAATGTACTATTTGACCACAAATGTGAACTATTCCCTGGATAGTTAATTGCAGTGCAACTGGACTTTCTTGCTTTTTGAGACATATATATATATTTTTTAATTATACTTTATTCTAGGGTACATGTGCACAACGTGCAGGTTTGTTACATATGTATACTTGTGCCATGTTGGTGTGCTGCACCCATCAACTCGTCAGCACCCATCAACTCGTCATTTACATCAGGTATAACTCCCAATGCAATCCTTCCCCCCTCCCCCCTCCCCATGATAGGCCCCGGTGTGTGATGTTCCCCTTCCCGAGTCCAGCTGATCTCACTGTTCAGTTCCCACCTATGAGTAAGAACGTGCAGTGTTTGGTTTTCTGTTCTTGCGATAGTTTGCTGAGAATGATGGTTTCCAGCTGCATCCATGTCCCTACAAAGGACACAAACTCATCCTTTTTTATGGCTGCATACTATTCCATGGTGTACATGTGCCACATTTTCTTAATCCAGTCTGTCACTGATGGACATTTGGGTTGATTCCAAGTCTTTGTGAATAGTGCCACAATGAACGTATGTGTGCATATGTCTTTATAGCAGCATGATTTAT
>NW_016841524.1:0-1437 GCF_001698545.2 Rhinopithecus bieti | reverse complement strand
AGCCTCAGCAATGGCGGGGGCCCCTCCCCAGCCTCGCTGCTGCCTTGCATTAGATCGCAGACTGCTGTGTTAGCAATGAGGTAGGCTCCGTGGGCGTGGGACCCTCCCAGCCAGGTGTGGGATATATTCTCCTGGTGTGCCCGTTTGCTTAAAGCGCAATATTGGGGTGGGAGTTACCCGATTTTCCAGGTGTTGTGTGTCTCAGTTCCCCTGGCTAGGAAAAGGGATTCCCTTCCCCTTGTGCTTCCCAGGTGAGGCGATGCCTCACCCTGCTTCAGCTCTCGCTGGTCGGGCTGCAGCAGCTGACCAGCACCGATTGTCTAGCACTCCCTAGTGAGATGACCCCAGTATCTCAGTTGAAAATGCAGAAATCACCGGTCTTCTGTGTCACTCGTGCTGGGAGTTGGGAGACTGGAGCTGCTCCTATTTGGCCATCTTGCTCCACCCCCCGAAAACCTCTCATTTGTTTGTGATGAACAGTGAGAAACCTAAGAACTACAGGAACATAGGATCAAATGTTACCTTCTGCCATAGAATTATTTTGCTGATCTCCTCCCTTAGTCTAGCACAATGTGGAACCATGAGAGACATTCAAGTGACTTTCATCATCTAAGTGTTCCCAAGCTAGAAATCCAGTAGTTTTCCTGTTGCTGCCAACATCTTTGATCGTAAGAGACCTCATTGAAGAGATGCTGCTGGCCAAGAAAAATTCTCTCCAGCCGTTGGTGTCTGGCAGATGTGCTGTGTCATGAGAGTGCATCTGTCAGAGCTGGCTCTGTCCCCATGCAGAAGTGACAGTGCCATGCAAAACACCCTGAAAAATGGCAAAAATGAACCTGCTAACTTAGGGAAGAAAACATGAATGGAAGTGGATCGATGTGCACCCACTGCCTTTATTCCTAGTCAGGCACCAAAGAGTAAATGCTACAGTATGTACCATAGGACAGTGACAGTCACAGTTGACATTTGTATAGAAGCCTGACAAAACAGGGACACAGGAGCATGGAAACAGCTACCCCTCAGCGTAAGGATTTAAAGCTTCAAGATTTATCATTATTTTTATCCCCTTACTCATGTTCCCTGTCCTGGGGTTTTCTTTTTACTAGAACGTCTTCCAATTGTTGCTATTGAGATCAAAGCATAAGAGGGGCCAGGAGCAGTGGGTCACGCCTGAAATCCCAGCACTTTGGGAGGCTGAGGCGGGCAGATCACCTGAGGTCAGGAGTTTGAGACCAGCATGTCCAACATGGTGAAACCCCGTCTCTACTAAAAATACAAAAATTAGCCAAGCGTGGTGGCGGGCGCCTGTAATCCCAGCTACTCAAGAGGCTGAGGCAGGAGAATCACTTGAACCTGGGAGGCGGAGGTTGCAGTGAACTGAGATCTTGCCACTGCACTCCAGCTTGGGTGATAAGAGCAAGACTCTGTCTCAAAAAA
>NW_016841523.1:0-886 GCF_001698545.2 Rhinopithecus bieti | reverse complement strand
GTCTCTTTGTAGGTCTCCAAGGACTTGCTTTATGTATCTGGGTGCTCCTATATTGGGTGCGTATATATTTAGGATAGTTAGCTCTTGTTGCATTGATCCCTTTACCATTAAGTAATGCCCTCCTTTGTCTCTTTTGATCTTTATTGGTTTAAAGCCTGTTTTATCAGAGACTAGGACTGCAACCCCTACTTTTTTTTTGTTTTCCATTTGCTTGGTAAATATGCCTCCATCCCTTTATTTTGAGCCTATGTGTGTCTCTGCATGTGAGATGGTCTCCCAAATACAGCACACTGATGGATCTTGACTCTATCCAATTTGCCAATCTGTATCTTTTAATTGGGGCATTTAGCCCATTTACCTTTAAGGTTAACATTGTTATGTGTGAATTTGATGCTGTCATTGTGATGCTAGCTGGTTGTTTTGCCCGTTAGTTGATGCAGCTTCTTCATAGTATCGATGATCTTTACAATTTTGTATGTTTTTGCAGTGGTGGTACCAGTTTTTCCTTTCCATGTTTAGTGCTTCCTTTAGGAGGTCTTGTAGTGCAGGCCTGTTAGTGCCAAAATCTCTCAGCATTTTCTTGTCTGTAAAGGATTTTACTTCTCCTTCTCTTATGAAGCATAGTTTGGCTGGATATAAAATTCTGGGTTGAAAATTCTTTTCTTTAAGAATGTTGAATATTGGCCCCCACTCTCTTCTGGCTTGTAGGGTTTCTGCAGAGAGATCTGCTGTTAGTCTGATGAGCTTCCCTTTGTGGATAACCCGATCTTTCTCTCTGGCTGCCCTTAACATTTTTTCGTTCATTTCAATCTTGGTGAATCTGACGATTTTGTGTCTTGGAGTTGCTCTTCTCAGTAATATCTTTGTGGTGTTCTCTGTATTTTCT
>NW_016841522.1:0-3628 GCF_001698545.2 Rhinopithecus bieti | reverse complement strand
CACTCAGGACTCCTCTCCGCAGTTCCTGTCCCTTCTCTTAATTTAATCTTTTTATGTGCTGTGTTATTGTATTAGGTGTTATTTCCATTATTTATATTTGTTTAGCCAAAGGATAAGTGTCCCCTATGGGGATGGTCCACCGTGACTGTTTCTCTGCTGTTGCAAATACATGGATAACACCATTAATTTCATGTGTTTTCATAATAAAACTTTAAAATAAAAAGCAGACAGTTTCTTTGTGATTTTAATTTGATTTGGGGATAAAAGGAATTGCCTGGTACTTTTGGGCGGGGGCAAACTACAGTTTCTAAAAGGAGTAAGAATGAGCAATTGCTGAGTTCTTAATATGAGCTCTGGGCTGAGCACTCTTCATACATGCTCTCACTGTGTGCTTTCAATGAGGCTTTTCACACCCTTATGAAGTAGGGACTGTTGTCCCCAGTTTCACAGTTAAGGAAACAGAGGCACAGAGAGGTGAAGTGACTTGTTGAGGCTCGTAGGTCTGTTTGGGGAGTGTCATGAAAGAATGCCCCAAAAAAGGAGCTTATTATTTCAACATCTTGAGGGGAAGTTGTAAACAGGGGAAGCAGCACAGCAAAGGGGGAAGAAGAGTGAGAAAAGTGACTTCATCATCTTGTTATCAGCATAACATTGGGAAAGTCATTTTGTCTTATTAGACCTCAGTGTTCACACCTGTGAAATGGGGATAATATCAACCACTTCGAAGGGCTGTTATGAGGCGATGTGTAAAGCACCCATCATAGGACCAGGCACCTGGAAGATTCTCTCCTTCCCTCTCTGAGCTTCAGCCTTTTCACTTAAAATGGACCCAGCAATTATCAGGGTCATAATGAGGATTAGATTAGTTAGTTGACAGATCAGCACTCTAAAGCCCAAGCTACTGTGAAGTGTTGTCATGAGGACAGTAGGATGGAGGTCTGGTTTTTTTTTTATTTTTATTTTTTGAA
Source organism: Rhinopithecus bieti (assembly GCF_001698545.2). NCBI lineage: Eukaryota > Metazoa > Chordata > Mammalia > Primates > Cercopithecidae > Rhinopithecus > Rhinopithecus bieti. The sequence goes on along the minus strand of NW_016841522.1, from coordinate 2,660 downwards.
ACAGAGTCTTGCGCTGTTGCCCAGGCTGGAGTGCAGTGGCATGATCTCGGCTCACTGAAAGTTCCGCCTCCTGGGTTCACGCCATTCTCCTGCCTCAGCGTCCTGAGTAGCTGGGACCACAGGTGCCCACCACCACACCACGCCCGGCTAATTTTTGTATGTTTAATAGAGACAGGGTTTCACTGTGTTAGCCAGGATGGTCTCGATCTCCTGACCTCATGATCTGCCTTCCTAGGGCTCCCAAACTGCTGGGATTACAGACATGAGCCATCGCACCCAGCCAGAGGTCTGGTTTTGTTTGGAAGTATTGCAGGAGTAACCTAAAGCCACTTCTACTTAATTATCCTTCAATCAGAACTGCCTATTCCATGGGTCAGAGACAACACCGCTCTGAAACAGAATTACATGCACAATAAAGCCTCAGGACATAGACTTGTAGTCTACTAAAGCTAAAAGGTAACTTTAGACCATCTGGTCCAACCCTCTCGTTTTATGGAAACTGAGGGCTAAGACCTGGAAGTAACTTGCCACATGCCACTCAGCGAGTGCATAGCAGGGCAGGACCCTGGCCAGTGCCAGCTCCCAGGCTCGGGCCCTTTCCTGCACACCTTCCCTAGTGACACACCTCTGTGGTCCTCAAAAGGAAGACCAGTTGAGTAAGGACAAGGCCGAGAATACCTTGAAAATCCTTTGAGTGTTCTTAGTCCTGTGCAAAAGCAGAACTGGGGCCCTGTACTTCTGTGGGGTCAACAGACACAATTCCCTTTCTGTCCTGCCCTTATTCACCTCCGTCATTCCAGAGCCCCAGTGGAAGCCTCCTTCAGATTCTGCTGGGACTGAGAGAAGGAGGTTAGGGGGCAGAGCTCATCCAAAACAGGTGTGAGGAGAGACTAACAGCAAAGAATGTGCCTGGCCATAGTTTCTGCTTTCATTTGCCTAGATCTGAGCTGTCTAATATGTTAGCCACTGGCCAAAGCAGCTATTTACATTTTCAATGCATTTAATTAAAATGAAATAAAATTTAAAATTTAGTTCCTGAGTCACACTAGTCACATTTCAAGTGCTCAGCAGCCCTTGGCAACATGGTTAGTTCCCATGTTGGACAGCACGGATTTTGGACTTTCTGTCCATCATTGCAGAAAGTTCCACTCGAGAGCACTCTCCTAGAATGTTCTCAGAGCCTACAGAAAGTGAAGGGAGGGGCAATTGGAATGGCCTGTAAGATTAAGGTGTGGATTTGGAGAAAGATACACAATTCTATTATAGGGGACGGCATGGGAGAGAGAATGGATGACTCCAGGCCAGAGACGAGGTATAGATCACTGTGGTAGCTGAATAATGGCCCCCAAGACATCCACATCCTATTCCCCAGAACCTGTGAATGTCACTTTATATGGCAGAAGGGACTCTAGAGATATGATCAAGTTATGGATCTTGAGATGAGTGATTGCCTTGAATTACCTGATCAGGCCCTAAATGTAGTTGTAAGTGTCCTTATAAGAGGGAGGAAGAGAAAAATTTGGCAATAGAGGAGAAGGTAGCAATGTGACCAGAGAAGCAAGATGCTATGCTGCTGGCTTGGAAGATGGAGGAAGAGGCCAGGAGCCAAGAGGTGTTAGGATGCAGCTCTAGAAGCTGGAAAAGGCAAGGAAATGGTTCCCCTGCTAGAGCCTCCAGAGGGAGTGTGGCCCAGGGAAACTAGTTTCAGACTTCTCACCTCCGGAACTTTAAGAAAATAAATATGTGGTTATAAGACGCTAAGTGTGTGGTAAGTTTTTCTGCAGCAGTAGGAAACAAATACAACCACCAACTGACACATCACCGAAGTGACCCCCAATAGCTCAGTGTGGCCAGAAAGGGAGCATTCTAGAGGGTGAGCCAAACCTCCCTGCAGGAGGGACCCAGGGTGAAAGGGACACACCTCAAGTTGAACTATAATGAGGGAGACATCCCAAGGGGAGATCTGCTTCAGCAACTGAGTTCGGGGGCTGAGGTTTTGACCCAGGGTCCAAGACCCTTAGGAAGCATGCCTCTTCTTGAGACACCTAGGGCGCTCTGAGGGGTCCTGGATTCCTATCTGGGAGAGTCCATCCTCTCATCTGTCAGATGCAGCCCAGAGCAGAGCCATGACCTGTCTCTGGTTCATCGTTAGTGAGCAGGCAGTCTAGGGCCAGAATCCAGGTCTCCTCCCTCACAATGGAGTCCCTTTCCCACTGGTGCCTGCCCCTCAGCAAATGGGAAGGGAGGAGCTCAGCTCCGCAGAGGCAGGACCACCAGGGAAGACTGCAGGAGCCTGGGCAGCCTCATGAAGAAATGCTTCACCAGGAATTACAAACGGCAGCATGGAATCCTCGAAGTGGGGCAATGTGGGACTTCACCTGTTGCACAATATGAGACTGTTTTTTCCTTTCTCCTCTTTTCATACAACTTCCTTTTCTCACCCTGGGCCCAGAGAGCTGGAATCTGCTTACTTGACATTCCAGTTGAGGTTTCTCCAGGTTTCTGGGTGGGGGCGAAAGCCAGAAGAGACAAAGGAGGACACTCGAAAGGAACTATGGATTATGGAGCAATCTCTAGACATCCGGCCTGTCTTCCTGCTCCTTGCAGTGCTCGCCTCCCCCAGCTCACTCTCCAGATGGGAGTCCATTTCCTTACGTACA
>NW_016841520.1:0-3068 GCF_001698545.2 Rhinopithecus bieti | reverse complement strand
CTTTCATCCCAGTGATGATGTTCTTTACACAAACATCTTAACAAGTACTACACACACATACACACACACACACACACATATTATGGAAGTGTAACATGAGACATTAAAATCACCCAAAAGGGTGGTTTTAATTTCTCTTACATTTCATTAAATTATTAAATTGTAGATTAACAATGAGTGAATTTTAATATATGCAAGTTACACTTCAATGAAGCTGTTTTTTACAAAAAGAAAGTTTTGTTCTAAAGCTTTTATTTATCATCATCATCACTATGAATTACACACATGTACACAGGAGATAAAAGCAAATAGTAAGAAAAGCGTAAACTGAAAACTATATTTAGCTGCTTTCTCACCAGTCTTATGCCCAATATACTAATGTTTTTATAAAACTCTTGCTTTTTTACTTATATAAGTTTTAAATTTTGGAATAAATTTACAGGAAAGTTGCAGATAGTACCAAGAGTTCTCATACATCCTTCACTGAATTTCTCCTAATGTTAAGATCTTACACAGGCATCTCACACTTGTTTAAAAAAGTCTGCTCTTAATTCTTCTGGGTATTTATTCCATATTTCTAAACATGCTTATATCTCCATTAACCAATTTATCAAATATAAACCATAACCATTGTCTCTGTCACTGTGAAGGTAAGGAAAGAGCTCACATGCTCCATTGGAGAAGGTAAGCTTCCCTCATCTTAATGCTTTTAGTATTAAGCATTTTTAGCATTTGATTGGTTCACTTTTTACTTTAAATAATGCATGTAAGAAAAGTTTTATTTTCAGTCATTATTATACCCTGTCTTTTAAAATTCTACTTGCGTATTTAAGAAATTGGCATCCCTCTATTTCCTTCTTTTCTACTTTCTGTTTGAACAACTCAGCTTTCATTCATTTATTAAATTGATACTTGTTGAGTATGCGCTATACTTCAAGATTTTTTTAGGCTCTGAGGATACACTCATAAAGGCATGAGCAAATGATTTCCCTGCTCTCACAAGGCTTGCATTCTAGAATTGGAATAAGACTAATAAAAGACAACAAAAACATGTAAAGATAAGGGTGATGCAGATAAACAGACCTCAAGTGATGGAGTAGTTAGTTTTCCTTAGACCAAATGGTCAGAAAAGACCTCTCAGGAGATGACTTTTCACTTCAGAGGCAATGGTTAATGCAACAGCCCTGAGGTGGGAGTGAGAAACAAAGGGACAGGCAAGCAGAGAAGAGAGAGTGGCAAGAGATGAAGTCAGTTTAGTACCAGGAGCCAAACAATGATTTTTATGCAGGGCAAGGAGTTTGAATTTTATTCTATGGGTAATGGGAAGTCTTTGCAAGGGGTTAAATATGTTGTGCATATGTAAGGACACGGTCTGATTTACCTTCTTGAAGTTTACGTCAGCTGATGAGTAGAGAATGAATGTAGCAACAGGTTTGCAACAGAGAAGCCACTTGGGAAGTTACGGCCGTAGTTCAAGTGAAATATGGGAATTATTGGACTGATTTGGGATATGCTTTTGATGGTAGAGTTCGCAAAACTTACAGATGAGTTAGATGCTAGATGTGAGCAAATGAATAAAGATAGTACTAGAAGCTGTACAGTGGAGATACTGTTTACTGAGATAGAGAAGCCTAAGAGAAGCCAGTTTAGGTCAAAGTGTTGAGGTAATCAATGGTTCTGTGGTGTCCACATTAAATTTGAGATGCCCAAAAGATATCTAAGTGGAGATGTTAAGCAGACAGTAGGTTATTCTCATTAGGGATTTCAGTAGGGGTCAGATTGGAGATACATATTTAAAGTTATTTCTAATAGTTTACATTTAAAGCAATGAGACTGGATGAGGTTATCTAGGGAGGAGATGGGTAGATAGAGAAGAAAATAGCTAAGAAGGAGCCCTGAAGCATTCTTATATCTAAATGTCAAGCAGAAGAGAAGCCAGCAACAGATTCTGAGAAGTGGCCAATAAGAAGGAAGGAAAGCAGGAGTGCAAGGAAACCCAAGAAAAAAATGTTTCAAGAAAGAACATATGGTGAACAGTGTCCAGTGCTCCTGGGAAGTCAAGTGAGTGGAAGGAACTATTGGCCTGGCCATTGGCAAGTCACTGATGACACTCAGAAGTGGGTTCTCAGAGAAGTGTCAAACTCAAAATAAAAAAGTAGAGACAAACTTCTAAAGTTAATGTTTTATTTGAGAAGGAAGAATTGCAATTCAGGGCATACACACAGACCAGGTGGTCTTTGGAATGTCCGAAGAACAAAGAGAAGATTGGGGGTTTTATCAAAAAAAGGGAATGTTGTATGTTGTGTGTGGTCCAGAGGGAAAGTCTTCCTTATGTCAAATGACTTTCATACTTTGAATCTAACTCTTGGCTCTGACTTTCAGATCCACAATTAAATGGCTCAAGCGATTAGTTCAAGCCCACCTGAATAATCTCTTTTTATTGACTCAAAATCAACTGATCAGTGATCTTAGCTACATGTGCAAAATCTTCTGCCATATAATATAACCTAATTATGGCACAAAACTGGGGGAAGAAGTCATGGGGACAGTCTTAGAATTCTGCCTAAGTCTTCCAAAAGAGGCTAGAATATGGGGACCTTATTATAGGACACCAATATTCCCATTAGAAGCAATTATTATTATTATTGTTGTTGTTATTATTATTATTATTATTATTAGAGATATGGTATCACTCTGTTGCCCAAACTGAAGTTCAGTGGTGCAATCATAGCTCACTGTAGCTCAAATTCTTGGACTCAACTGATTCTCCTGCCTCAGCCTCCCAAGTAGCTGGGAATACTGGCATGTATCTATTTATTAATTGAATACATTTTCATTTAAATCTCAATATAATTTTAGTGTATGTTTTAAGTGTAAAATGTATTAGTATAAAATGTGTGTAATGTGTATATAAGTTTAATATTTACGTTAACTTTTACTTTCTGTTTTACAACTCCTACAATGCATAGTAAAAAATGTCTGGAGAGAATTTGTTCATAAAATTCTGAAGCATGAACTGAGATCACTTTCTATATAATGACAATACTAATAATGATAATAATTATTAT
>NW_016841519.1:0-4295 GCF_001698545.2 Rhinopithecus bieti | reverse complement strand
TCTTTGCTATTGTGAATAGTGCCACAATAAACATACATGAGCATGTGTCTTTAAAGCATCATGATTTATAGTCCTTTGGGTATATGCCCAGTAATGGGATTTCTGGGTCAAATGTTATTTCTAGTTCTAGATCCTTGAGGAATTGCCACACTGTCTTCCACAATGGTTGAACTAGTTTACAGTCCCACCAACAGTGTAAAAGTGGTCCTATTTCTCCACATCCTCTCCAGCACCTGTTGTTTCCTGACTTTTTAATGATCCCCATTCTAACTGGTGTGAGATGGTATCTCATTGTGGTTTTGATTTGCATTTCTCTGATGGCCAGTGATGATGAGCATTTTTTCATGTGTCTATTGGCTGCATAAATGTCTTCTTTGAGAAGTGCCTGTTCATATCCTTTGCCCACTTTTGATGGGGTTGTTTGATTTTTTTCTTGTAAACTTGTTTAAGTTCTTTGTATATTCTGGATATTAGCCCTTTGTCAGATGGGTAGATTGCAAAATTTTCTCCCATTCTGTAGGTTGCCTGGAAAATGAACTTTTTTTCTTGTTTAGTAGGTATAGGGCAGGTATCTGCAGTTTCTCCTTCTGAATCGAAATAATACATGGCCATCTGTGCCAATGAATTCAGATCACAGAGAAGTCACCTCAAACAAGGCTCTACCTGGTTTAGTTCTTTTGTAAAACATAAGTCACGTTCTTGGTCTGACTGTCAGTTTTGCCTCAGGGTAGACTTTGTGGTTCTTTCCACCAATTTCAAAGGCTTCTGACACATTTCTCAACTCTAAATTTACTGGTCACCTCTCTTGAGGGGAGGATAAAACAGCCCTGGCTTCTGAGTTACTGAGTCACAGACGGCAGAGCAGATGGAAAGATCTAAGCTGATCCTGCGTTACCTGGCCGGTCCACACTCCTGCAACAGCCTTTGATGCCAATGCCAGAGGGGTAAGGAAGTTGCAGGAAGACAGGTTGGAAGCAATGGATCCAGGCCACAGATGGAATCAACCATTTACAAAGAGTCCTGTCCATGAGAAGGTCCAGGTGGCTTCAGGACACAGAGTCCAGGCTCCACTTTCCCTGAGGGTTCTGCAGACGAGGAGCTTTGGTCAGTGGCCCAGCCCTCCGTGCTCCTCCCTCGTTGGCTGGAGGCTAGACATCATCCAGGTCTCTGTCCGCATGTTCCCCAGCAGGATCCTCCCCTCACTCCCCCACCTGCCTGCTGTGAAGCCAACTCCACCTCCAGTGAGTCTCTACCTTCCCATGCTGTGCTATTCCCATCCCATCGTTTCTGTCTCTGAGATGATCTAGCTTATTTTCTGGTCAATTGCCTGTCTCTCACTCTACGATGTGAACTCCATGGGCGTGGAGGCCTGGCCCACCTCCCTTAGTGTGGTATCCAGAGCGTTGGGCACAAGGCCTGGAGTTAGTAAATGCTCAATAAATACTTGTGGGAAAAATGAGTGGAGCCAAGTCAGCCCAAAGCCAAATGTCCTTCTCATCTCTGCAAACACAACCTTAGGCAGGAAGGTCAACCGATTGGCGTCCTAAACAAAAATCCCCCAGTTATTAACATAGATGATATAGAACAGACCCTGACTTTTGCCTCCCTGGTACTTACCTGCTTGCTAACAGAGATCAAAAATTGATCAGATAGAAAGTGGAAGTCCCTGATGGCAGAAAAGATGGAGTCTCACAGAAGTAGACGAAAGAATGGGGGTTAAACATAAGACAAAATCTCCTAGAACTATACATAAGCACACACACACACAAGGACAAGGATTACACACAAGTAGTAAGTTGGTGCAAAGGTAATTGTGGTTTTTGACATTATTTTAATGGCAAAAACTGCAATACCTTTGCACCAACCTAATACTTACAAAATTGGTGAAATCTGACCAGGCTCTGTGGATTGTACCATGTCGATTTTCTTTTCCTGACATTAAACAAGGTGTTACCACTGGGAGCCTAGATGAACAGTATACAATACATATTTTTCTTTTGTATTTTCCTCTGAATCTGTAATTGTTTCAAAATAAAAAGTTAAATAATGTATAATGAATACCTGTACCTTGTAGAAAGGGGATACAGCAAGGTTATCAAGTGTGAAAAGGTAATAAAGGTGTAGCAACAGCAACCTCAAATTTTCTTCTTGAACTGGTCTCAAAGATTTAAAGAGAACTGAGAACAGGTCACTCTCTTACTGTCCAGTTTTGTGTTATGCCCACTGTAAAATGGACGGCCTGAAATCATCATGCCATTAGGGCTATGTGTCTTCCACTTTGGGAACTTTAGACTATAAGGTAAAAGTCCACTCTCCTCAGTCTAAATTTCATGGCTTTCTCCAGCAGACTCCATTTACCCAACCTGTTCATTCTGGATCACCACGGTGAGGCTCCCTCTTTTCGCATTCTCACGTAGACTTGGACTCTTCCTTGGCAGCACTTATTACAACTGCAAACACAGAATCCAGTGTATCCCTGGTTGATGATCATCTACCTCCCCCATGACAGTGCAAGCCCCACGCAGTAGGGACTGTATTCTTTGTTCCTTTTATGGCTCAGGCATGTAATAGGGGCCCAGTCAACATTTTAGAAATATAATGGAATTAATTACTGCCCCAGAGTAGCTCAGGAAGCAATACATTCAGTGACCATGTGGCCATTACTACCCCGTCTATTACATCTATGAATTAGACACAGGCACCCGTTTCTCAAAATACTTTACGCCCATCTGTTAGCAAGCAAATCATCTGCTGATTTGGCGAGGACAGGACACTGCATTGCCACCTGCTACTAAGCTGCTTTGCTAGACGCTCAAAGCTATACCATCTACGATGAGAACAGCACCATTTTGACCGTGGTGCATCTGTATAAAGAACAATCTATGGCGTCATCTTGGCACATCCGGGTGTGTGTTCAGGTGGACGTGGGTGAGAACTCTCAAGCTTCAGCAGGTTGGGGGACATCCATGGTCTTCAGTTTCTCTTCCTCCTGGGAGTTGCCTGTCCAGGGTGCTCCTCTGCTCTAGCCAGCCCAAACCCCCAGTGCACCTTTCCCTGACCCTACATGGGATGAAAACTCCATTATGACTTTTGCAAGACCTATATAAATGTCAGGTTCTAAGGCCCACAGAGGATTAAAAACTATATGAGTAAAGGAAAGAAAATAGAAGAGCTACTAAACTCTAAGTTAACCCACATCCTGAGAATTACATAGTTGCTCAAAAATAAGCAGGGCCCAGACCTTGCAAAGAAAAAGACTCAGTGACTTTGTGGGCAAAGTGAGCAGGAAACAGAAGGAGTCCTTTCTGCAGGGCCCTAGGCATGGAGAGGAAGACTGAGAAGCCAAGACTATTGGTTTAGAAAGTGTTCATTGTGTTCCTCCCTAACGGGGTTATAGCAGCTCTTGATGTGCTTATTCTAGATCAAGGTTCCCAGCCCAGGGCACATTGGCAGAGTCTTGAGATATTTTTGGTTGCTAGTTTTCAGAGCAGGGGAATGGCACCTAATGGGTAGAATGCAGGGACACCAGTAAACATTCCAAACCCACAGAACTCCCTCACCACAAAGAATTATCCCCCCCAAGTATCAATAGTGCTGAGATTGAGAATCCCTCGTCACAAAAGCTCTAAATTTTGCTGAGATGGCGGTGAATGTACCAAGGGAAGGGGGGACATTGCCCTTTTATCCATCAAAATGTCAGCGTAAGGGCCAAGCAGACATCCTCCCCCACCAGTTCTTCTCAGTGGCTTGGGGGAAAACCCACAGTCACTCCTTTCTATCAGCTGCACTCAGTCTTCTACACCATGGCATGGATGCTACAGGATAATGATATTATCCACTATTGTAATCATTTTTTCATTGCTATTTGAAGAGAAAATTGCACAGGTTATTATATCAGATGGTATACAAGACGAGTCTGGGGTTCATATAAAATGCAGTGTGCCAAGAACTATTACTGCAAGTAATGTGGGAGGAAAAATGAGAGGTTATTTATTATTCAAGAAGCTAGGCATGGTGGCTCACACCTGTAATCCCAGCACTTTGGGAGGCTGAGGTGGGTGGATCATTTGAGGTCAGGAGTTTAAGACAAGCCTGGCCAACATGGTGAAACCATGTCTCTACAAGAAATACAAAAATTAGCCAGGTGGTAGTGGCATGTGTGCGCCTATAATTCTGGCTACTAAGAAGCTGAGGCAAAATAATTGCTTGAGTCTAGGAGGCAGAGGCTGCGGTGAGCTGAAATCATGCCACTGCATTCCAGCCTGGGTGACAGACTGAGACCCTGTCTCAAAAAA
>NW_016841518.1:0-2673 GCF_001698545.2 Rhinopithecus bieti | reverse complement strand
CCTCCTGCTAAGATTCCCAGAGGGTCTCCACTTCTTGCACCGAACCCCAACTTGCACAGGCACCTGCATCTTCCTCCTGCAGCAAATGCAGATGAGAAGGCTGTGGTTCTGCTGCAGTAATGATGCCACGCAGCCCTAACATCACAGCAGGGCAATGGCTCTGGCCTGAATGTCCCCAAAACCTCATGCTGAAACCATCTCCGATGGGATACATTAAGAGGTGGGGCCTTCGGGAGGTCCAGCTCTCAGGACTGGGGTTGGTGTCCTTGCTGGGAGGCCTGAAGGAGCCCTCCTGCTCCTCCACCACGTGAGGCCTGACGAGACGCCCGCTGCCACGCAAGACCCGATGAGATGCTGCCGTCTGTGAGCCACAGGCCCTGGGTCACCAGATCTGCAGGCACCTTGACCTTGGACTGCCTTGACCTTGGACTTCCCAGCCTTCAGAGCTCTGAGCAATGTCTCTTTATGAATCACCCAATTGACAGCAGCCGGACAGAGAGACAGTAATGTCACAACATGAGTCACTTTCTCAGTGAGCCAGAGGCCTCCCCATGAGCCACCACCATAAAGCAATAACTCCCTGGAGGATGGAAAGGGGTTCACAAGGAATTCTACCCAGCACCAGGGTGTCTATCCTTTCTTGCAGGAAGATAGCTGAGCCATGGCAGGAAACTATGGGGTGGGTGGGGCTGGACAGTAATGTGTCACCTGCTCATCTAAGCCTCAGTCTCCTGCGTCTCATCATGACAGCGGGGTAACACCCCCTCACCTGAGCTGTTGGGGGAGGTAACAGTGTTGGGCGATTAACAATTGTTAGCTCCACAGAAATTAGGCAAATAATCCGCCCCCTAAGTCTTATAAAACCAAACCAGCCCAGGAATTCCACATCACTACTAATTTGCATGGGAAAATGCCAGATTCTCCTAAGTTCTGGCATGTCATTTGTATTAATAAAGTTTGCAGAGTTTTCATATACTAAGTATATAAAACAGGAAAATAAATCACACAATTTGGAGGCTGAGGCAGGAGAATCACTTGAGCACAGGCAGTGGAGGTTGCAGTGAGCCGAGGCCTCGCCACTGTACTCCAGTCTGGGTGACAGAACGAGACTCCACCTCAAAAAATAAAAAAAAAAAAAAGATTGTGCTGCTTCATACTAGTCAAGTGGGCAGATTCTACATGCCAGCTCTTATTCAAAGGTTGGCTAACACTGACTCAGGAACTCTGGCCCTGATGTGCTTGGAGTTTTAATCCTAACAGTGTTAAAGACCACTCCCCCAGGAGCTCTGAACAAGTATTCCAGGTATACACTGAACAAGACCACACACTCTCTGACCGAAATCTAACTTCACAGACCCAAACTACAGAACCACAGAAGACACTGCTTCTGTCCAACTTTCTGTTCTGCCATCGTTTGTGTCCATTATTTCCTACAAACCATCTCATTAGAATTTAGGGCACACAAAAGGCCAATACAACAGGGTTACATTTCAAAGGTTTGGAAGTGAAGAACAGATACAATGCATTAGCTTCCTATTGCTGATGCAACATATTACCACAAATGCAAACCTCCTCTCAGCCCAGGAAGTCAGGAGTCCCAGGGCTGAAGTCAAGGGGTCAGTAGCTTGTATTCCTACCTGGAGTCTCCCAATTCGTAGAGGCCACCATGCAGCTTGACTCACAGCCCCACACCCCTCTGACCACTGCCTCAGCCCTGCACCCCTCCGGCCCCTGCCCCACCCCCATCCTCAACCCCACAGCCCTCTGGCCTCTAATCTCATCCTCAGGTCTCCTCCTCTGAGGCAGACCCTCGTACTCCCTCTCATCAAGGCACATGTGAAAACACTGGACCCACCTGGACAACCCAGGGTCCTCCCCCATCTCACTGTCCGTTACAGTCACATCTGCCAAGCCTCTTTTGCCATGTAAACTTCGTTATACTAACAATCATTTAACCAGTCCATTATAATGATGTAAAAACTGGCATTGTTTTCCTCCTAACAGATCAGTCACCCATGTAACCTATAAATATTTGACTATTAAATACACAATACTGTAGGGGACAAAGATGAGGAAGACGGTTCCTCCCTGAAAGACGACTGGATCCTAGACGGAGGGATGAACGTTCTGAACAGAATCAACGTAACTCAACATTTGAGTCGGAAAGGCCAAGCAGTAAGACTTTCAAAAAAGCAACCAGAAAGTATGTACAGGTGCCTGTAGTTCACAGCCGAGCCTGGCGTCAGGAGCACGAGCGAGCGGACACGCACACTGGGCCCAAGTTTAAGATCAAATATAAGGAGCTTTCAACTGTAGTATTTAACTAGATCTTATTACAAAATAGCCTCCTGATGGCAGTTTTTATCCAAAAATTCTCTGTAATTAAGGAAATTAATTTTCCCCTAAAAGACATTTCTCTATCATCCCATATAAACTAAATGGGCATATTAAAGAAAAAAGACAAATGTTTGACTTCGGGGGTTTGCCTACGGCTTGGATAAACATGATTTTCTTCTGGCAAGCAGGGAGCAGCTGGACCAGACTGGAGGGAAGGAAGAACAAATTTCCACTCTGACCTCAGTTGGGCACCAGAGTCTTCCCTGTCAGAATGTGGGTGTGGTGCTTCCCACACACCAGCCTCTGACGAAACTCAGCCCAAGGCTGTGGGAAAAG
>NW_016841517.1:0-730 GCF_001698545.2 Rhinopithecus bieti | reverse complement strand
CCTGGGGCACCGGGGGGGACGGCGGCGGAGGCGGTGCGGGCGTGGGGCTGGTGGGCGGCGAGCCTGGGAGGCAGGCGTGGGCGCGGCGGCCGCACCGGGGCCTACGCGGATATCCTGCGGGGCGGTCTCGGGCCTCTGTCTATCTCTTAAGTGGTGGTAGCTGTGGGTTTTTCTGCAGGCGGATCCTTTTGAGTAATTTGTTTCACGGACGCGCCGTGCTGTGGGGTAAAGCAGCAGTATGCTGCTTTCATCTGTCCGTGAAAACGGTGGGTTTCCTGTCGTGTGTGTGTACCTTGTGCATTTGAGGGCAGATGATATTGTGACTTGGCCTCCCGTGACCGTCCATTCTCAAGGTCTCGCCAGCGTGGTGCAGAAACCCGGCACACCGTGCTTACCTTGGAAGGAGGCTTTCCCTTCCCCACCTCCCTTTCCCCTCCATCTCTTCCCTGTTTCCCTCTCTCCCCCTCCCGTCCCCCAGCTGTTCTCTCCCCTCTTGCTGTTCTCTCTCGCTCTCTCTTTTTTCTGCATTAAACATTTCGGGAGTGTCTTTGTAAATTATTAACAAGCGTTAGGTCTTAAACATGTGTGTTTACTTGCAGGCCTGAGAACTGGGAGGAGGCTGGAGAAAAGATGCCCTCTGAATCTTTGTGTTTGGCTGCCCAGGCTCGCCTTGACTCCAAATGGTTGAAAACAGATACACAGGTGGGATTTGACATGTCTTTTTCTTGGC
>NW_016841516.1:0-734 GCF_001698545.2 Rhinopithecus bieti | reverse complement strand
GAGATTAGTAAATTTTTAAAACACATATATGTGAATATCCTAAGTATTTTTGCACTTGCAGTTCCACACTAAATTGTTATCTTAACCTTTGTTAAACAATGGGAAAGCACAAATTGTGAATTGGCATTAAATCATAGTGATTTCATAACTATATCCTAATGCTTAATTTCTTTATATTTAAATATAATTGTATTTTCCTGTATTAAACCTAAAGTCTGTGCTGTAGGATTTTAAATGTATAATATACAAGAAAAATAACTGAAATTACTTCATTTTAGTGTATCTGTCATTATTTGCTGTCCTACCCTCAAATATATTCACTAAAATATCATCACTTTTATAGAAAACATATTTAAAATACAATTATTATTTTCTGAGAAGATGCTAATTACTCATGAACCAGATTTAATTGATTCCTTGGAGTTTGACAAAGAATAAATATTCCTTTTTATATTTCTAATATTTCCTCCTATATAATTATAAATATTTATACACAGGTTTTACATTAAATTTTTCATGTATGACGTCAATTTCTTTTACTAATGTTCAAAATTGGAATTGTATTATGTATGTATGTGTACATGTGTAACTTTCAAAAATCATGAGATTAAGATCTTTACTCAAGTTTATTTTAGCATCTACTTAATATAAATGAACTACGGAAGATAATTTGTCATTACTTACGTTATTGTTTAAACACAAGATTTTGAATTATAAAAATTCAAACTTTTCTG
>NW_016841515.1:0-881 GCF_001698545.2 Rhinopithecus bieti | reverse complement strand
AGAACTACAAACCACCGCTCAAGGAAATAAGAGAAGACACAAACGAATGGAAAATATTCCATGCTCATGGATAGGAGGAATCAGTATCCTCAAAATGGCCATACTGCCCAAGGTAACTTGTTGCTTCAGTACTATCCCAATCAAGCTACCATTGACTTTCTTCACATAATTGGAAAAAAATACTTTAAATTTCATATGGAGCCAAAAAAGAGCCTGCACACCCAAGACAATTCTTAGCAAAAGAACAAAGCTGGAGGCATCACGCTACCTGACTTTAAACTACAAGGCTACAGTAACCAAAACAGCATGGTACTGTACCAAAACAGAGACATAGACCAATGGAACAGAACAGAGACCTCAGGAATAACACCACATGTCTACAGCCATCTGATCTTTGACAAATCTGACAAAACAAGAAATGGGGTAAGGATTCCCTAGTTAATAAATGGTGCTGGGAAAACTGGCTAGCCATATGCAGAAAGTTGAAACTGGATCCCTTCCTTACACCTTACACAAAATTAACTCAAGATGGATTAAAGACTTAAACATAAGGCCTAAAACCATAGAAACCCTAGAAGAAAACCTAGGCAATACCATTCAGGACATAGGCATGGGGAAAGGCTTCATAACTAAAACACCAAAGCAACTGCAACGAAAGCCAAAATTGACAAATGGGATCTAATTAAACTGAAGAGCTTCTGCACAGCAAAAGAAACTATCATCAGAGTGACAGGCAATCTACAGAATGGGAGAAAATGTTCGTAATCTATCCATATGACAAAGGGCTAATATCCAGAATCTACAAGGAACTTAAACAGATTCACAAGAAAAAAACAAACAAACCCATCAAAAGTGTGCAAATATATGAAAAGACACTTCTC
>NW_016841514.1:0-1677 GCF_001698545.2 Rhinopithecus bieti | reverse complement strand
CTTGTCTTATAAATAAAATCTAACCACTAAAGACATAAAACAAGTTAAAATATTAGCTTTATTGTGAATAAAAATTTAATCTTAGTACATTTTGGATCATGAGCATTTTCTTTTGTTTTAATAACAATCCCTGGAATTAAAGAGAATCGTGCATAGACATGTCAGTTGTTTAAGTGACAAGAGAAGGGACATTTGTTGAAATCCTTTTTTATATTTAATAATGTTTGCTACTACTTTTATTTAAAATTACAAAACTTATGTCTAAAATAACTTGTTAGTTGCTTTAATTGTATTCTGGCAGTAATTCCATAATTCATTTATCATGAATTGGAAAACATACCACTTACAGAAAGTGATATCTATACATTGAAATATACATGAAATAAATAAGCAAATAAAACTATGCATTTTATTAAGACTCATTGAGATATGATTATTTTGCTTTGTAATACTAACATATTAAATATTAAACTTTTCAGTTTGTGTTATAATATTTAAAGCTGTATCAGAATCTACTTGTATGGTTTGAAATGTTCCATTTTGTAAAACAACAAAAAAAAACTCATTGAATAAATTCCCAGTATGATGCTAGATTGGAGAGGAAAATATGTTATCTGTATACTTAATTCTTCTGGCTTTCAGTATGACTTCTGGCTGCTTCAACTATAAAGACATCCAAAGAATGGCTTTCATTACAGCAGAGTTGACCTTTTCAAATATAACTCACACATTTTGGAATGATGCACTTCCAAGATTAAAGCTATCTGTGACTTAAAAAAAATTCCAGTAGGTCTTTGGTGGCTAAAATTATTTAGATAAAGCAAAAGGTTTTGTCAAGGATAAGTAATTGATTTTCAGTGTGAATCGAAATCTAACAGTAAAAGTATTTTATTTTCTGAATATAGTTTAAAAGTTCTTTGGAAGATAATTTCTGCAATATGTAATTTAGAAAAGTCTTTATAAAACATTTTAATGGACACATTTTTTTTTTTATAAAGGGCTACCTAGTATAATTTAACTTTTTTTTGTTTGTTTTTTTGTTTTTTTTTTTTTTGAGACGGAGTTTCACTCTTGTTGCCCAGGCTGGAGTGCAATAGCATGATCTTGGCTCACCACAACCTCTGCCTCCTGGGTTCAAGCGATTCTCCGGACTCAGCTACCGGGGTACCTGGCATTACAGGCATGTGCCACCACACCTGGCTAATTTTGTATTTTTAGAAGAGACGAAGTTTCTCCATGTTGGTCAGCCTGGTCTTGAAGTCCCGACGTCAGGTGATCTGCCCACCTCGGCCTCCCAAAGTGCTGGGATTATAGGCCTGAGCCACCCACTGTGCCCGGCGCTAATTTATCTTTTTTACTTTTATTTTTTGAGATAGAATTTCACTCGTTTTCCAGGCTGAAGTGCAATGGCGTGATCTCAGCTCACCGCAACCTCTGCCTCCTGAGTTCAAGTAATTCTCCTGTCTCAGCCTCCCGAGTAGCTGGGATTACAGGCATGGGCCACCATGCCCAGATAATTTTGTATTATTAGTAGAGACAGGGTTTCTACATGTTGGTCAGGCTGGTCTCAAACTCCCAACCTCAGGTGATCTGCCCGCCTTGGCCTCCCAAAACGCTGGGATTACAGGCGTGAGCCCCCGCATTTGGCCATCTTTTATATTCTTGAAATTAATTCAG
>NW_016841513.1:0-2419 GCF_001698545.2 Rhinopithecus bieti | reverse complement strand
CTCTGAACATAGATATTCTCTGGAAAGAGAATCCAGAAATATAATAAATGATGCTTTGGGAGTTGTTGTCAGCCATTAGAAGTGAAGACTATTATTGCTCCCTAAGAACCTCTATTTTTCAGCAAGTTTTACATATAGTTAAATCCAAAAAGAAGTAGGACCAATGAAAGGCTAGGGTGAAATATGTATGGATTTCAAACACATGGTTTTGAGTAAAGATTTTTAAAGGTAGTGGTGATTTTGGGTGATTTTCATTACCAAACATTTTTGTGGTCTTTGATTTAATTTTGTCGTCATTACTCTTTTATTTATGCTCACTTTTTACAAATGTTAATTCAAAATTATATATAATTATAGGTTAAAATAGCTTATGCTAAGAAAACATTTTATGTTTTGTTAGTTAATGTTTTTGCTGGCTAAAAAAATACTGACTTCCACTCTCTAATTTTATAATGACAGAACCCATTTGTAAAATTAAACTTCATAAACTACAAACTTTTCTACAGAACACTGAATGACATAATTTATTTAAGTAAAGCTTGGAAAAAATCATACTATTTTACTGCCATATAAGCTGAGAGAAGGTAGAAAAATTACAGCATTCCAAGCACCTGTTTTTATGGGAATGAGAGTTAGACAGTGATTCATTTTATAATATCTTAATATTATCTTAGTATAATATGACAGAATTCCATGGGTGACAATTAAATAGGGGGTGTTATTTTCAAACTAATGAAAAGGACAAAAATAATGAGAGAAATTCTAATACCGATACAAATATAATTAATAAGTATAAAATGGGGCTAACAGAATACACAAAATAAGATAGCTGAAATATATCATGATACATCATTAATCACCTTAAATGTGAACTCCTCATGAAGTAACAAATATATGATTTGCTATTAAAACAAATATATCATGAAGCACAGACTTTAACTGAAAAAGCATCCTTAAGAGTAAGGAAATATACAATATTAGGATAAGAGGTTAAATTAATCCTGTGTCCTAATGCAATCAATTTAAAAAGTCAATTGCATTTTGACACAGCAGCAGCATAAAGATGTGCAATCCACTTTAAGATACAATAAAAGAGAAGCAAAAATATAATTTTAATAGATTCTTTGGTTTTCTTGGAAATCATCCATTTTTTAATTAATAAAACTTAATATTATCTATTAACACTACACTGTGAATTAAACTAAAGTTCTCAGTCTCTCCTTCCTCCTTCTGTCAATACTTACAACCAAATACTTTTTTCTATGTATCTTGCTATTTTCTTCTAGGTTACTATGGATAAGTATTATCCTTATTATTTTATGTATAATTTTAATATGTTATTTTGTGATTGTAATTATAATTAAATTGATTTAATTTAATTAAATCAATGATATAAATGAGCAGAATATTTGGGACAGCCAATTAATTTTCTCTCTGACCAATATTATTCTGTTTTCTTAATATCATTTTTCTTAGTAATTTATTACGGTCTAGACACAACTTCATCAATTTGGTTTTGTGAATATACAATACTACTTATAATCTTTCAATGGATTATTATAGCATGCAGTTGCCATATTTCTTATATACAAGGACCAGAATGTTTTACTACGGCCTACTTCCCTGGCCCCATCCACCCCAAGCCTCCTTCATTCACTGTGTTCTTATGTGACAGGGCTTCTATGAGATATTTAAAACATCCATGTTCCTTTAACAACTCCTTTACAATTTTTTCTTATTTCATGCTCTCTCCTCTGTCTTGGAGAAAATCAAATAATGGCCCAAAGATACAGATTCAGAACTATGATCTGGAGCTAGAAAACATTGATTATTAGTCACTAAATTTTTCAATCATATCTTAAAGAAAATGAACAACTCTTAGTCATCAAAAATGTTTTATAACAGAATAACTCCAAAATATCCATTGAAAAAAAAGGATGAGCAGCTGGTTTTTGGTCCTTATTCTAACTTCAAGGACATTGTAGGACATGATCCTTGGCCAATCTCTCTGACATTAATTAAAGGAATTCTTAGAAGTTTTCACATCCATTTTAAGTGAGAATCTAGACAAGAACAACCTGCTGGATTAAACACCTCTGTTTTATCAGAGACTAGGATTGCAACCCCTGCTTTTTTTCTGTTTTCCATTTGCTTGGTAGATCTTCCTCCATCCCTTTATTTTGAGCCTATGTGTGTCTCTGCACATGAGACGGGTCTCTTGAATACAGCACACTGATGGGTCTTGACTCTTTATCCAATTTGCCAGTCTGTGTCTTTTAATTGGAGCATTTAGCCCATTTACATTGAAGGTTAATATTGTTATGTGTGAATTTGATCCAGTCATTTTAATGTTAACTGGTTATTTTGCTCGTGAGTTGATGCAGTTTCTTCCTAGCATCGATGGTCTTTACAATTTGGC
>NW_016841512.1:0-2299 GCF_001698545.2 Rhinopithecus bieti | reverse complement strand
CATAAACTTTAGACCAGTGTGCCAATTTCAGTGCAATTTGTGATTATCCCATTTTTGTATATTTCAGATATTTTTTCCAACCCAAGGCTTATATTTTGATTTTAGTTTATGGTATATGCGATCTGAGCAATTATTATTTTTTTTCTTGTGTCAAATTTCCCCTTGCAGTTTCTAGGTTTCCATCTTGCTTTTAAGAAGTCTCTTGGCCAGGCGCGGTGGCTCACACCTGTAATCCCAGCACTTTGGGAGACTGAGGCAGGTGGATCACCTGAGGTCAGGAGTTCGAGACCAGCGTGGCCAATATGGTGAAACCCTGTCTCTACTAAAAATGCAAAAAATTTGCTGGGCGTGGTGGCAGATGCCTGTAATCCCAGCTACTCGGGAGGCTGAGGCAGGAGAATCACTTGAACCCGGGTGGTGGAGCTGAGCTGAGTGCAGTGAGCTGAGACCACACCACTGCACTCCAGTCTGGGTGACAGAGTGAGACTTTGCCTCAGAAAAAAAAAAAAAGAAAGAAAGAAAAGAAAGTCTCTCCTCCCAAATATGATGCAGATGTTTCCCAGATTTTCTATTAATTTTACTTACATCTTAATTTTTTTTTTTTTTTTTTTTTTTTTTTTTTTTTTACTGAGTCTTGCTCCATCACCAGGCTGGAGTGCAGTGGCACAAAATCAGCTCATTGCAACCTCTGCCTCCTGGGTTCAAGTGATTCTCCTGCCTCAGCCTTCTAAGTAGCTGGGACTACAGGTGCCCGCCATCACTCCTGGCTAATTTTTTGTAGTTTAGTAGAGACAGGGGGTTTCACCATGTTGGCCAGGATGGTCTGGATCTCCTGACCTCGTGATCCACCCACCTCGGCCTCCCAAAGTGCTGGGATTACAGGCGTGAGCCACTGCACCTGGCTACATCTTAAATTTTTATTCTATGAAGTGGAGATCTAATTTGTTCACTTTTAGATGGATAGACAATTATGTTATTCCAGTTTATTAAGATGATTCATCCTTTCCTACTGGATTTAAATGCTTCATTTGTCAGTGTCAGGCTCCCATTTCTTCTCGGGTATGTTTTCAGACTCTATTTTGGTCTTCCCTTGTATTGTCTCGCTCTAGGCCAATGCCACATACTATTAAGTCTAGTAGCTATAGAGTTTGTTTTAATTTTTAGTGAGGCAAGCTCCTCTCACTACCTTTTTTTTTTTTTCAAAATTGTGTTTGCTGTTCTCAGACATTTGTCCTTCTGGAATGTTTCAGTCAGTTATAAAAATTTGTTCTTTGGTC
This sequence comes from Rhinopithecus bieti, assembly GCF_001698545.2. NCBI lineage: Eukaryota > Metazoa > Chordata > Mammalia > Primates > Cercopithecidae > Rhinopithecus > Rhinopithecus bieti. The sequence goes on along the minus strand of NW_016841512.1, from coordinate 1,022 downwards.
ATCTTGAAAATAGCTCATTGCTCTGAGTCATGAAGATTATTTATTGTGCACGTGCAGCACTCTTAACCTACCAATCAAAGACAGCAATAATTTAAAGATACTCTTTTAATGAATATTTACTCAGCACTTTCTTGGTACGAGGCGTCATGTCTTCCAGACAGATGAAGCACGTGGATCCCGTTCTTCTGAAGTGCCAGCTGTTGTCATATGTGCCTCATGTATACCATAGTAACTAATTCGATCCTTGCAACAGCACAGGGTCATTTTATTATCCCTGCTCTACAGAGGAGCAAATAAGGTCCCAGAGAATGAAGCAACTTGCCTGAGGTCACACAGCCATTCAGTGAGTAGTGGGTCTGGAATTCCTACTAGACTAATTTGTTCTAAAGCCTTTCATTGTAACTGGTAGGCAAGATAAGTATAGGGGAAAAATTCCTAATGATATCAAAACTGCAAAGTTCCGTTTTAAAAAGTAGAGATAAAATAATGTGGGACCTGAGGGAGAAAGGATTTCTTGTAGGCAAGCATGGCTTCAGAGAATGCTCCATGAAGAAGGGAGTATTTGCACACAGCCTGACATTCTAGCAGAAGAAAGCAAGCCCATGCATAAAAAATAAAATAGGCCAGGCGCGGTGGCTCAAGCCTGTAATCCCAGCACTTTGGGAGGCCGAGACGGGCGGATCACGAGGTCAGGAGATCGAGACCATCCTGGCTAACACGGTGAAACCCCGTCTCTACTAAAAAATACAAAAAAAACTAGCCGGGCGAGGTGGCGGGCGCCTGTAGTCCCAGCTACTCGGGAGGCTGAGGCAGGAGAATGGCGTGAACCCGGGAGGCGGAGCTTGCAGTGAGCTGAGATCTGGCCACTGCACTCCAGCCCGGGCGACAGAGCGAGACTCCGCCTCAAAAAAATAAAAAATAAAAAGATAAATAAATAAATAAATAAAATATAAAGAGCAGGTCAGCTTAGCTGGTCAAGACCAGATGTGGAGCAACAGTAGTAAAGAGGATAGCAGAAAATA
>NW_016841511.1:0-1964 GCF_001698545.2 Rhinopithecus bieti | reverse complement strand
TGAACTTTTCACAACAAAACGAACTTCAGAAATGCAAATCCAAATATACCACTGCCCACTTAAAAACACTTCAATAGGCCAGGCACCGTGGCTCAAACCTGTAGTCCCAGCACTTTGGGAGGCTGAGGCAGGCAGATCATGAGGTCAAGAGATCGAGACCATCATGGCCAACATGGTGAAAACCCATCTCTACTAAAAATACAAAAATCATCTGGGTGTGGTGTTGTGCACCTGTAGTCCCAGCTACTCGGGAGGCTGTGGCAGGAGGATGGCGTGAACCCAGGAGAAGGAGGTTGTACTGAGTCGAGATTGCACCACTGCACTCCAGCCTGGCGACAGAGCAAGACTCTGTCTCAAAAATAAAAAAATTAAACAAAACAAAAAAAACCACTTCAATAGTTTCCCTATATCATATAACCCTTTCTTACCTCTACAACCTTCCCTCCTTCCAACATTTCACTTTATGGGCAACACTGGCTTTTTCTTCTTTCAATTCTATAAATTCTCCAGAGCTCATTCCCACTTCAAAGGCTTTTAACGGGTTGCTTTTACTCTAAATGGAATATTATTATTCAGTGTACCCTCTTTTGCAGCTGGATAACTTCTATGTATCCCTCTGGTCCTTGCTTAAAGTCACTCCATCAAAGACAATGTCTCTGAATCTCCAGATGAGGTCAGGTGCCATATGATGATTTACCTATGCTTTCCTTCTTGGGATATATTACAATTACAACTAACTATTTATGCAATTAAGCTAACTCCTCTGCTAGATTATAAGCTCCATTTTATGGCTGTAGCTATCCCTAACATCAGGCACAGTCTCCAGGCACAATAACTCAAAAACTACATGATGAAGGATAAAAGGAACAAAACCACAAACATCCTACTGCTGCTATAACAAAGAAAAAAAAAGAAAGAAAAATTTTAATTTTCAAAAATAGGCCAGATTCGATGGCTCATGCCTGTAATTCCAGCATTCTGGGAGGCCAAGGCGGGCGGATGACGTAAGGTCAGAAGTTCAAAACAAGACTGGCGAACATGGCAAAACCCCATCACTACTAAAAATGCAAAACTTAGGCTGGGCACAGTGGCTCATACCTGTAATCCCAGCACTTTGGGAGGCCAAGGCAGGTGGATCACAAGGTCAAGAGATCGAGACCATCCTGGCCAACATGGTGAAACCCCATCTCTACAAAAAATACAAAAATTAGCTGGGTATGGTGGTGCATGCCTGTAGTCCCAGCTACTCGGAAGCTGAGGCAGGAGAATCACTTGAACCTAGGAGGCGGAGGCTGCAGTAAGGCGAGATCACGCCACTGCACTCCAGACTGGGCGACAAAGAGAGACTGTCAAAAAAAAAAAAAAAAAGAAAAAAACTCAATATTCATTTGTATATAATTTCGATGACACCATAATCCTATGCTTTTGGACAGCAATTAAGCAATAAGAATCGAGAAAAAATTCAATATAATTACTTCACTTCTAGAGAGCCAAAGCAAATAATGTAAGATATAGCATTTATAAATTACCTTTGTGTCCTTTATATCATTTATATACTTTATCTTCAAGACATGAAAATATATGTACAAAGATATTTTATATAACCATTTATAACCATAAAACTTTTATAAAAGTCTGGCCAGCTGCAGTGGCTCTCACTTGTAATCCCAGCACTTTGGGAGGCTGAGGCGGGTGGATCCCTTGAGGTTAGGAGTTCAAGAACAGCCTAGGCAACATGGTAAAACCCCATCTCTACTAAAAATACAAAAAATTCGCTGGACGTATTTACTACCAGCAATTTAAATCCAACAATATATAAGAAGAATAGACCAGTTGCGGTGGCCCACACGGATTACGAAAGTAATCCCAGCACTTTCGGAGGCCAAGGAGGGAGGATCATTTGAGGTCAGGAGACCTGCCTGGCCAACATGGTGAAACCCTGTCTCCAAAAAAAAAAACTAACT
>NW_016841510.1:0-3637 GCF_001698545.2 Rhinopithecus bieti | reverse complement strand
GAGGCGAGGCGAGAGGCGAGTCACAGTGTCGCTGGCTCCAGCCTCCAACCTCCAGGTTCCAGCGAGCAGCAGACGGCTTCCTAAGCAAGCACGCAACCACTCCACCTGCAGGTACTGAAAAATCTGCAGCGCGCCCGCCTCAGCATGCTTTATATACTGAGGTTAGGCAATGGGGTTCCTGGACTACATGTTCTGATTGGATAAGATGAACCTCTAGGCGTACTCTGATTGGACTTTATTTTCATGCTCTGATTGGTTGTCCTGATACTTGCTCTCATCCAATCACAACATGATAACAAAGTCCAATCAGAGTAGGCCTAAAGGTTTTTTTTCTCATCCAATCAAAACATGTACTCTAGGAACCACTTGCCTAACCTCAGTATATAAAGCATGATGAGGCGGGGGGACCACTCCAGGCGCTTCAGTGTCTGCTTGCTGAGCTGTGGTGTGGTACCTTAGGAAGCCACTTGCCACACGCTGTAGGCTGGCGGCTGTAGGCTGGAGCCCACGACACTGTGGTTAGCCTCCCTCCGGTTGGTGGTGGCCGCCGAGACTGCAGCACCTTGGGCCGTAGGAGGGCCTCCGGCTGCGGGAGCTGCTCCTGCCTGGCTAGAGGCCCAGGAGAAGGAGGTGGGAGAGCTACGTGCCCCACGTTGGAGGCTGGGGCCTGTGACTTTGCACCTCGCCTGGCTGCGGTTGGTGGCGGCCACGGAGACAGCACAACTGGAGTGGTAGGTGGGGAGAAAATAGTTTTGGGGTAGATGGAGGGGTTAAAAGAGGGTGGTGAGTGCCAAAGGGAAAAAAAGGATGGCGAGCAAACTCGGCCCTGGGGCTGGGCCTTCCTTTGCTCGCCCCCATCCCCTCTCTGTTTTGGGGCACCTCCGGAAGGGTGTCCGTGCCTTTGGCCAGGGCACCAAGGCCCATGCGCGAGGTTGTAGCCTGACCGGGCGGCACCAGGGGCCCACAAGGGCAGGGCTGGTAGCCCTGGGAGGCAGACCACAGACGGGCCATGGGAGGTGTCCCCAGGACCCCCACTTCCTGCCATCCCAACAGCTGAGGACACACTCGTTCTTTCCCTGATGGGATTCTTTCCATCCTCCGAGGGTACTGGCAGCCCCGGGCGCCAATGATGGCTTTGCCTGCTGATCTGCGCATGGGACCCCAGCCCTCCCATCTGCCCCCAGGTTGCGGGCACCCCAGGGATCTCACAGCAGAACGCTATGAGGGGCCCTGGGGGTGCTGGCGAGGGCACGCACACGAGGGAGCTGACCCTGCCAGGCTGCAGGTCTCTGCCCCCAGCCGCCTTCTCTCCCCTCACCCTGTGCTGGCCCAAGATGTGTCCGGGGGTCTTGGCCAGGCCCAGGGGTTGATGCCACCATGGGCTCTCGGCTGCCCGCCCTGGAGTGGAGGGCTAGGGTGGGCCTACTTCTGGCCCTGCAGCATCCCCTCTGCCCCATGCCTGGGGATTACCTGCTGACAAGGAGCCCAGCCTGCACCTGCCTGAGGAGCCCCTGGCCCTGCTGCTGCCTGGGAGACTGCAGGGAAGGGGTCCCACCCTTGAGACCCCATGCCCTCTCTGGTCAAGGATTGGCTGTGGTTAGTGGGTTACATTAGGGCCACTTGTGGGGGCCCTTTGGCTGGCTGGTACCTCGTGACTTCTACCCTCTCCCCCCCCCCCCGTGGGTCCAGCCAGGCCCTTGGCCCCACATGGGACAAGAAGTCCTGTGTCTTGGTGCCTTCCTCATGGATTTCTGCAGTGGAGGAGAGCCGGGGATTGCCGGTGGCAGGGGGAGAGAGGAGAGGGTTAGACAGGGGCACATGGCAATCCTTAGAGGTGGGGTGGAGGTCAATGTTATGTGGAGCAGGAAGGCTGGGGAGTGGGCATGGGGGCCGGGGCCTCAGACCACACTTAACCTTCCTCCTGGGCTTCCTCTGAGACTGGAGAAGCCAGGAGCAGGAGAAGGTGGGGTTGGGGGAGAGAAGGAACAGACAGTGATTAGAGCGTACTCGGGCCACAAGGACAGGAGGATGGCCGGCCAGGAGTAGAGGACCTGGGACTCGCTTGGCTGGGGTGAAAGATGAGAGTCAGTCCTGCATCTCTGGCCAGCCTGGGCGAGCAGGGACTCCCACCAGCAGAACTGGTCACCGTCAGCTGGGCTGGGCCTGCTCTTGCATGGGATTCTAAGGTTCCTCCTCCCTCCTGGGGGCCTGCTGTTCCCATGCCTGGAGGCATTTGTGCACAGAGGCCCTCGCTAAGTCCTGCTCTGCAGGTGACACAAGTGAGGATGGAGACAAAACCCACAGGGCCTGCGGGAAGCCCTGGCTCTGAGTGCGCCCGGAAACAAGGCTGGCACTGAGGGGTCTTTGGGGACATGTCGCATGAAGACCCTTCTGTGGCCTTCCAGCCTGCCACGTGGCTGCCCCAAGAGAAAAGGTGGCTCCCCGGGGCCATATTTCCCGCACAGAAGTGAGTCTTTCCACCTTTTTGGCAGAAAAAGAAATGTTTTGCTCACGTTTTTAGGGTAGCTAAGTGTTTTCAAAATATTTTCAAAACATAGCACTCAGGACTCCTCACAGGACAGCGCTGCCTATTAAGTTTGTGTGAACGCGCTCCCCAGTTGAGGGGGTGCCAGGGATTCTGGGGTAGAGCGGTCGGCCTGAGACCCACCGCCCCACATGGTTCCCAGATGCACCCACACCTGCTCGGGCAGGATGGAGACACCCACAGACCACACCTGGCCAGCACAGGGAGGGGGCTCCACGCTCCACCCAGGGTTACAGCACAAGGTAGCAGGAGGTGGTATGGAGAGATGGAGATAGAGAGAGGGAGAGATGGAGATGGAGGTGGAGAAATGGGGACAGAGAGGCCAAGAGAGACAGAGACTGAGAGAGAGAAGCAGTGGGAGACAGAGACCAAGAGATTGAGAGATACTGAGACAGAAGCTGAGAGATACACAGGCACACAGAGAGATGAGGGTGCCAAGAGAGACACAGAAAGGAACTATAGAGAGATGGAGAGACGCTGAGATGCTGGGAGAGCAGAGATAGAGATGCAGAGAGACAACAGCACTGGGCACAGTGGGGCACTCGGTGTTAATGAGAATGAGGCCTTCATGACCAGCCTCAGCGAACCCCACACACCATGGCACACGAAGGATGAAGGATGAATGAAGGATCATGAGTGTATATTACTCGATTAAAGAGACAGGGGTTAGTGATGATTTAATGACTGTCATTCATCATTATTTAAGTGATGGTCTCAAATTCATCATTAACTAACAATGAATGGTGATTGTTAATAACTAATGATGAGGAAGATGTGTGGTTGACTGACAAGCCCAAGGTGGCCTGGAGCAGCCTGGGGTGGGGATTCTATGAGCGACACACGGGAGAGGGGGGCTCGGGGCCTTCCAGTGGTTGCCGGAGTTACCTTCTTCTTCATACTGCCCTGCACTGGGACAGAACAAAAGAAGGGAACCAGGTTAGAAGGGGCCACCCGTGAAGGGAGGAGGAAGATGAAGAACCACAGTGTCCTGGCCCTGGCCAAGCCAGCAATTCCCCCTGGCCAGCAGGGGGAATTGGGGGTATTTGGGCCCAGAGGCTCTGGTGATGACAGTGGCTTTCATGGGGCTTGGGG
>NW_016841509.1:0-888 GCF_001698545.2 Rhinopithecus bieti | reverse complement strand
CCGACTCCTTGCCTGGCACCTTCCTCGTTGGAGGCCGTGATCCATCAGCGTTGTCCACGCGTGTCCTGCAGACTAGTGCTGACTGCAGGTTCAGTGGTGGTCAGAGGAGGCCAGAGGAGGCCCTCGTGATGCGAAGCTAAACGTTTAATGATGGCGCTGCTGAGTGCATGAGCCGCGTCAGCCCAAGAGTCCGGGTAGGAGGGAACCGCGGGGTGGAGGGAAGACTGGACAGATGGGTGCTTTCCTCGGCCCCTGGGAGCACGGCCAGGTCCATGCTCAGACCTCCTGGTTTCTCCCATATTTCCATAAATAGCGAGGGAAGGACTCGGAGCACCCAGGGACCTCCTCGTGGGTATAAGCTGTATCCTCACATGGCCCCAGCTGTGGCCAGTGACGTTATTCTCTTTAACCTCAGGCTTATTTTGTATAAAAACACAAGGGACAGAAGTAGTTCAAGGGCCTCTAAAGACTTATGTAATTGCTAATAGGCCTAGTTTTATGATTTCTTATGTATTAAGAACGAATCATGAAAAAAACTCATTTCTGTTTGAAGAAATCTTTACTGTTCTCATTTTTGTGGCAAGCAACATTGATTCTTTGTTTAGTGAGCGTTAGTGCCCTCCTGCCCAGTGCCGCTGCCTGGCGTGTCCTCGCACACGCCTCTGTCCGTCGGTCTCCGTTCACCTTTCCGCCTAGAATTGTAGGAGGGGCGCTGGGATCTTAGGGCTAGAAAGAAACTCTGAAGACCACTTTTAGGGGCGGCTTTTAGTCAGGGCTCTCCAGAGAGACAGCCAGCCAGGTGTGCGTGTGTCTCCAGCGGGAGGCTTGCTGCAGGGGCTACAGAGTCCAAGAAGCCCCAGGACCCGCAGCCTGCAAGCTAGAGTCCTG
>NW_016841508.1:0-887 GCF_001698545.2 Rhinopithecus bieti | reverse complement strand
TGATGCTGCAGCACAAACCCAGACTGCAGCCTGAAGGGTTGGAGCCTTGCATTCACAGAAAGCATCCAGACATGATCATGGACTCAGCGATACACCTGTGCTCCAATGTATACGAGTTATCGATGGAAACTTCCTATGCCTCTCAGGAAGCACCACTCAACTTTGCTAAATGCTTCTCTGAAGACCCACAAGGGCTGAGAAGCTGTACAACACCAGCAGTCAAGTGAACACCCAGACTCCCACTTCCCTTCTTGGGTGGCCATCTGGAAAGGCCACTCCCACCCTGAAGGCTAATGCTTCAGACCAGTTCTTGGCTCAGATGATCCTAGACAATTGTTTAACCTTAAACTGTTCATTGGCCAAGCAAGGAGGTGATTGTCCCCTCTGGGGAACCACACGCTGCGTGTACATCCATAACTCAGGAGAACCCACAAAACTCTGTTCCACATAGCAACAGAAGCCCAGGTGGCACTCAGTCTCACCTGGGTGTTCTCCAACATCCCAGCTCAGCCAAACGGCTTTGATTTGTTTTTATGGTTAGACCCCAGGTCCTCGGGACACTGCTTCAGAAACAGATTCCAAATCCTCTTCTGCATGTGGGTGGCATTCCTATCCGAGTGTCTTTATAGGGAGTATACTACGATATGCAACCAGGCTGTCCCGGAGGCTTTAAATACTCCCTTGGTGCAGGTAGTTCACCTCAGCCACGGCCAATGCAGGACAGGGTCAATTGTGTCAGGAGCCATGGAGAATCCAACGTTGGTTGCTGCTCAGGCCTGGTCAGGGCTGGCCAAGGTAGACAAGGGGTTCCTCTGCGGAGTTCTACTTTAACCTCACCTTCCCACCAAATTTCTCAACCGTTCTTGACACCACAATTGTTGAATGAA
>NW_016841507.1:0-754 GCF_001698545.2 Rhinopithecus bieti | reverse complement strand
CCCAACAGAAAGTAACCGTGGAAATTAGGACACCTCATCCCAAAAGACCTTTAAATAGGGGAAGTCCACTTGTGCACGGCTGCTCCTTGCTACAGAAGACCTGGGACAGAGGACTGCTGTCTGCCCTCTCTGGTCACCCTGCCTAGCTAGAAGAGCTGTAAGTAATACAAAACTTAAACTTTTACACTGAGTTTTCCTCATTGAAGCTATGCCTCCAATCTGACCTCTGACTGTGGGGATTACCCCAGGGTAAATCCCTGCTGGGAACGTCTGTCTGGATCTCTGGTGGCTGCTGGGGACAATGGCTTTCAGCTAAGTTAATAGAGAAACTCAAGCAGTTTCCTTCTAAACACAAGTGTCCTAGTTGACATGTCCAGTAGAGACAATCGCAGGTCTTTGGAACATTCTTTTGAGAAAAGCCTATTCAGGTCCTTGGTCTGTTTTTCAATCAGGTTGTTTGATTTTTGCTATTGAGTTGTTTGACTTCCTTATGTATTCGGATATTTGCCCCTTCTACAATGTAGGTTTTGCAAATATTTTCTCTCATTTTCTGGATGATCTTTTCACGCAGTTGATTGTTTCCTTTGCTGTGCAGATGCTTTAGCGTTCAATACAGCCGCACTTGTCTATTTTCCCTTTTATTGCCTGTGCCTTTGGTGCCATAGCCAAGAAATCATTACCTACATCAATGTCAAAAGCTTTATCCTTATATGCACTTCTAGTAGTTTATGGTTTCGGGTGCTGCATTTAGGTC
>NW_016841506.1:0-1437 GCF_001698545.2 Rhinopithecus bieti | reverse complement strand
AGGATATTTCCTTTTCTGCCCTAGCCCTCAAAGAGCTCCCAAATATCACTTTGCAGAATCCACGAAAAGAGTGTTAGCAAACTGCTACAAGAAGGGAAAGTTGAAACTCTTTGTGATGAATTCACACGTCAGAAAGCAATCTCTCAGAAAGCTTCTTTCTAGTTACTATCTGAGGATATTTCCTTTTTCACCATGGGCCTCAATGCGCTCCCAAATATCTACCACAACACATTTGAACAGAAAGCTTTTTTCCAGTTATTGTCTGATGATATTTCCTTTTTCACCATAGCAGTCCATATATTCCCGAATGTCCCCTTGTAGCTTTTTCTCCAAACGTGATTCCCCAATATTCTAGAGAGAAAAAAACGTATAACCCTGTGAGTGGAATGCACATGTCACAAAGCAGCTCCTTGGAAATCTTCTCTCCGGTATGTATCTGAAGATGTTTCCTTTTTCACTGAAAGCCTCAAAGTGGTCTAGCATATCAGTTCACAGACAAAGCAAAAACAGTGTTAGAATACTGCTGAATGAAAACAGAAGCTCAACTGAGCAAGCGGACTTCACGTGACAAAGAGCATTTCACATAAAGTTTTCTTCTATTTTTTATCGGAGGGTATTTCTTTTTCAGCATATTCTTAAGAGTGTTCCCATATGACCTTTTCAGGTTCCACAGAAAGAGTGAGTTCAAACTGCTCAATCCAAAGAATGATTTAATTCTATGAGATGCGTACACACATTACAAAGCAGTTTCTCTGAAAGATTTTGTCCAGTTTTCATCGCAAGGCATTTCCTTTCTCACCACAAGCGTCCGGGCGCCACTTAACATCCCTTCACAGATTCTTCAAAGACAGAGTTTCCAAACGGGGCAACGTAGTGTAGACGTTAACTGTCTGAAATGAATGTACACGTCAGGGCGCAGTTTCTTGGAATCCTTCATTCTGGGTTTTATTTCAGGATATTTCAATTTTCACCATAGTCTTCAATGCGCTGCAAAATATCACTTTTTCAGTTTTACAGGAACAATGTTCAAACATTGCCTTAAGATAAAAGAGGTATAACTCCCTGAGTGGAATGCAGCTATCACAAAGCAGTTTCTTAGAAAGTTTTCTCCAATTTTATCTGAAGATGTCTCCTGTTTCCCCACCAGCCTGTATGTGCTCTGAATGTCCCTTTGCGAATCCACCCATGATACAGTTTCAAAACTGCGTAATAGAAAGACAGTTTCATCTATGTGAGATGAATAGACATATCTGTCACAAAGCAGTTTCACAGAAAGTTTCTTTCCAGTTTTTGTCTGAGGATATTTCCTTTTCCACCATAGCAGTAAATATACTCTTGAATGTCCCCGGTACTTATTTCTCCCAATGGGATTCCATAAACCCCTATGATAAGAAAAGTTTAACTCTGTGATTGAAATGCATGCGTCACAAAGCATTT
>NW_016841505.1:0-2182 GCF_001698545.2 Rhinopithecus bieti | reverse complement strand
AGAGACAGGGTCTCTCTGTGTTGCCCAGGCTGGTCTTGAACTTCAGGATTCAAGTGATCCCACTTCCTCAGCCTTCCCAGTAGCTGGGACTACAGGCAACTTGCCTGGCACAATTAGGTTCTTAATCGCTCACTGAAGTGTTTCTATGATGGCTGCTATAAGGGTTACTGGAATGGGGTCCTGATCCAGACCCCAAGACAGGGTTCTTGGATATCATGCAGGAAATAATTCAAGGCCAATCCATAGAGTACAGTGAAAGCAAGTTTATAAGGAAAGTAAAGAAAGAAACAACGACTACTCTATAGGCAAAGCAGCAACACGGCTGCTGGACTAAGGATACTTAACAGTTATTTCTCAATTATGTGCTAAACATGGGGTGGGTTATTCATGAGTTTTCTGGGAAAGAGGTGGGTAATTCCCAGAACTGAGGGTTCCTCCCCCTTTTACTTACTTATTTATTTATTTAATTAAAACATTTTTTTCCTTCCACTTTTAGACCATATAGGGTAGCCTCCTGACATTGCCATGGCATCTGCAAACTGTCATGGTGCTGGTGGGAGTGTCTTTCAGCATGCTAATACATTATAATTAGCATATAATGAGGAGTGAGGATGACCCAAGGTCACCCTCATGGCCATCTTGGTTTTGGCAGGTTTCGGCTGGCTTCTTGACCTCAACCTGTTTTATCAGCAAGATCTTCGTGACCTGTATCTTGTGCTGATCTCCTACCTCATCCTGTGACTTAGAGTGCCTAGCCTCCTGGGAATGCTGCCCCGAAGGTCTCAGCCTTATTTTACTCAGCCTCTATTCAAGACGGAGTTCCTTAGGTTCAGACGCCTCTGACATAAGTCTTTGTCAGATCACTCTAACATCTGTGCTATGCCTGTGTTTGTGTCTGTCCTTCCTTTTTTCTTTCTTTCTTTTTCCTTTTTTTGTTTTTTTTTTTGAGACAGAGTCTCACTCTGTTGCCCAGGCTGGAGGCAGTGGCACGACGTCAGCTCACTGCAGTCTCCACCTCCCCAGTTCAAGTGATTCTCATGCCTCAGCCTCCCAAGTACCTGGGATTATAGGCACGCGCTACCATGTAAGTTTTGTATTTTTTGGTAGTGACAGGGATTCGCCATGTTGGTCAGGCTGGTCTCGAATTCCTGGTCTCAAGTGATCCGCACACCTTGGCCTCCCAAAGTGCTGGGATTATAGGCATGGGCCACTTCACCCAGCCAGAGTCTGTTCTTGTTCACTTTGAGATCTTCCTGGTTTTTTCTACAAGTGGTCTGTAATTGAAACCTGGACATTTTGATATTATAAAACTCTGGGTTTTATTTAAATCTGGTATTTAAGCCAATACCACTCAAATCCCTGACACTGCTCTAGTGGGAGAAAATGGCTGCCACCTTTTTACTGCCAGATCAGGGTGGAAGTCCAGGTTTTCCACTCAGGCATCCTTAACAGTGAAAGGAGAGACAAGTGGGGAGGTGTTGGTGCCTCTGGGTGGGGAGAGACATTCAGGCTCTCCACTAGGCCTCTGCTGGTACCACCTTGGCTGGGAAGTAGAAGGGCTCCTTGTTACTGCTTTCCACGTGGCCTCCACTGACACTGCAGAGGGTGGCCTTATTATTGCAGAGCTGTGGTCAAAGTCCTCACTCCACTAGGCTGCCTCTGACACTACCTGGGGCAGTGGGGCATGGAGTGGAGTTCTCCCCATAGGGAGCTTGAATTTCTATCTCTAGCTGGTAACATTAGAAGTCCGAGCTCCCCATGTGGTCTCCTCTGACACTGTCCAGGATGAAGTGCTCCCCACTGTACCTTCTCCATCACCACTGCATAAATTGGGTGGCACATGAGGACAATTGGGGATACATCTTTACAACCTGGCAAGGATGGAAGTCTAGGCTCTCCAACTGGCCTTTACTGTGAGGTGGGGGTGGACCTAGTTTTTTTCTATGACATTTAGCCAGAGTATTGTGGGTATCATGGAAAAGTTTTGGTCTTGAGGCCTGGTGCCGTGGCTTACACCTGTAATCCTAGCACTTTGGGAGGCCGAGGTAGGTGGATCACAAAGTCAGGAGATCGAGATCATTCTAGCTAACACGGTGAAACCCCATCTCTATTAAAAACACAAAAAATTAGCCAGGCATTGTGGCACATGCCTGTAGTTCCAGCTACTCAGGAGTCTGAAGCA
>NW_016841504.1:0-766 GCF_001698545.2 Rhinopithecus bieti | reverse complement strand
GTGCATACCTGTAATCTCAGCTACTCAGGAGGCTGAAGCAGGACAATCACTTGAACCTGGGAGGCAGAGGTTGCAGTGAGCCGAGATCGCAACATTGCATTCCAGCCTGGGCAACAGGAGAGAAACTCTGTCTCGAAAAAAATAAACTAAAATTGAAGGGATTCCAAGATTCGCATCATTTAGGGATGGATCTCTGTTATAATCAGATTTCTGAAATCAGTGCTGACTTCCTCTCACATTTCACGGGAACCTAGACTTCTTAAAGCTTGAAGCTTCCTTGGTGGGTTTTATTTAAATTGAATTAAAATCATTATTTACAGGGAAAACCTTCAAAACACTTTGCAACTTTGGGGTGAAAGTTAAATAAAACACTGTAGCCTCAAGTTAAGTTCCCACTGAAATGATACTTTTGCTCCTTTTTTTTTTTAATAAAAAAACATTCCATATGTAGTAAATGACTGTTTTGAGATTTAGAAACTTAATCCCTACTTAAGAGCTTTCATATGCAGTCATGCGTTTTTGCCATGTGAGGAGCTTGAGAAATGTGTCATTGGGTGATTTCACCATTGTGCTAACATCATGGCGTATACTTACACAAACCTAGGTGGTGTAGCCAACAGCACACCTAGGCTACGTGGTATGGCCTACGACTCCTAGGTTACAAACCTGTACTATGGGTTACTGTACTGAATACTAAAGGCAACTGTCACACTATGGCAAGTATTTGTGTATGTAAACCTGGAAAAGGTATAGTTAAAATACTGTA
>NW_016841503.1:0-1842 GCF_001698545.2 Rhinopithecus bieti | reverse complement strand
CTCCTCTGTGGCCTCCTCCACCGGCTCCTCTGCGGCCTCCTCTGTGGGCTCCCTGGCCATCTCGGCCAGGTCGCCTGGCACCGCAGGCCCTGGGACCGACGCGGCCTCCTGGATCAGACCCAGGCCCTGGCCTTCCAGGGCTGCGGCCCCCGCGCCCAGCCTCTGGAGCGCCAGCAGCAGGGAGGGCTCGCCCCTGCGGTTGGGTGCAGCAGCGCGGGGCCCCAAGAGCTGGCGGCTGTGGTGACGGCTCGCTATCACGATGTGGTCGTTGGGACAGACGCGGAGGAGATGGGAGTGGACCGTATCCAGAAACACAAAGCTAATGCCCGCCGCGGGGTAGCGATGGATGATCGCCGCCAGGTCAAGGTTGCCCGCCTCGTTCCTCTCTTCTTCCTCCTCCTCCTCCTCCTCCTCCTCCTCCTCTTCCTCCGCCGCGGGCCCGATGTCCGGGTCCTCCTCGGCGCTCCCAACCCCGGGGACTGTGGCCAGGCCTGCCGCCTGCTCACCCTCCTCCTCCCCGAGGCCTTCCATGGGCCCTGCGACTCCGACCACCTCGGCCGCAGGCACCATGTCTCTACTGTCGGGGCCGGAGTCGCCGCCCTCCGGGTTACCAGCTCCGGCCACCTCGGCCTGCGCTCCCTCCTGGCTTACCGGGGCCTCCTGGTCCCCTTCGGTTGGGTGTCGGTCCCCTGTGGCAGACATGACACCAATCAGTACCTCAACTGGGGTGGCGAGCAGGCTGAGGTGACCGCGGTGAAGACGGTGGCCACTGAGGTGGCTACGGCTGAGGGGAGGCGAGGGTTTGGCCGCTGAGGGAGTAAGAGTCTGTCTCCTTATTGAGGGAATAAGAGTCTGTCTCAGAGGACACCCTAAGGTGGGAAGGGCAAGGAGCGAATCCCAGGAGCCCCCCACCAAGGCTGGCCTGAGAGGACTTAGACAAGGCGGGAAAGATTCCGGTTGGCAGGCGACAGGGGGCGGGACCGGAAGCGTCAATGAGGGGCTCTCAGCGAGCTCTAAGCCCATTTGCTGAAAACTTCAGATTGACGTGTTCTGTGTCCAGTGAATGATCAAGGCCCTTTAGCTCTAGGACAACTCGGAATCCAGACTTTTTTTTTTTTTGAGACCGGAGTCTTGCTCAGTCACCCAGGCTGGAGTGCAGTGGCACAATCTCGGCTCGGTGCAATCCCCGCCTCCTGGGTTCCAGTGATTCTCCTGCCTCAGCCTCCTCAGTAGCTGGGACGACAGGCACAGGCCACCACGCCCCGCTAGTTTTTCTATTTTTAGTAGAGACAGCGTTTCACCACATTGGCCAGGATGGTCTCGATCTCATGACCTTGTGATCCACCTGCCTTGGCCTCCCAAAGCGCTGGGGCTACGGGCCGGAGCGACCGTCCACGGCCGAACTCTACCTTTTCTTTGAGGCCTTAGTGTCCAGGGCTACCCTTTTGATCCACACAAGTCTTGCGCTTTTAATTTTAGGATTAGCAAACTATAGTAAGTCCAATGTGGAGGCACCCTGGAGTATGGGAACTGCAAGATGTTCACAGAGTCCACTTATTTCCACCTAGTAGTGGCTCATGCCAGTAGAGATAGTGTCATAAAAATGTTACCTAGTTCAGACCTAAGCAGTTGTGAAAACCTCCCAAGAAGAGATGTAGAATTTCAGTGATTTAATGTAGTCAATGCTACTTAGAAAAGAATGTGCAGAGTTGAAATGGATGCAGTCATCACTGAGTGCTGAGGTGGTAAATGACAGACACTGGAAGGTGTTTAATGAATCCTGCCAAATTCACTTCAAACCTCCAAATAATGGGAAAAAAAATAGATACTGTTTTAAAAGGA
>NW_016841502.1:0-943 GCF_001698545.2 Rhinopithecus bieti | reverse complement strand
CATCGGCGTAGGCCTCAATACGATCCAAAGAAGCCCTTCTCAGGTTCCTCAAACGCAGTGTTAATGGACTGGTCGACGAAACATAAGTGTAACTCTGTGAGATGAATTCACACACGCCAAGAAGTTTCTAAGAAAGCTTCTTTCTAGCTTTCCTCTGACGATATTTCCTTTGTCACCGTAAGCTTCATTGCGCTAAGAAGTATCCCATTGCAGATTTCCAGAAAACTGTGTTAGCAAACTGATCACTGAAAGAATCGTGTAACTCTGTGAGTTGCATTCACACATGGCAATGCAGTTTCTCAGAAGAGTTCTTTCCATTTTTGATCTGTGGATATTTCCTTTTTCACCTTAGCCCTCAATGAGCTCTAAAATATAACTTTGTAGAATCGACGACAACAGTGTTAGAAAACTGTCCCGAGAAGTGAAGGGTGGAACTCTGTGTGATGAAGTCACATATCAGAAAGCAATCTCTCAGAAAGCTTCTCTCTAGTTATTATGTGAGGATATTTCCTTTTCCCCCGTAGGCCCCTATGGGCTCCCAAATATCACTTTGCAGAATCCACGACAACAGTGTTAGCAAACTGTTCGAAGAAGGGAAGGGTGGAACTCTGTGTGATGAAGTCACACATTACAAAGAAATCTCTCCAAAAGCTTCTCTCTAGTAATTATCTGAGGATATTTCCTTTTTCACCATGGGCCCCTATGGGCTCCCAATATCACTTTGCAGATTCCACGAAAAGAGTGTTAGCAAACTGCTTCCTGAGGTCTAAGTTGTAACTCTGTGAGATGAATTCACAGATCAGAAAGAAGTTTCTCAGAAAGCTTCTTTCACGTTTGAACTGATGATATTTCCTTTATCAGCAAAGGCCTCAATACAATCCAAAGAATCCCTTCTCAGGTTCCTCAGACACTGTTAATGGACTGCTGCACGAAACATAAGTGT
>NW_016841501.1:0-3989 GCF_001698545.2 Rhinopithecus bieti | reverse complement strand
AATCCTGCCCATTCACAGGTAAAGCATCTGCCTCAGGCTCCAGTGCCCTGGGGACAGTCTGGCCTAGATACAGGAGTGACTCGTGGAACTGTGCTCAGAGGCTGAATTAGGAGCCCTGGGGTCTCAGCTGCTTTCTCAGGTAGGACCCTTGCTTTGGCTGATGTCAAGGAGTGTGGTGGGTCTGGGGACCAGACCAGGCATGGCCACATCAGCGGAGGCCTGAGGGAGGGGCGGGAAGACATCTGTGCCAGGGGTGGTGCAGGTGTGTGGCGAGGAGGTCAGGCTGTGGCCCTTGCAACCCGCGTTTGCCTGCCTGGAGATCTGGCATGTGATGGAAGCTGCCGTGCTGGGGACAGGGTGGAGGGTGCAGGGTGCAGGGTGGAGGCTGGGCGGCAGGGGCAAGGGGTCAACTCTGTTTCCTTGTCCAGAGCAGGGCCTCCTTCCCACGTCCCAGCTCACCCTGGGAGAAGGAACAGGGGCAGAGTGGAGCACAGCCCAGCCCTCACTTTGACGCTTCTCTCCATCCTTTTGGAGTGGAGGGGCTGCGTGTCTATTGTGACAGCTCCCTCCAGGGGTGCCGGGAGACCACTTCCTGGTGCTAGAGCTGTGCCCCAGCCCCACCCTAGTTGTGCCCTCTGTCCACCCCACTTCCCGCCTCTCCACAGCTTTTCCTTGTGAGTGACTTAGGGGAATCTGCGGCAGCACCTGTGGGCAGCCCAGGAGCACTCCTGGGGTAGCCTCAGCTCCTGCCGGTCTGTGCTCACCCTGGGGAGACAGCAGCAGAGACCTCACAAGCTGTCACTTGGCAGGGAGAGGCAGCAGTCAAGGCCCTGTGCGGTGACTTTTCCACATGCCTGTGTGGTGAGGTGCAGGAGATTGAGAGCTGGCTACCAGACAAGGAGCATAATGTGGCCACAGGGGACTAGAGCAGTGGGGCTGTGTCTCCTTGACCATCTGTGCCTGGGCCTGCCAGTGCCATCTTCTGTGCTCTGTGGGGTGGAGTCTTTGGCCCCTGGGAGGCCGTGGGTCAGTGTGACTCAGAAAGGTCAAGCTCACAGGTCCCCTGGGGTCTCTCACCCAAGCACTGTGCCCCTGGGGCTGGGAGGGGTGAGAAAGTCCCAGGCCTCCCAGAGCCCACCTGGCTCCCCACCAGAGTGGCAGCCTGGCCCAGGCTTGGGGCTGAAGGAGGTGATGCTGTGCCCCTGAGGCGGGCTCCACCTCCCCAGGAGACCTTGGAGGACAGGCCCTCTCCTGACCCAGGCTGCAGGACACTTGGCAGCGCCTGAAGTCCTGCCTTTCCTCCCCACTTTGGTCTTACCTCACTGTGGTGAGGCCCAGGCACATGGATGGCTCTGAGCAGACCTGGGCCTCCATGGAGCCCTAGCCTCATAGGTGTATGATCTTGGGGCCTCGGACCCCGTTCTCCCCTTCCCCAGAGCCTGGAGGCTGTGAATCCTGTGGATCCCTGAAATGTCCTCTCTGAGACCCCAGGCAAGGAGGGAATGCATGAGAGCAGGCAGCGAGGTGTCCATGTTCCTGCAGGCAAGGAGGGAATGCGTGAGAGCAGGCAGCGAGGTGTCCATGTTCCTGCAGGCAAGGAGGGAATGCGTGAGAGCAGCAGCGAGGTCCATGTTCCTGCAGCTCCTCCCTGCTTGGCTTCTGCGTCCTAGAGAGCTGGGGGCAGGGAGATGGCACAGGCAGGACCTTGAGGGCGGCAGTTCAGGTGGCAGCACAAAGTACAGTGGTCCAGGCACCACCTCAGAAAGGTCACCTGTGCCTCCAGATAGGTGTGCGCCCACCTGGCGGGATGGTGGATGCAGGCTTTTCTCCCTCATACTGGGGATACCCGGAAGGCCTGGGGCCAGCTCAGGGAGATGTCTGTGGCGTGCAGGCCTAGGTCCCAGGGCCCTGGAGCTGCCTCTCAGATTCAGCTGCTGGCAGTGTCACTTCCATTCCTGGCTCTGGGCTCTTCTGTGCCCTGGGCTGCTGACATCTGTGCTCTGTAGAAGCCCAGGATTCCAGGGAAGTGGCTGAGGGTCAATGTGGTCCTGGGCAGGAGGCAGGACAAGGGCCATCCAAGTTGCTTCCAGTTCCCTCCTGTGCCTCTGTGACTCCAGGAAATTCTCTCCCTTGTGTTTCAGAAAGAGAAAAGAAACCGTGTTATTTCCTAGAATGTAATGAATGAGCTGGGAGATGCTGGGGTAGGTGAGCACACCAGGTGCCAGGACCCAAGGGTGAGTGAGCTGGGGTGCAGCAGGATCTGGGGTGGGCGTCCAGTGGAGGGAGAGGGCTCACTGGGTTTCTTGCCACAAAACCAGTACAGACTCGGCAGCCAGGGGCTGGTCCTGGGAGGGCCGGGGCTTCCTGGTCTGCTCCCCTTCCTGCTGTTCCACTATTGCCTGTGGGGTATCTGCTGTGCTCAGGGAAGCCTGAGCCCCTTCCAGTCACTTAGCTGAGGCAGGGCTCTGGGTATGGCCCTCCTCACCTGGGGAAGTGGGGTTCACAGGCACTCAGATACGTGGGGACGACGCTCTGCCATCGTGAGGGGTCAGTCTGGCTGTGTGACCCAGCACCAGTGGGCAGCCCACAGGTGATCTCTGTAGGAGCCTCCTCTGGCAGGTCACAAACAGGACGCCCCGCAGAGCCTTGGAACATCGTGACTGAAGAAGGGCTCACATCATGTTTACTCCCCAGCCTCCCCATCACCTGCATCTGCAAGGGTAAGAGACTGAACTGGGTGGCAGAAACGCTCCCAGTCTCAGGGGCTTAGCGCCGTCCACTGTGTCCTGCTTGACACAATGGCACAGTCTGGCATGTCTTCCAGGCCCTGGGGTTGGTGGCCACACCTTCCAGCTCGTGTGACCAGCCATTTGCACAGAAGAGCACAGAATTTGAGGAGGCTGAGGCTTGAGGAGCTTTGAGGCCTGGAAGGGGGGCCACCATCACTTTGTCTGTGTTTCACGGGGTCCTGTCACATGGCCCTTCTCACTGCAAGGGAGGCTTGGAGTACAAAGGACACAGGGATGGGGCAGTGGGGAGGGGTACGCCTGCACACGCTTCTGCCCATGGGCTCTTCTGTCCCTGTCCTCATGTGAACAGCAGGAGCTGGCGATGGGCCCAGCAGCTGGCGGGGCAGAGAGGGAGAAAAAGTGTGTCAAATAATTATGGGTTCTTTGTTTATTTAGATGAAATTCACATAACATAAAACTAACATTTAAAAAAAATTGGTGGCATTTAGCCCCTTCTCAGCCTTGCACAGCCATCGCCTCTACATAATTCCAAGACATTTCCATAACCCCAAGAGGAAACCCCATGCCCATTAAACAGTGGCTCACCACTCCCCTCCCCCGGACCCTGATAACCCCATTTGCAGTTCCGCCTCTATAACTTGGCCTCTTGACATTTCATCCACATGGGCTTTTGTCTGGCTTCTGTCACTCAGCATAAGATCTTTAGGGTTCCTCCCTGCTATGGCCTGTGTCAGGCCCCTTTCTGTTGGGGTGAATTGTCCATCACGGGATGGACACGTGGGTGCTTCCCACCCTTTGGTGGTCATGAAAATGCTGCTAGGCACACTCTTGTTAGAAATATCCGGGTCCCTGCTTTCAGTACTTTGGGGTCACAGGTATGAAGTTGGCTGCCAAACTGTTTTCCACGGTGGTTGAATGACGTTCCATTTCTAGCAGAGGTGCAGAGGGTCATCCTTTATCGGGTCCTCAGCACCATGTGTTATTCTCTGGTGTGCCTCACCTGGCCATCCAGTGGGTGCGCGGCGCTATCTCTTTGTGGCTTTGGTTTGCCTTTCCCTGGTGACAGTGCAGCTGGGCATCTTCTCCTGTGCTTGCCAGCCAGTGGTCTCTCTCTTTGGAGAAGCTTCCTTCTGAGCCCTCAACCCGGCTGTCTCAGGGGTCTCCTGTCGTGTGGCTGACTTTACGTCACATCTGCACCCAGGGCTGCTGAGCCGTGGTTTCATCTCAGGTCGGCGTCCT
>NW_016841500.1:0-1959 GCF_001698545.2 Rhinopithecus bieti | reverse complement strand
TTTCTTCTAGATTTTCTAGATTTGTACATAGAGGTATTCATAGTAGTTTCAAATAATCTTTTGTATTATTGTGGTATTGGTTGTAATGCCTCCATTTTCATTTCTAATCAAGATTATTTGAATTTCTTTCTTCTTGGTTAATCAAGCTAGTGGTCTATCAATTTTGTTTATCTTTTCCAAGGAACTACTTTTTGTGCCTTTTTTTGTATTTTTTGTTTCAATTTAATTTATTTTTTCTGATCTTTGTTATTTCTTTTCTTCTGCTCAGTTTTAGTTTGGTTTGTTCTTGTTTCTCTGGTTACTTTAGGTATAATAGTAGGTTGTCAATTTGTGATCTTTCAGACTTTTGATGTAGGCATTTAGTATTATAAACTTTCCTCTTAGCAGCATTTTTGCTGTATCCCAGAGGTTTTGATAACTAGCATCATCATTATCATTCATTTCAATGTTTTTAAGTTTTCGTATTGATTTTCTTGTTAACCTCCAAATCATTTAGGAGTGGATTGTTTATTTCCATGTATTTTGTAGTTTTCAGGTTCCTTTTGGAGTTGATTATTTTATTCCACTGTTGTCTAAGCAGATATTTGATACGATTTTTTAAAATTTATTGAGACTTGTCTTGTGACCTATCATATGGTCTACCTTGTAGAATGTTCCATGTGCTGGTGAGAAGATTGTATATTCTGCAGGTCTTGGGTAGAATGCTCTGTAAATAAGTATTAGGTCCATTTATTCTAGAGTGTAGTTTAAGTCCATTTTTTTGTTGAATTTCGTCTCAGTGATCTATCTAGTGCTGTCAGTGGAGTACTCATACCCCTCACTACTATTGTGTTGCTGTTCATCTTATTTCCTAGGTCTAGTAGTATTTTTCTTTCTTTTTTTGAATATGGGAGCTCCAGAGTTAGGTGAATATGAATTTTAAATTATAGTATCTTCTTGTTGAGTTAATACTTTTATCATTGTATAATGACCTTCTTTGTCTTTTTTTAGTGCTGCTATTTTAAATCTGTTTTATGTAATAAAAAGTCACTCCTCCTGCTTGCTTTTGGTTTCCATTTGCATGGGATTTTTATTTTTTTACTCCTTTACGTTGAGTTTATATAAATCCTTATAAATCCTTCTATGTTAGTTGAGTCACTTGAAGACAACACATTTTTCTGGGGGGACAGAGTCTCACTCTGTTGTTCACACTGGTGTGTGTGCCATGATCGCAGTTCACTGCAACCTCTGTCTCCCGGGTTCAAGTGATTCTCCTGCCTCCGTCTCCCGAGTAGCTGGGATTACGGGCATCCACAACCATGCCCAGCTAATTTTGCATTTTAGTAGAGATGGGGTTTCATCATATTGGCCAGGCTGGTCTTGAATTCCTGACCTCAAGTGATCGACTCACCTGGGCCTCCCAAAGTGCTGGGATTATAGGCAGGAGCCACCACACCCAACTTGGTCTGTGGTTTTGATATTTTTGTTTATTCTGCCAATCTGTAGCTTTTAAGTGGAGCATTTAGACCACTTATGTTCAACATTGATATTGAGGTGTCAGATATTTTTTTCAGTGTTTTTGTTAATTCTTACCTAGATCCATTGCTTTTATTGTTGTGTTAGCATTTTATAGGCCCTGTGAGTTTTATGCTTTCAAGAGTTTCTACTTTTGTGTATACTGAGCTTTTATTTCAAGATTTAGGGCTCTGTTCTGTTCCATTGGTCTATATCTCTGTTTTGGTACCAGTACCATGCTGTTTTGGTTACTGTAGCCTTGTAGTATAGTTTGAAGTCAGGTAGCGTGATGCCTCCAGCTTTGTTCTTTTGGCTTAGGATTGTCTTGACAATGTGGGCTCTTTTTTGGTTCCATATAAACTTTAAAGTAGTTTTTTCCAATTCTGTGAAGAAATTTCACTGGTAGCCTGATGGGGATGGCATTGAATCTATAAATTACCTTGGGCAGTCTGGTCATTTTCATGA
>NW_016841499.1:0-767 GCF_001698545.2 Rhinopithecus bieti | reverse complement strand
TTTTCATCTATGGATATTTCCTTTGTCACTGTAAGGTTCATTGTGCTACGAAGTATCTAAGTGCCAATTTCCAGAAAACTCTGTTAACAAACTGATCACTGAAGAGAAAGGTGTAACTCTGTGTGGTGCATTCACACATGGCAATGCAGTTTCTCAGAAAGCTTCTCTTTAGTTATTATGTGAGGATATTTCCTTTTTCACCATAGCCCTCAATGAGCTCCCAAATATACCTTTGCAGAATACACGACAAAGTTGTTAGCAAACTGTTCCAAGAAGGGAAGGGTGGAACTCTGTGTGATGAAGTCACACATCAGAAAGCAATCTCTCAGAAAGTTTCTCTCTAGTGATTATGACAGGATATTTCCTTTTTCAACATGGGCCCCTATGGACTCCCAAATATCACTTTGCCGAATCCACGAAAAGAGTGTTCGCAAAAGGCTTACTGAAGTCTAAGTTAGAATTCTGTGAGATGAACTCACAGATAAGAAAGAAGTTTCTCAGAAAGCTTCTTTCACGTTTTGAACGGATGAAATTTCCTTTATCAGCGTAGGCCTCAATGCGATCCAAGGAAGCCCTTCTCAGCTTCCTCAAAGACAGTGTTAATGGACTGCTCCACGAAACATAAGTGTAACTCTGTGAGATGAATTCACACATCACCAAGAAGTTTCTAGGAAAGCTTCTTTCTAGTTTTCATCTGAGGATATTTCCTTTGTCACCATAAGCTTCATTGCGCTAAGAGGTATCCCATTGCAGATTTCAAGAAAACT
>NW_016841498.1:0-200 GCF_001698545.2 Rhinopithecus bieti | reverse complement strand
TTTCTTTCTTTCTTTCTTTTTCTTTCTTTCTTTCTTTCTTTCTTTTTCTTTCTTTCTTTCTTTCTTTCTTTCTTTCTTTCTTTCTTTCTTTCTTTCTTTCTTTCTCTCTCTCTCTCTCTTTCTTTCTTTCTTTCTCTTTCTTTTTCTTTCTCTCTCTCTCTTTCTTTCTTTCTTTCTTTCTTTCTTTC
The DNA here is from genome assembly GCF_001698545.2 of Rhinopithecus bieti. Classification (NCBI taxonomy): domain Eukaryota; kingdom Metazoa; phylum Chordata; class Mammalia; order Primates; family Cercopithecidae; genus Rhinopithecus; species Rhinopithecus bieti. Next base: position 12 of record NW_016841498.1, on the reverse strand, counting down.
TTTCTTTCTTTC
>NW_016841497.1:0-766 GCF_001698545.2 Rhinopithecus bieti | reverse complement strand
ACTTGGGGCATTAAATGAATTCCTTTTAATTATTATTATTTGGTAAATTATGCTTACTTGGTAAATTAGAATTGTAGCAACTACCATTTACCAAATATTGCTGTAAGTGCTTTGCTGTCTCTCATTTAATCCACAAAACAACCTTCCTACAGAGAAGTACAAGTAGCAATTGCTCTTTACTGACAAGGAAATTGATGCTCAGAGAGGCTAAGAAACTGAACCAGGACTACAGAGCTGAGAAACAGCAGAGTAGGGTTTGTTAGCCAGCTCCATCCTCCATCCATTTCAAGTCAGATAAACCCTGATAAAACTAGCTAGAATGATAATAAACATATAAAAATAAAATGAAAAGAGAAAGTGAAGATAAAAAATTGATTTATTTTTTATTTATTATTTTTTTTGAGATGGAGTCTCGCTCTTGCTCAGGCTGGAGTGCAGTGGCACGATCTCAGCTCACTGCAACCTCTGCCTCCCGGGTTCAAGTGATTCTCCTGCCTCAACCTCCTGAGTAGCTGGAGCTGCAGGCACATGCCACCACACCTGGTTAATTTTTGTGTTTTTAGTAGAAACGGGGTTTCACCATGTTGTTCAGGATTGTCTCGAACTACTGACGTCGTGATCTGCCCGCCTCAGCCTCCCAAAGTGCTGGGATTATAGGCGTGAGCCACCGCGCCTGGCCGTGAGCATCCTCAGCTTTTGAATCCACAACCCAAATACCCAAATACAGTTCAGCATCACCCTATGTCTTGGTTGGTGCTGGTATAAC
>NW_016841496.1:0-886 GCF_001698545.2 Rhinopithecus bieti | reverse complement strand
AAGAGTGTCAGCAAACGGATCAATGAAAAGGAAAGTGTAACTCTGTGAGTTGCATCCACATGTCACAATGCAGTTTCTCAGAACGCTTCATTCCAGTTTTTATCTGAGGATATTTCCTTTTTCACCATAGCCCTCAATGAGCTCCCAAATATCACTTTGCACATTCCACAAGAAGAGTGTTAGCAAACTGCTGCAAGAAGGGAATGGTGAATCTTTTTGTGGTTAACTCACACAACAGAAAGCAATTTCTTGGAAAGATTTTTTCTAGTTTTTATCTGAGAATACTTCCGTTTTCACCATGGGCCTCAATTCGCTCCCAAATATAACTTTGTAGATTCCACGACAACAGTGTTAGCAAACTGCTTCGTGAAGACAAAGTTGTAACTCGGTGAGATGAATTCCCACATCACAAAGAAGTTTCTCAGAAAGCTACTTTCTAGTTTTTATTTGAGGAAATTTCCTTTGTCTCTGTCAGCTTCATTGCGCTAAGAAATATCCCAATGCAGATTTCAACAAAAGAGTGCTAGCAAAGGGATCAATGAAAAGGAAAGTGTAACTCTGTGTGGTGTATTCACAGCTCAAAATGCAGTTTCACCATAGGCCCGAATGTGATCCCTAATTTCCCTTCGCGGATCCATCCACGAGGGACTTCCAAACCACGTAATGTAAAGAAAGCTTCCAATATGTGAGTTGAATGAATATAGGAAAATGCAGATTCACAGAAAGCTTCTTTCGAGTGTTTATCTGAAGATATTTGCTTTTTCACAAGAGTCCTGAATGTGCTCCTGGGGGTCCCTTGGTGGATCCGTCCATGACAGTTTCCAAGTTGCGTAATGTAAAGAAAACTTAATCTGTGTGAGGTGATTACACATATCACAGAATAGTT
>NW_016841495.1:0-765 GCF_001698545.2 Rhinopithecus bieti | reverse complement strand
GTTTGATTGGTGTACCTGAAAGGGATGGGAAGAATGGAACCAAGTTGGAAAACACTTCAGGATATTATCCAGGAGAACTTCCTCAACCTAGCAAGGGAGGCCAACATTCAAATTCAGGAAATACAGAGAACATCACAAAGATACTCCTTGAGAAGAGCAATCCCAAGACACGTAATTGTCAGATTCACAAAGTTTGAAATGAAGGAAAAGTGTGTTAAGGACAACCAGAAAGGAAGATTGAGTTACCCACAAAGGGAAGCCCATCAGACTAACAGTGGATCTCTTGGCAGAAACTCTACAAGCCAGAAGAGAGTGGGGCCAATATTCAACATTCTTAAAGAAAAGAATTTTCAACCCAGAATTTCATATCCAGCCAAACTAAGTTTCATAAGTGAAGGAGAAATAAAATCCTTTACAGACAAGCAAATGCTGTGAGATTTTGTCACCACCTGGCCTGCCTTACAAGAGCTCCTGAAGGAAGCACTAAACATGGAAAGGAACAACCGGTACCAGCCACTGCAAAAACATGCCAAATTGTAAAAACCATTGATGCTAGGAAGAAAGGGCATCAATTAATGGGCAAAATAACCAGCTAACATCATAATGACAGGATCAAATTCACACATAACAATATTAACCTTAAATGTAAATGAACTAAATGCCCCCAATTAAAAGACACAGACTGGCAAACTGGATAGCGTCAACACTCATCAGTATGCTGTATTCAGGAGACTGACCTCACGTGCAAAGATGCACACAGACTCA
>NW_016841494.1:0-767 GCF_001698545.2 Rhinopithecus bieti | reverse complement strand
CTGCAAAGTGATATTTGGGAACTCATTGGGGTCCATTGTGAAAAAGGAAATATCCTCAGATATTAACTAGAGAGGAGCTTTTTGAGAGATTACTTTGTGATGTGTCACTTCATCACACAGAGTTCCACCCTTCCCTTCTTGGAACAGTTTGCTAACACTGTTGTTGTGGATTCTGCAAAGTAATATTTGGGAGCTCATTGAGGGCTATGGTGAAAAAGGAAGTATCCTCAGATAAAATTTGGAAAGAAACCTTCTGGGAAAATGCACTTCGATGTATGAATGCAACTCACAGAGTTACACGTTTCTCTTCAGTGATCAGTTTGCTAACACAGTTTTCTTGTAATCTTCAATAGGATACTTCATAGCACAATGAAGCTGATGGTGACGAAATATCCTCAGATGAAAACTAGAAAGAAGCTTTCTTCGAAACTTCTTGGTGATGTGTGAATTCATCTCACAGAGTTACTCTTATGTTTCCTGGAACAGTCCATTAACACTGTCATTGAGGAACCTGAGAAGGGCTACTTTCGATCGCATTGCGGCCTACGCTGATAAAGGATATATCATCAGTTCAAAACCTGAAAGAAGCTTTCTGAGAAACGTCTTTGTGTTCTGTTAATTCATCTCACAGAGTTACAACTTGTCCTCATGAAGCATTGTGCTAACACTCTTTTGGTGGAATCGACAAAGTGATATTTGGGAGCCCATTGGGGCTCATGGTGAAAAAGGAAATATCCTGAGATAATAACTAGAGAGAAGCTTTCTCA
>NW_016841493.1:0-1685 GCF_001698545.2 Rhinopithecus bieti | reverse complement strand
ATCCTGTCTGCTTGTCCTGTGGTCGTGGAGACAGCAGATGTGCTGGGAAGAGCCTTCAGTGCTGGAGGATGAGACAGGGGTATGGTTCTATCCCAAATGTGTCCTGGGGATACACTTACACATTGTGATAGGAGTAGAGAAAAGAGGACTTTCTTCCCAGTAGTCCTCTCCATTTCTAGGAAAGCTTAGTAATCGACCGACCTCGCGTGAGAAAGCAGACCAAACACTACAACTCGTTTGAGGAAGACGAGCTCATGGAGTTTTCAGAGTTAGACAGCGACTCAGATGAAAGGCTTACGAGATCCAGGCACCTCAATGACAAAGCCAGGCGCTACCTCCGAGCGGAGTGCTTCCGGGTAGAGAAGAACCTGCTCATCTTTGGGTGGGTATTGGCTCTGCTTGGTTTTGTTGTTGTTGTTGTTGTTGTTGTTTGTTCCCCTCTGTTTTTCAGTCCCCAAGATTTGTCTAGGATGTCTCTCCAGTCACCTTTGGGATTATAGGGCAGAGGGGGATCTTTTGGAGCAAGAGAGAACCATGCCTTCTGCCCAGAATCCCTCTCAGTCACCATATGCTCTGCAACCACAATGCAGACATGCCATGGTTTTCTCATATGCCTGTCACAGCAAATCTCTGGTACTAATTTGCTGTCTGGTACTGATTTCCTGCTTCCCCCCATCCCCCAAGGATATATGAGGAGTCCACACAACAGATGTTATAGTCAAGGCATGATTCGTGCGGGGCTTTGACTCTGGTAGAAATCAAAGGTTCAGCTTCTGTGAGCTCATCATTGCTTTTGAATAATGCTGCTGGACTCTTTAATTCCGAATTTATTCCCTGCTCCCAGTATTTTGGTCCCTCCGTTTTTAACATTGTAGTGGCCATATGAAGTTCTCAGTGTCCAACGTCCACCTTAGTGATATTTGGTGTGCTACAGTCAGGTGGTCCTCAAAGGCCTTTCAGGACAAAGCCCTTGGGATGATTAACAGACCTACAGAGAACAAAAGCATGTATGGCTCTTGTTTCTCTCTGGGGAGGCTGCATGCATGACCTGGCCCATCCTCCCTCCAACCTGTCTGTATGTCCACTGTCAGCTGGGGCCGGTGGAAGGACATCCTGACTCATGGCCGATTCAAATGGCATCTGAACGAGAAGGACATGGAGATGATTTGCCATGCCCTCCTGGTGTACTGTGTCAAGCATTATAAGGGGGGCGAGAAGATCAAGAGTTTCATTTGGGAACTGATCACACCTACCAAAGACGGGCAAGCCCAGACCCTCCAGAACCACTCAGGTGAGAGGTGGCAGGGCCACACCTAAGAAGCACAGATTCCCATGCACTTCATTCCCTCTTCCTCTGGGGGGCCGTGTTGCTGTGCTTTGGGAGACTTCTCTTTCTCAGGTGTTTTTCAGAATGTTACCAGTGGGAAAAGATGTTGCTTTCAGTTCTGCCTCAGAATCTCCCAGTGTTACCTGTGATATTTTGTTTAAGTACAACTGGGCCCTCTTAAAGTTTCCCACGTCCGGTCCTGCCCACTAACCTGAGTGTCACACGGGTTCCCCCTCTGAATTAGGGATGCACACCCAGTGCTCTCTGACTTGCCTTTTGCATTTCACCATCCTGTCCCTGTCCTACCTCTGTCTGTGCCTTTTCTTGTGCCACACTCCTTCTTCCCTGTCCTTGGTTA
>NW_016841492.1:0-460 GCF_001698545.2 Rhinopithecus bieti | reverse complement strand
TCCACAAATGCAGAGCTCCCGGATACGAGGGCCAAGTGTACTTTGAGAGTAGGGTGGATGAGGTTGCTAATGAGTACAGGGGAGCGGGTGCCGATCAGGAGGACCCTGCAATGGGACATCTGAACACCGTGTCTCAGGACTTGAGACTCCATTTGGATGGCACAGGCAGACTAAGCCAGGTCAAAGCCCTCCTCCCCTTGAAGGTTCATTTTATGCCAAGCTCTTTCTGGAGCCTGGAATTTGGCATCCCCTCTAGGCCCTGGGTGGAAGGACAGGTGAACCAGAGTTTAGATAGCATGTCTAGAAGTGTCACCCCCTACTGTGTGCCCAGCACTTTCCCCACAGGATCCTCTAGCTAGAATATCCAAGGGTCATGGAGAGAAATACCCAGTTAAAATATCAGAAATGAAAAAAGAGATACCATTAGAGACACTAAAAAGACCATTAGGTAATAGTATTA
>NW_016841491.1:0-460 GCF_001698545.2 Rhinopithecus bieti | reverse complement strand
AGAAGCAAAATGAAAGTTCTCACAGAGGGAGCCTTCTCTGCCTTGTCCTCAGAATTGGAAAATGTATTGTCCATCAAGGAGCCTCAGTACTGAACCTAAAACTCAAGAGAAAATGTTTCCTGAATAACAAGTGTTATGATGACTTGAAATTTTGCAAAACATGCACAATCTTAATATGATAGGCCTTACTAAGGCTAAATGGCCTTATTCATGGTTGAAATGGACACATCATTATATTAAGAAATCTCCACAAGTGATTGATTTTACTCTGCAGCCAGGGTTTATGTCAATTGTGAGGCTAATGAGCAAGAAATTCGAGCCCTTGGCAAACTGGTTGGAGAGGCAAGGATTGTGTCCAGGCAGAGCTCATAACATTATTTATTGTTTAATCTATTTAATTAAATATGTAATTTACCCTCAAACTGTGGCTGACATTATATGTAGTCCTGAGCCAAGTTAA
>NW_016841490.1:0-3683 GCF_001698545.2 Rhinopithecus bieti | reverse complement strand
GTTAAATGTGTCCCAGAGATTCTGGCATGTTGTATCTTTGTTCTCATTGGTTTCAAAGTACATCTTTATTTCGGCCTTCATTTCGTTATGTACCCAATAGTCATTCAGGAGCAGGTTGTTCAGTTTCCATGTAGTTGAGTGATTTTGAGTGAGTTTCTTAATCCTGAGTTCTAGTTTGATTGTACTGTGGTCTGAGAGACAGTTTGTTACAATTTCTGTTCTTTTACGTTTGCTGAGGAGTGCTTTACTTCCAATTATGTGGTCAATTTTGGAATAAGTGCGATGTGGTGCTGAGAAGAATGTATATTCTGTTGATTTGGGGTGGAGAGTTCTGTAGATGTCTATTACGTCCGCTTGGTGCAGAGTTGAGTTCAATTCCTGGATATCCTTGTTAACTTTCTGTCTCGTTGATCTGTCTAATGTTGACAGTGGAGTGTTAAATTCTGATTTTCTTTTAATTAGCACCATCATCATCATCATCATTTGCTATACACTTGATAGGTTATAATCACTACAGTAACATGTTCTCAAACAAGTAATTCTCCTTTCAATGTTGTGAGGTACATTTGGTCACCTACATTTTAGAGATTTGGAAACTGGGCCCAGTGAACCTAACTGATCTCCTCAAGGTCATGGACTGCGTTAGAGCTAGGATTTAAATCCAGATTTGCTCACACTGAGGCCTATGATTTCCTCCTGGTTCACTATCACCTAATTAATTCAGATACTCCTGGCCCTCTCTGCATTAATTAATAAAATCAGCTTGGAGAATAACAAAGCTGAAAACCAAACAAAAGAACATAACTGAATACAAAATGTTATTACAAAAGATTAACTGCCTTGAAAAGTAAAAGCAGTATGAAGTAAGCCAGGTAAACCTTAGGGGATAAAAGCCTTAGATTATTCAAAAGATAAATATATTTGGAAAAATTTTAACAACTGAGATTAAAAATCCAAAGTTGCCATTTTCACCAGATTATTTTTTCATGGTTTGTGATGTGCCAAGTATAAAGCATAGGAGTAACATAAATGCAGGCTCATGCCCTTGAGCAGACCCCAACCAAACAGAGTCTCTTAAACTTGAATAGAATGTAGAATCTTCTTAGCAGAGGGAGTGAGGGAGAGAGATTTCTCAGTCTCTGAGCCCATGCCCTCTCATCCCAAGGTCTAGAGAGCACAGTTAGCGAGATTAATGGTGAAAATAGGCCTGATCATTTCTGGTTGTAGAATAAGATAAATTGTGTCTTTCAATTAACATTTTTCTATTTGCAATATTCTTATGTCATCCTCCGCCAGTGTAAAAATCAAAGTTTTATTGTAGGTTAAAGAAAATAAATGAAAACATGGACAAAAAAACCCATAAATGAATTAGTATGAGTAGTGGTTAAGGGGATAGACTCTAGGGTCAGAATGTCTGTGTTCAAATCCTGACTCTACTGTGTCCTGTGAAACTTTGGGTTGGTCACTCAGCCACTCTGTGCCTTAGGGTTGTAACCATACAGTGGGTTTACCTTGCCCACTGCCTAGACAGAGCCAATTAATCAAGACAGGGGAATTGCAATAGAGAAAGAGAAAATTCACACACAGCTGGCTGTACAGGAGACTGGAGTTTTATTATTTCTCAAATCCATCTCCCAGAGCATTCAGAGTTTTTAAGGATAATTTAGTGGGTGGAGGAAGGCCAGTGAATCTAGAGTGCTGGTTGATTAGGTTCGAGATAAAATCATAGGGAATTGAAGCTGTCCTCTCTCACTGAGTCTGTTCCTGGGTGGGGGCCACAAGATCAGATGAGCCAGTTTATTGATCTGAGTGTTTCAATAAACTGTGTGCCAGCTGATCCCTCAAGTGCAGGGTCTGCAAAATCTCAAGCACTGATTTTAGGAGCAGTTTAGGGAGGATCAGATCCTGTAGCTTCCAGCTGCATGACTCCTAAACCATGACTTCTAATCTTGTGGCTAATTTGTTAGTCTTACAAAAGCAGTCTAGTCCCCAGGCAAGAAGGAGGTTTGTTTTGAGAAAGGGTTGCTAACATCTTTGTTTTACACTATAAAGTAAGTTCCTCCCAAAGTTAGTTCTACACCCTACACCCAGGAATGAATGAGGACAGCTTGGAGGTTAGAAGCAAGATGGAATTGGTTAGGTCAGATTTCTTTCTCAGTTATGATTTTGCAATAGCTATTTCAGTGTCTTAATGTATAAAACAGGGATAATAAGAATTATACCTCATAGATTTCTATGAGAATGAAATGAGCTAAGAGTCATAAAATGTTTGAAAATTAGCTGGCCTAAATAAGTACTCTTATTTTCAAATATCTGTTAATGAAGTATTCGTTAGCTTTTTTTTTTTTTTTTTTTTTGGTAATAATCTTAGGTGCTGACCCTAAGGAATCTTTTGCACTAAGACAGAGTTTGCATATAAAAATCGAGCTCGGGCTGGGCACAGTGGCTCATGCCTGTAATCCCAGCACTTTGGGAGGCCGAGGTGGGCGGATCACGAGGTCAGGAGATTGAGACCGTCCTGGCTAACAAGGTGAAACCCCATCTCTACCAAAAATACAAAAAATTAGCCTGGTGTGGTAGCGGATGCCTGTAGTCCCAGCTACTCAGGAGGCTTAGGCAGGAGAATGATGTGAACCTGGGAGGTGGAGCTTACAGTGAGCCCAGATAGCGCCACTGCACTCCAGCCTGGGCAACAGAGCAAGACTCCATTTCAAAGAAAAAAAAAATCCAGCCTGTACATTTTGAGAAAAGGGATATCACACACTTGATTAGCTCTGCACGGTCTTTGTATCAGAAATGTAAACACTAACTGTTGTAAGAGATAAAGCCTGACATCTCAGTGGCTTAACAAAATAAAGACATTTATTTTTCATCATGTAAAATTCAATCTGCAACAAGGATTGGGGCGAGAGTGGGATCTCTGGCTGTATTAGTCTGCTCAGGCTGCCATCACAAAATAACCATAGACTGTTTGGCTTAAACAACACATTTTAAAATCACAGTTCTGGAGGTTAGAAAGCCAAGATTAAGATGCTGTCAGGGTTGTTGTCTAGCAAGGACTGGCCTCCTTCTCACCGTGCTCTCACATCTTCTTTCCTCTGTGCTCTCAATGCTAGGCAGGAGGAGAGACAGCATGCTCTGTCTTTCTTCTACTTACACGGAGAAGAGGAGAGAAGGGTTTAGAGAGTCTTTCAGAGATCTAGGCTGAAAGAAGATCCACCATTTTCAGCATGGAGCTTCTGGGATCTCCCTGAGTGTCAATAATCAGCAGCAAGTGAAGAGAAAGAATTGTATACAGGAGGGTAAGTGGCCAAGGTCAGTAATCACTTCTGCCTACTTCCCACTGGCTGAATGCAGTTGTATGCCACCTAACTGCAAGGGAGATTGGGAAACACAATCTACAGTGTGGAAGGAAATAAATTTTGTGAATAACTAGCTGTTGAATAGTCCTATTGAATCTTCCTCACAGTCCCTGGACCTCCTAGACATAAGGGGGAAAAAAGTGCACCTTTCCTTAACTCTTCCAGAGTGTTCTCTAGTTCATGCTACTTTCAAGTTCTTTCCCCAAGCTTTTCTCACCTGTTTGCCTATGGGGCTATATGACTCAAAAGCTCATGGGCAATGTGTTCCTATTAAGGAGTGTAGGGTCACCTTTGGTTTATGTTTTAGCTCTAGAGGATGAG
>NW_016841489.1:0-2362 GCF_001698545.2 Rhinopithecus bieti | reverse complement strand
CTCGCTCTGTCACCCAGGCTGGAGTGCAGTGGCGCGATCTTGGCTCATTATAAGCTCCGCCTCCTGGGCGCCTGCCACCACGCCCATCTAGTTTTTTGTGTTTTTTAGTAGAGACGGGGTTTCACCGTTTTAGCCAGGATGGTCTCGATCTCCTGACCTCATGATCCGCCCGTCTCAGCCTCCCAAAGTGCTGGGATTACAGGCTTGAGCCACCGCGCCCGGCCAAATGTCCCTGTTTTTATGTCTAATTCCTTGGCCCCTGGTTTCTTAATATGCCACCCTTCATGAGAAAGTTGGCTCTGGTTGAGTCTAGCCAAGGCCTAGCACATCCTGTGACGCAATTAGCATTGAATGAGTGAGTAATTGAATGAATGAATGAGTTAGAGCTCAGGCTTTGTCACTTACTATAAGCACCATCAGGGACAAGGAAGCTCAGAGAGTGGCAGGCAGGTGGACAGGGGCTTAGGAGGGGCTCAGCGAGGGCATCAAACTTCATTTGGGGGGAGTCCCAGCGAGGAGGGCAGGGGTTGCATGAGGAAAAAGGGAGCTCCCTAATGGGGACCGGGGAGTGGGTTGGGGCCTCAGTGAGAGGCTAAAATCCACAGCCTTTGGTGTCTGGCTATGTCCTGCTCTCAGGAAGCCCTGGCCTGGGAAAAGGACCAGGGCTCTATCTAACTCCTCCACCTTCCAGGGTCCCCACCTCCAGGAACCCTGTCCCTGACACTGTCACAGCCACCAGCGGTCCTGGAGTCAGGTCAGGCTTCCCAGGGCCTCAGTCTCTTTCATCTCTGCCCCTCATAAAACCTGAGTCACTGCTGGGGCCACAGGGAAGGGTCAAAGTTCTGAATTCCACCAGCTTTTCAGGAAGGAGGACAATGGGAAATGGGGGAGGGGAGTGGGGGCAGTGGGCCCATTTCCTGCCCCAAGTGGGGTCTCTGGGGGGTACCTCATGGAGAAGGCCCAAAGACTGAGGCTGGACAGGCTGACCTCTCTGGGGTTCGTGGGGTCTAAGAACAGGATTGCCCTGGTCAGTGTAGCTTGGGAGTCAGGGAGTGGGGGTGGAGAGCCCTCCAGCACTGCTGTGGCTCCCTGTAAATGTAAACCCCCAAACCAGAGACTCAGTTATAGGATACATATATTAGGGAGTTTGGTATGGTGGGTAAGCACTTAGGGTTGGGGTTCAAGTTTTGATTTGGCTCTTCTGTGACTTTGGACAAGTTTCTTAACCTCTCTGAGCATTAAAAAAAATCTCATCTGCAAAATGGGAATGTGTGATCTAATTTATTAATAATTTATTCTTCATGAGGTCTCAAGCTCGTGGGATTCTTCTGAGGCTTCAATGTGACAATGAATGTAAAGCACTTAGCAAGGCGTTTGGCAGAGTAAGCCCTCCTCAAATGGCTGTTGTTGTTGTTGTTGTTGTTGTTGTTGTTGTTGTAACTATTAAAACAGAGAAATTCACCTGAGAGTTCCTAGGGAGCTTAGTCTGTTTTCTGTTGCTTATAATGGAATACCTGAACCTGGAAGCCCAAGGTCAAGGGGGTGCATCTGGTAAGAACCTTGTTGGTGATTCTCTGCAGAGTCCCCCTGGGGGCTCAGAGCATCACACGGCAGTGGGGCTGAGGTGCTAGTTCAGGTCTCCCTTCCTTTTCCTATAAAACCACTGGTCCGGTCAGGCACAGTGGCTCACACCTGTAATCCCAGCACTGTGGGAGGCGGAGGCGGGCAGATCTCTTGGACTCAGGAGTTTGAGATCAGCCTGGGCAACATAGTGAAACCCCATCTCTACAAAAAATACAAAAATTACCCAGGCATGATGGTGCACGCTTGTAGTCCCAGCTACTCGGGGGGCTGAGGTGGGAGGACTGTTGGGCCCAGGAGGCAGAGTTTGCAGTAAGCTGAGATTGTGCCACTGCACTCTAGTCTGGGCAACAGAGCAAAATCCTGTCTCAAAAAAAAAAAAAAGAAAGAAAAAAGAAGGCCCTAGTCCTACTCCCACGACCATCCATTAATCCATTAAACCATTAATCTATTAATCCATGAATGTGTTAATCCATTCATGAGGCAGAGCCCTCATAACCCAATCACTGCTTAAGAGGTCCCACCTCTCAATATTACCACACTGGGGATTAAGTTTCAACATGAGTTTTGGAGGGGACAAATATTCAAGCCATAGCAGAAGCTTAGAAGGTTTTCTTCGTCAGGTGTTAATATTATCCTACATTTAGTAAGGGAGGCTATGGAGACCCAGAGAGATTAAGGAAGAGTCAGAAAAGAAACAAGACCCAGGCTCCACCCCTCTAGGACGGAGGATGAGACATGCTCTGCTGAGGACGGTCACAGGAGCACTGGACATGCCCTA
>NW_016841488.1:0-2055 GCF_001698545.2 Rhinopithecus bieti | reverse complement strand
GAGACGGTCTCTCGCTCTTGTTGCCCAGGCTGGAGTGCAGTGGCGCAATCTCCTGTCACTGCAACCACCGCCTCCTGGGTTCAAGCGATTCTCCTGCCTCAGCCTCCCAAGTAGCTGGGATTACAGGCACCCACCACCATGCCCAGCTAATTTTTGTATTTTTAGTAGAGACGGGGTTTCACTATGTTGCCCAGGCTGGTCTCAAACTCCTGACCTCGTGATCCACCTGCCTCGGCCTCCCAAAGTGTTGGGATTACGGGCGTGAGCCACCGTGCCTGGTGAATCTTTGATTTTTTTTTTAAATACTCATTGAGAAACTCAGCATCTGTAGATGTGAAGTTGCTCAGGGTAAGAGAATGCAGGAATCATAGGCAATGACATAAGCCCCTGCCCCATCTGTAAAACGAGGCAGGGAATGTGCCTGGGATGCTGCCTGCGAGAGATTCTGATGTCCCCTACTCAGGGCCACTAACTGTGGCTCTCTCTCCCCAGGGGGGCTGTCAGTGGCGGTGCCCGGGGAGATCCGAGGCTTTGAGCTGGCGCACCAGCGGCATGGGCGGCTGCCCTGGGCTCGCCTCTTCCAGCCCAGCATCCAGCTGGCCCGCCAGGGCTTCCCCGTGGGCAAGAGCTTGGCAGCAGCCCTGGAAAACAAGCGGACCGTCATCGAGCAGCAGCCTGTCTTGTGGTATGTCTGTGGGTGCGGCCCCCCGACACAGGCAGTGCAGGCACAGCCCAAGGACCCTGCAGGCCCCTAGCAGCAGTGGAGTGGCCCTCTGCCTTCAGGACCCCACACTGATAATGGGCTGAGGAGATGCAGACCCTTCCCACCACGTGTGGGGACACATTCTCAGCCTGGGGTCCCAGTGGCCACTGTGGCTGGCCATGTGTCCTGAGTGGCAAGGGACACTAGGAGGCTCCCGGAAGGGACACTGGGAGGATGAGCGCTGAGTGACGGGGCCACCCACCTGTGACAGGTGCGGCCCCTGCTTTGCTCCGTTCTCCTGTGTGGGCAGGTGTGGGGGGTGGTCTAGCTGAGTCCATCCCACCTGCTTCCTCACGTGAGCCCCCTCTGCTCCAGTGAGGTGTTCTGCCGGGATGGAAAGGTGCTTCGGGAGGGGGAGAGACTGACCCTGCCGCGGCTGGCTGACACCTACGAGACGCTGGCCATCGAGGGTGCCCAGGCCTTCTACAACGGCAGCCTCACGGCCCAGATTGTGAAGGACATCCAGGCAGCTGGTGAGTCAGTAACCTCAGGGGCCTGGGTGAGGAACCCTGCAGTGGAAACCCTGAGCCATGGCCCAGAGCCCTGGGGTCCTCCCGTCCTGCCTGAGCCTGCAGGAAGTTCCTGGTGGAGGAAGGTCAGTGACTGGCCATGTGGGTCCACAGCTCCTGCTTATGTCAAAACTGAGAGAGACCATACAGTCCAGGAGAGCAAGTCCCTGGTGGGGTAAATGCAGGTGTAGGCAAGAGCCAGGGCTAGGGAAGCACTAGAATACAGCCTGAATATCCAGGAGGACTTGGAGGAGGTAGTGACTGGGCTGCAGATAATTTTGTTAGGCAGAGAGAGGAAGGGATTCCTGGCAGACGAGCAGCTGGGCTAAGGCCCAGGGAGGGGGGCTTTGATTCACCAGGAGGGTTACAAGGGACGAGGGTCACCTTGAGGGAGGCGTGGGGAAGGGGCTTTGTGGGGCAGGGGCCTGGAGCTTGGCTGTGGCTTTCTTCAGGTAATTTTTGTCACTGTTTCATGGAGAAGGATGACTAGTGTGTCGACCTTTACCACTGAGGCTGGAAATTAGCATGCCAATACCCTGTGTGTCTGGAGCTGACTCCTGGAGAATTAAGAACCTCCCTCCCTCTATCCATTCATCATGAGAAGAGGCCGAATGGCAGGGACACTGGCAGGAATTCTCCACTTAGAAAAGGCCCTCTGAGCCAGGTGCGGTGGCTCACATCTCTAATCCCAGCACTTTGGGAGGCCGAGGCAGGTGGATCACCTGAGGTCAGGAGTTCAAGACCAGCCTGGCCAATATGGTGAAACCCTGTCTCTACTAAAAT
>NW_016841487.1:0-4007 GCF_001698545.2 Rhinopithecus bieti | reverse complement strand
ATAATGTTTCCAACGTCCCTGCATGTTCCAGTGGATGTCAGAGCTTCATTCTTCTTTATTGCAGATTAACATTCCATTGTATGTGTCACCACATTTGTTTATTCATGTGTTGATGAACACTTGGATTGTTTTCATATTTTATCTTTTGTGAGTAATGCTGTGATCAACATCCCAGGTAAGTACCTGTTTGAGTCCCTGGATTCAATTCTTTGGGTATATAGCTAGGAATGGATGCTGTTTCATATGAGAATTCTATGAGTAGCTTCTTGAGAACAGCACAACTGTTTCTCCTAGTGGCTGTACCTTTTTATAATCTCACCAGCAGTGCATGAGGATTCCAAATTCTACATGAGGCTTTCACTTGTTATTTAACATGTGAAAAGAATGGTAGCCATATTTGTAGGTGTAGTGTGGGATCTCATTGTGGCTTTGACTTTGCATTTCCCTAATGACTAATGATGTTGAGTATCTTTTCAAGCCCCTCTTGATGATTTGCATATCTTGTTTGAAGAAAAGTCTATTTGAGTCCTTTGGCCCATTTATATAAATTGGGTGGTTTGTCTTTTTGTTATCGAGTTATAGGAGTTCTTTATATATTCTGGGCATGAAACCATTGTCTATGTGATTTGCAACTATTATGTGTCATTCTGTGTTTGGTCTTTTTATTTTCTTGATAATATTCTTTGATGCACAAAAGTCTTGCATCTTCAGCCCAGTTTATCTATTTTTCCTTTTTGTTTCTCATGCATTTGGGTCATACCTGAGAATCCATTGCACATTTGAGGTCATTAAGTTTTACCCTATGTCTTTTCTAAGATGTTTTGTGGTTATAGATCTTATCATTAACTCACGGATCCATTTTTAGATAATTGTTTGATATGGTTGGAAGCATAGTTCTCTAAGTTTATTCTTTTGCATGTGGTTATCTAGTTGTTTCTGCACCGTTATTTGCGAGGACGATTGTTCCTCCATAAATTATGTTGACACCCTTATGCAAGAGCAATGAACTACGAGGGTGAGGGTTTATTTCTGGACTCTCAATTGTATCCCGTTGGTCCCTATTTGTATTCTATGCCAGCAGCCTCTGTTTTTAATAGTTGTAATGTTCTGTGAGATTTCAAATAAGAAAGTTTAAGTTCTGCAATTTATTTTGGCAAAATTATTTTGGCTCTTTCAAGGATACTTTTTTGAAAAGCAAGGAGGCCAATGTTTTGCAATTAGAAAGCTTTTTCTGTCTTCTTTCGATGGAAATTTTGCAGTCTAGGGATCTTTTCAGGAATTTTATCAAAGTTGGTAAATTATCATCACTTCCTTTGCTGAGGTACTGTATTAAAATATGTGTTCAGGAATTGAGAGACCCTGGAAGCACTTGCCCATGTGGTGAGGGACAGTGAGCTCCATAATGAGGGACACAGAAAACATTGCTTTGGGGCACAATGTTGTCAGGTTAGCTGTGTGCATCACTCAGCAGAGTGAAAGCAGCTGAGACCCAGAGAAGCCAGTGAGGTCTGACTCTTAGAAGCCAAAGACCAGCAGGTGGATGTCCTCAGGGGCGAATGGACTGCACTGGTACCCATTGCAGTGGACTGGAAAAAGGTAAGAGGCTTTAGATATTCAACTTTCTCACTCAGCTCTTCAGCAGGGGATTTGGGCCCTGGGCTGATACTGTTCTGCAGCAGGGTCAGGGTAGACAGGAATGGCTGCATATCAGGCCTAAGTCCATGTCATCCTGTCAGGCATTGCCACTGAAAATGGAGAATTTTGTTCAGAGGCCTAGCCTGGGCACATGGGAGGAAACACTTTATTAAAATTTATTTAAGAAAACAGTATGCATGCTTTATTCTTCTAGAAAAATTATTAATGTGATGTTTTTCAACGTATCTCTTAAAGGAATGGTGAGAATCATCCACATAATATATATTTTATGTGGTCTTTTCTATAATTGCAGCTCTCATATGTTCCTCTAGAAACCATTTCCTTTGCAAACACACAGAGGCAGTATCTCTGTGTTCATTTCTACTGGGAAATCTTTATGCAGGGTGAAGAGAGTCACATTTCCTAATGAGAGATGATAAGCATCTGACTACCAGAAAAAGTGTCCAGATGCTGCTGGTAATGAACATGGGGCTGCGTAGGTGGAGGTCAGTTTAAGGAGGTGTCAGGGAAAGTAATTTTGACTGTCTCTTCTTTTTTTTTAAAACAAAATCATGGGTAGAAGCCACCACCTGGACCCACCACATGTTGGAATCGATGAGGGACAGAAATAGAGCTCAGTCAATTAAGAAAGAAATCCAGGAGTGGGCAAGAGGTTTGAGAGGTCGACGGGTGTGAGAGGTGGATAGGTGAATGGTGAGAATATTCAAAACGTCTTCTTTCTCCATGATAACAGAGCATTTAGGCCGCTGAGCCAGACAGTGTCCAGGCCAGGAGGAGCAGGATGTTGTCAGCTCTCCTGGCCAAAAGTGAGACTCCAGCAGTGTCCAGTTACTTGGTCCAATTTGGGATTTATTCCTATTTTGAAAATGATCCAATAGCATACAATTTTGAAAATATACAAAAATCCCTATGCTACCATTCATAGATAACCAAGATGGCCCTAAGATGGTGAGAGAATCAGAATGGTGTTTGGGTTTACTTTGTGTATTTTTTTCTCCCAATATCTACAGAATTCCCTACATCCCACTTTTTAATGTAGCCCAGTGGCTGTCTTTCCCTTTTGCAGTTACAGACCTTTCCAGTTCATCATTACAGCCCCTTGGAAAACCCACACCCTTTCTGATGTGAGGTACAGGCAGCCATGTGGCATCACCTCTAAACATGCCTTCTGGGACATCAAATTGCTGATTAAGTAAATGTCCTTTCAATAGATATTAAAGACCTCCATTTTACCCATCTCACACTTGTAATTCTTTTACCAAGAGGTGATGGGTTTTGGTGGTTATTTGCTTTTGTAGATTAGTGTAGATTATTGCTTCTGCCAGGGGCAAATTTTTCATTCAGAAAAGCATTTGGCAAAGTCTGGAAACATCGCTCTTTGTCAGAACTGGGAGAGGGAGTCCTGCTGGCCTTGAGCAGCTAGAGTCCCCAGATAGTGCTGAACATTCTAGAGCTCACAGAGCCCCACCAGCATGACCACTACAAAGTTCAATGCTGAGGAGGTGTGGAGGGCCCTGATGTGCCTCCCCTAGCTTCCCTGGAGCTTTTTACCTTCTCCTTCCATCAGTCTCTACCACTTTCTCATCTCAGCTTGCTCCTTGAACCTTAACGCCCTCCACTTGAACTTGCCCTTAATTTAAGACCTGCTGTAATCTCTCGACTTCCTTGGCCCCTTTCTGATCCTTAGCAGGGTGTCCTCTAGAGGGCATCCTCAACTTTCCTGGAGCTTCCCAGGATCCAGATGTCCCTGTGCTATTTGGGCACCAGGGATATGACAGTGTGCCTGTGTCCCTAAAGGTCCTGTCACTCAGGACATTTGTGTGAGAGCAACTGAGGTGATATTACTCTCCTCTACTTTTCTTAGAACATAAAAATATGTACAAACCTTGTAGAGCAAAATTTCTTAATGCATGTCAAAATTTAAAATATATATATTTTTGCCTCCCAAACTTTACTGGGATAAATTTATCACAGTCCCAGTCATAAAAAATGACACCCAATCAGGGTTATTCACTGTATTGTTTGTTTAACAGCAAAATGTTGGGAACAACCTAGACTTTCACCAGCACAATGCTAATTCAACAGGTTACCTTTTATCTACACAATCAAATATGATGCAGTTGCGTAAAGAGTACAGAATCTTTCAGCTATTCATATGGAAACACCTCGTTGTTCTATTTTAATTATAACATTTAAACATCACAGAATAAGATGCAGTTTTTGTAGTAGATCTGATCTTAGTACATTATTTTTACTGTTTTCTTTTTTTTAATTTAAAGAGAGAGTGTCTCACTCTCATACTGAGCTCGAAGTGCAGTGGTGAGATCATAATTGACTGCAGCCTCAACCTT
>NW_016841486.1:0-1319 GCF_001698545.2 Rhinopithecus bieti | reverse complement strand
CTGGGGAAAGTGCAGTTTTTCATTGAAAGGGAAAGAGATATGGAAATTGCTGAATACTACGGCTACACAATCTAAGAGCTGAGATTGTTGGTTTTACGTTGGATACCGCTGGTTTTCCACATATATAGATAGAGACTAATTTATTTATTCTGATATATTTTTAAAACATAATAAAGAAATGTAATAGAATTAATAGATAAGTAATAAAGAGGCCTTTTCAGTTTTGAGATGCTGTTGACTGCGAGTTTTCTTTGGTGTGGGCTTGGGGATCAAAGGTTGCATTAGAAAGAAGGAACTATGGCCAGGTGCGGTGGCTCATTCCTATAATCCCAGCACTTTGGGAGGCTGAGGTGAGTGGGTCACCTGAAGTCAGGAGCCCAAGACCAGCCTGGCCAACATGGTGAAACTCCGTCTCTACAAAAAATACAAAAGTTAGCTGGGCTGTGGCATGAGAATCGCTTGAACCTGGGAGATGAAGGTTGCAGTGAGCCCAGATAGCACCACTTCACTCCAGCCTGAGCAGCAGAGTGAGACTCCATCTCAAATTTAAAAATAAATTTAAAAAAGTAAAAATAAATCACTATGTACCCCATGAATATATACAATTATTATTTGTCAATTTAAAATAAAAGAACAAAAGATTAAAAAGAGCATCTTGCCGGGTGTGGTGGCTCATGCCTGCAATCCCAGCACTTTGGGTGCAGCTGGGGGAGCTGTCAGCAGTCCATGGTGAGCAAAGCCCCAGCTGTGCATGAGATACTCCAGGGAGGGAGAAGGAGGCTCAGACATTAAGGGGCTGGCAGGGAAGAGAAGCCAGGAGGGAGATGAGCAGCAGCCAGGGAACTCAGGGAAGCACTTCAAATGGGCAAGGGAGAGGGAAGCGGGGATATGGGTAAGGGGTATGTGGAAGAACCCAGTGGGAACTCTGATTGGGAGCAGAAGAGGTGGTAAGAAGCGGTCAGATTGTGCTTGTATTTTGAAGGTAGAGACATAAATCAGGATTTGTTTTTGAATTGCAACCTCCACCTCCTGGGTTCAAGCAATTCTACTGCCTCAGGCTCCCAAGTAGCTGGGATTACAGGTATGTGCCACCATGCCTGGCTAATTTTTGTATTTTTAGTAGAGATGGGGTTTTGCCATTTTGGCCAGGCTGGCCTCGAACTCCTGACCTCAGGTGATCCACCTGCCTCGGCCTCCCAAAGTTCTGGAATTACAGGCATGAGCCACTGCTCCTGGCCTATTTTATTATTTTTTTAAAGACAAGGTATCAGGCCGGGCGCGGTGGCTCAAGCCTGTAATCCCAGCACTTTGGGAGGCCG
>NW_016841485.1:0-1243 GCF_001698545.2 Rhinopithecus bieti | reverse complement strand
TTCCCAAGACCTCCCCAACCACAAATGTCTTCACATTCTGAATCCTAAACCGAGAGACTCCTCACACCTAGGGACCACCAAAAGAGAAACTCCAACGATTGCAAAGCAAATTGCAAAGTAAAGGACCCCTCAAACTCCAAGACTTCCTAAAGCCAGGGAGTTTAAACTCACTCTCAAACTTGGGGAACCCCAAATTCAAGGGCTTTTGGATCTCCAAATGTGTGACCTTTTGAACCCAGGGATCCCAAACTCAATCCCTGAGCCCCCGCTTCCTGGTTCCCCCTCAGCCTTCTCAGGATGTCCCCTCTGCTCCCTGCAGACCTGCTGCCCACTGTGCGGATAGTGGCCGGAGTGGCCGCTGCCACCACGACTCTCCTTATGGTCATCACTGGGGTGGCCCTCTGCTGCTGGCGCCACGGCAAGGGTTAGTGCCTGAGCCCCGCCCCAGCTCCTCAGGCCCCAGCCCCACACACACCCTGCCTGCCCAGTGACCTGACCTGGCCTTGGGCCTTGGCTCCAGTCCCATTGCCAGCTCTGCTCAGGGCTTAGCTCGCCTTCAGGTTCTGGTTCCCTCCTTAAGCCCTAACCAGACCTTCCCAGGGTCACATTCCTAGGTGGGAAGGATTCTTACTGGTTTCCAACATCCCCACCCGATCTGCCTCATTAGTTCCCAGTCCTTTCTCTTCTGGCTTATTGGTCTGCACACATTGTGACCCCGCCCATCGCTTAACTCCACCCGTCGCTGTTTGTCAGCCTCAGCCTCTTTCTCCGAGCAAAAGAACCTGATGCGAATCCCCGGCAGCAGCGACGGCTGCAGTTCGCGAGGCCCTGAAGAGGAGGAGACAGGCAGCCGCGAGGACCGGGTAGGATGCCAGGGTCTCCAGACCCGACTGTGCTTTCAGACCCAAATAGTAGCCCAGTCCCAAGAGGGCCCCCAAATTCAAACAGGACTCTAAGGCCGGGCATGGTGCCTGACGTTGGTAATACCACTTTGGGAGGTGGAGACACAAGGATCACTTAAGGCCAGGAACTTGAAGCCAGCCTGGGCAGCATAGCGGGACCCCATCTCTACAAAAATACAAAATAAAATAAAATAAAAAATGAACCGGGTATGGTGGCACACACCTATCGTTCCAGCTACTCAGGACACTGAGGTGGGAGGATCCCTTGAGCACAGGAGGTAGAGGCTGCAGTGAGCTATGACTGCACCACACACTCCAGCCTGGGCTACAGAGCAAGACCT
>NW_016841484.1:0-459 GCF_001698545.2 Rhinopithecus bieti | reverse complement strand
TTTATACCTTTATCTATTATATCTATTATGTCTATGTTTCATACCTATATCTATTATATCTATTATGTGTATATTTTATGCCTATATCTATTCTATCTGTTATGTCTATATATTATACCTATATCTATTATGCCTATTTTTTATATCTATATCTATTTTATCTGTTATTTCTATATTTTATACCTATATCTATTATGTCTATATTTTATACCTATATCTATTATATCTATTATGTCTATATTTTATACCTATATCAATTATACCTATTATGTCTATAATTTATACCTATATCTATTATATCTATTATGTCTATATTTCAACCTACAGCTATTATATCTACTATGTCTATACTTTATACGTATATCTATTACGTCTATGTTTTATAACTTTATCTATTATATCTTTATGTCTCTACTTTATACGTATATCTATTATATCTATTATGTCTGTATTTCACGC
>NW_016841483.1:0-2022 GCF_001698545.2 Rhinopithecus bieti | reverse complement strand
TAGTTTTATGTGGAAGACGAATAGGTGTCCATGTAGAACCAAAGGTGTCCATGTAGAACCAAAGAAAAGGCACAAATAAATCTATCATCTCTCTTGGTTACACAGTATGATAAAAGTAAAGGATAAAGGATAAAGGTTACACAGAATCCATGAGGCAGTAAAGGATAAGGATTGAGCTCTCAACATGTGAATTGAGCTCTCAACATGTGAATGTCTTAATTCAGACATCAAACAGAACTGAATTTGAATCTGTTTCCCACCAGCCAAATGAGTGTTTGGTGAAGATGACCATGATGATGACCATGATGATGACAATGACTTACATTTCTTAATGTTTCCCCTATGTGTGTAGGACTTTTAAACTTGTTCCAGTACAAGTAGGGAAAGTAAATTCACATTAGTTTTCATGTTTTATATATATATATATATATGACGCACACACATATATACACCACACACACACACACACACACACACACATAGAGATAGGGTCTCTGTGTGCTGCCCAGGCTGGTCTCAAACTCCTGGGCCCAAGTAATCCTCCTGTCTAGGCCTCCCAAAGTGCTGGGATTACAGGCGTGATCCACTGTGCCCTGCCCTAAATATATTTTTTATATAGCAGGAAATCAAAAAAGAACATGAAGATTACAAATTTTAATCAGAGAGGAAAGATTTTGTGAGACAGCATAATTTCATATTCAGACAGCAAGTCTTTAGCTAATTCTTTGATTAAAGCCGTGACAAAACCATTTTGAAAAAAATGTTTTTGTGATACATTTACCTGTGAAGTTTTGAAAGATCTGCACTTGGTAAATTTAGCATCGTTTAATTTTTCTTTTCCCTACAGTAATTACAAAATTCTGGAGGGAGGAAAAAATGTAATATTCTCTAGAAATGAGAAGGGAAGATAATACTTTGAGCTATACTAAACAAGATCATTTTTGTACATGCACTTTCAGAAGAGGTCCCATGCTGTGGATTGAAGTTGAAATGAAATACAGCAATTGTCTCCAGCACTAAATACCCATAGGCATATTTTTACAAGACCATACATTAGTATATGCCTGCTAGAGACATAACAATGTGTGCGCATATTTTAAGAGAATCTTAATGTGACTAACAAATAGCAAATTGTTCAAAATTTCAGGCTCAAAATTGAAGAGAAAATTTTTTTACTAAAAAATTATATACACAAAGACAGTGATGCAATGTTGAGCACTAATGTAAATTAGGATGAAATATGAGAAGTAATCAGTGCCAACCATCTGCCTAGCTTCTCCTCACTTCTGCCCTTCCCTAGCAGGGGTGAGCTAAAGTTTTTACCTCCTGGGGAGATGGGAAATGACAGTGAGTGAGAGGCTAGTGGGAAAGCTGCAGGCACCCCCTTCTCTAAAAGCAGGAGGCCATGGGTGAGTACTGCAATTTAAAAAAAAATTTTTTTTTGAGGTTTCTCTCTGGAAAATGGCTATGAATTCTAACCCCGCATTGACAGGGCTCCAGTGATTTGGTCATGGATGTCTACAGTGACTTCTTTATCCTAGTGGATGGCCTAATGCCTAAGTGTTGCCTAATGCCTAAGGGTTCAACCCATCACCAGGTGTCCCACTCACAGGAAACATGCTTATACCAGCAGCCCCCCTTGTGGCTCTTGTCTGACCTATATCCAGTTTATTTCTACCAAGATATCCATTGTCTATGAGAGCTTTACCTTGGAAAGAAGTTAGGTTCTGGTGTGTCAGTCAAGTGAGATGCAGAGGAGGCAATGCAACTAAAACCATATAATAGTAGAAGGAGTGTATTACTTACAGATTAAGAGAAAAGGGCAGCACTCCTTATAGGGCCAATGGGTAGGGGGAGCCATTCTAGACATACATGCTCAACCGGAACCAGAAAGTGGAGAGCAAAAGAGAGAGTGAGGGGCCTGTGTGCTAAAGCTTTTATTGGACTCCAAGGTATTACCTAGGTGGGTTTCCATGGGAGTTCTAATTTTCGAGTTCAAAGCAGCAAGCTGTTGCAAGTTCT
>NW_016841482.1:0-460 GCF_001698545.2 Rhinopithecus bieti | reverse complement strand
GAACCACCCTTCCAAACTCCTCTGGTTCTGTGTACCCGCCAGGGCTGTTAGCTTTCCTCCTGTGTCTCTGACTGGACTGTAATCCCATAGTGGGGAAATGCACCCTGACGCTTAGCCATCATCCCCACAACACTCAGCACCGCATAGAGACCAGGGCAGTGATGCCCACTCGGACTGTGATTCTACTTATAAAGCAAAGGACCACGGGCCAGATGTGACTTGTCTTTGGTAACTCACCAGCTGTTGCTTGAACCAGAACAAAGCCAGGTCTCCTGATGCCCAGAAAGGAGCTAGTGCCTGTCCCACTAGAAACGTGGTGAAAATGTTTTGCTTGCTGTGGAAAGATGCACTACTGGAGAAGATGGGTGCAACTTCTCATGGAGGCACTCAGCCCAGATCACCAGGAAACAGGGCTGCCGGATGAGACACTCGGCCCAGCTCACCAGGAAACAGGGCTGCT
>NW_016841481.1:0-3866 GCF_001698545.2 Rhinopithecus bieti | reverse complement strand
GGCATAAGTTAAAATGTTTGTTCCTAGTTTTGTCTTTGGACTTAGCTTTTTAAAAATATTTTGCATTATAGAAGTGTTTTATTCTGTGTAAAATATGTTATTAATACTTTCTTTTATAGTTTGTAAGTTTAAGCTACATTTTCAAAGGCCTTCAATAGAGCAGTTTTGTTTATGAATTATGAATCCAAGTTCCAATTCTGACCATTTCATTAATAAAAACATAGAGGAGCTGCTTACCTCCCAGTAAAGGCCTTCATATCCTATATGAATTAACATATTAAGACTTTCTAATCTGTACATTCATAAATCCTGCATCTAATGGATGGGGTAGCCAGGGAAGCAGAGTTACCAATTATGTAGAGTACCAACACAGGATTCATTAAGTATTAAAATCCTGAAACTAGATTGTATTTGTTCACATTATAGGGGTACATCTGTCACCGTGATCTTCTTCACTTAAAAGATAAATCTTTGTCTAGATGTAGCAATCTTACTCAGATGAGGTCCTGTTCCAGGTCTGATTTTCAGTCCTGCCCTGAGCAGCTGCCATAGAAAGAGAGAAAGCATGGATAAGAGCTTTTTTGATGTTATAAAACTTAAGAAAATATTGGAGAATTAGTATGTATCACAAGACAGGAGAAAGGGAAAAATGAGCGCTATTGGAATTAGGAGGTGTCAAAGGAGGTAAATAAAAGAATGGACTAGAAGGAGGAACAATCTTAGAGAATTAGCTTATGTTAGATTGAGATGTAAGAAGAAAAAGGGGAGATACAATCTAGAAGAAGTAATAAATGTCATTAAGGGGATATAATGAGAGAAAAGAGGGAAGAAAACTCAGAACCTGAATTTATCTGGAATTTAGGTCTGACATTAGACATGGATCTAGACCAGGATGTTGGACTGGTGCCCCAGTCATGAACCTGAAATGAACCTAGGGTATGTATATTGGATCTTGACTATGAACATGGACCATGAACTTATACTGAATAAGGACACTGGAATTGGATCTTGGACCTTTTATACTTACCTTGAACCATGATTTCAAACTTAGACATCAGACTGAGACCTGGATCTCAGACCTTGGTGTAAACCTTGACCGTGTACTTTAACTTGAAGTTAGCACCTGAACCTGGACATTGGAACTGGATGTGGGACCTAAAACTTGACATTGCATTCATCCAGAACCTTGAATCTGACCTTAATTATGCTGCATGGTTGTGGACTTCGACTTTAGTCATTAAAATTTGACCTAGACAACTAATCCTAAACTTGAATCTCACATCTCGACCTGTTCCTGACCTTAGACCTAGAACTTCAACACAAACCTCAATCCTAGACCTAGATGTGAACTTGAACCTTAAAACTATGCTCTTGACCCTGGATCTTTACCTTATCCTGGACATTGAACCTTGAACATGGAAATGAATTTGACCTAAATCTTAGACCTGCTATTAGACCTGGACCTTGAACTTGGACAAGATCGTGAATTATGAGAATGTAGCTTTATCCTTAGCCATAGACTTTGGGCTAGCCCTTAGAACTGGACCTAGACTTCACTTTGTCATAGATTTTGACTGTGGACCTCAGATCTTCACATGAACTTTGAAAAAAATATATTTACTTTTAATTCTTATGGATACATATCAATAGCACTTATTTATGTGTACATATTTATGGACACATGTGATAGCCTGATACAAGGTTACAGTGTGTAATGATCAAATCAAGGTAATTGGGGAATCCATAGCCTCAAGCTTTTATCATTTCTTTGTGTTAGGAACACTTCAGTTTTAATCTTTTAGTTATTTTAAAATAATCAATAAATTACTGTTAACTGTAGTCACCATAATGTACTACCAAACACTAGATGTTATTCCCTCTAACAAGTTTTTGTATCCATCAACCACCCTTTCTTTATCCCCCTTTCCTCACTATTCTTTCCAGTCTCTGGCAACCATCATTCTACTGTCTGTCTTTGTTAGTTGAATATTGTTTTTAGCTCTGAGAACTAAAATTTTTTTTTGTAGCTCTGGTGAGAACATGTGATATTTGTCTTTCTGTGCCTGGCTTATTTAACTTCGTATAATTTCCTCCAGTTCCATCTACGTTGTTGCAAATGGCAATACTGCATTCCTATCAATGGCTGAATAATAATCTATGTATACACATACCACATTTTTGTTGTTTTTCATTCACCCATTGATGGACACTTGGATTGAGTATATATCTTGGCTATTGTGAATAGCTCTGCAATAAACATGGGAGGGCAGATATTTCTTCAATATACTCATTTATTTTATTTAGGGTATATACCCATTGGTGGGATCCCAGTAGCTGGATCATATGGCAGTTCTAATTTTAGTTCTTTGAGGAATCTCCATACTCTTCTCCGTAGTGGCTGTACTAGTTTACATTCCCACCAACAGCATACAGGGATCTTTCTTTCTCCACATGATTACCAGCACTTGTTATCTTTTTGGATAAAACTATTTCAACTGGGGCAAGATGACCTCTCATTGTAGTTTTGATTTGTATTTCTCTGATGATTAATAATGTTGAGCATTTTTGCATATACCTGTTGGCCATTTGTATGTATCCTTTTGAGAAATGTCTGTTCGTATCTTTTGCCCATTTTAAAATGGGACTATTTGTTTTTATTCCTGAGTTGTTTGAGCTCCTTATTTATTCTGCGTATTAATCACTTGTCAGATGGGTAATTTGCAAATATGTTCTATGGGTTGTCTCTTCAGCTTGTTGACTGTTTTCCATGCAGAAGCTGTTTAGCTTGATATAATTCCATATGGACATGAACTTTGAACCTAGATTTTGGACCTGCATTTTTTCAGTTCCTTAAATATACTTTCCATTGGAACTTGGATTTTATTTGAATAGGCGGTAAGAAGTTACTTTGAAGAAGTGCCTGAAATTGACCTTCTTTGTTTATATGCTGCTTATTTCCACAAACACTGCTTTGATTCATTTTATCTTGTTCTATCTGGAATAAAGTACATTTGAAAGTGTTTTTCTGAACTATTTTGCTGACAGATGCTTAATCTGGTTTCATTCACTAAACACCTATTTCTCATTCCAAATGGAACAAAAATTATCAAAATCAGTGCCCTTTAGAATCAGATCAACTCATTTTCTTGCTGCTACCACCAGGTACATTCTGTTTTATGCTCTCAAAAAATCCCTATACATCTGTCTTTCACAGTTCTCATTGTTCTGTAATTAATTGTGCTATTATTTCATTAGTTTATTTCTCATTTTCCATATAGCAGGTATTAGCAAACTGTAGTCAGTTGGACATATTTGTCCCGTTTTTCTGTTTGTATATGGCTCATGAACTTAGAATAAATTACTCTAGTCGTAAATGTTGGGAAATAATTAAAAGAAGAGAAAATATTTTGTGACACATGAAATTACCTAAAATTTGAATTTCAATGTCCATAATTAATGTTTAACTAGAACACAAACATGTATATGGACTTCTTTATTGCCTGTGCTGCTTTCATGTTACAATGGCAGAGTTGAATAATTATGACAAAAATGGTATAGCCCACAGAGCTGTTTACTGTCTGGCTCTATGTAGAAGTTTGCTGACCTTTGTTTTAAAAAGTGAAAATAGAGAATATATTTGTCATTATTAGCACTGAATTCAGATTTCAGAGACTGCAAAATGTTGCAAATTGCATATCCTGAAATCAACAAAATACACATTTCCATAAGTAGAGGAAAGAATACATAGTTTTAAAAAATATTTATATGAATAAACACTCCATTGTAGTTAAAATCAATAAATTAGAAATATTTATCTCAATGTAGATATATTTTAAAAGCTAAGATTGAATAAAAAAAGAATGTTA
>NW_016841480.1:0-2126 GCF_001698545.2 Rhinopithecus bieti | reverse complement strand
CCAGATAATTTTGTATTTTTAGTAGAGACGGGGTTTCACCATGTTGGCCAGACCAGTCTCGAACTCCTGACCTCAAGTGATCTGCCCGCCTCGGCCTCCCAAAGTGATGGGATTACAGGCGTGAGCCACTGTGGCCAGCCACGGGACCCACTTTACTCTTAATTTCCCCAAATCCTAGAACAGTGCGTGGCCCACAGGAAATCCACAGAATATATCTACAGAATGAATGAATGGCTTGCCAAAAGAATTAGGGCAAATAAGTAGATATCGAGTAAACGTCCACAACCACCTGCCCCATACCCTTTCAAGCTCTGGGGAGATGGCGGCTCCTGTGGGGTCCGGGATGCGGGGGTCTCCGTTCCTTTCATCCTTCCGCCTGGTGGGGGAGTCAAGTCTCCTCAGGCGGAGAGCCCGGATGCAGGCGCGGCTAGGCGGCCCTCTCTGTGGTGAGCCCCCCGGGTCCCTCCTCCACAGCACCCGGAGTGCCTCTATGGTTCTTCCTGTCCTTAGTCGGGAGGGGGCGCTGTGCGCAGGCGCGAGGTGACGCCGCCGCAGGACCGGAAGGAGTGTAGCGGCTGCCTCAGCGGCGGCGACGGAGCCCGCAGCTGCGGCTTCTGAAGAGTAAGTGGCGTGGTAGCGAAGGCCGCCGAACCCGCCTGGCTAGCCGGCGAGTTGAGTGGCGAGTGAGTGTCGGTCGCGGGGCGCGCTGGAGCTCCTGGGCGGGTCTGTGAGGCGAGGCGGCCTCTCTGCGGGACGCCTCCGTGGATCTCCGGGGGTGGGGGCGGGGGCGCGGGCCGTGAGGGCCGCCGAGCTGAGGGGCGCGGGCCGAGGCCCGGGCGGGACCAGGCCAAAGGACTGGGCTGGGCGTCTCGAGCCCCGTGCGGTGGCGAGACGGGAGCGACAAAGGCGCTGAGCGACTGGGCGACCCCCTCCCGCCTCTTCGCGAAGTTTCGTGGGCCGGCCCTTTGAGTCGGCTGCGCGAGGGCGACAGCCTGAGAGACCGCGCTTCCCTCCCCCGGGCCCGAGGCCGCCGCGGAGGCGGGGCCGTGCACCCGAGCGCGGCCTGGAGGAGCGGCGGGAAGCGGCCGGTCCCTGTGAACCCCAGCCCAGGCGGGCGGCGTTTTCCCACCTCTCCCCTCACAGCTGGAGCGGGTGTTATTCCGCGAAAGTTGGCGACTGTCGCCGGGCACTCGCCAGGGCGCCGCAAGTGCGTCAAACCCTTCTGTGGGGCGCTGGGGGCTGGCCCGGCTCCGGTGCCTGGGCTCTGAGCAGGGAGCGAGGCCGCTGTCCCCGCGTCGAGGTGCCCGGCTCCGGCTCCTGGTGGAACGGGACCAGGGATCCAAGACTTTGGGCCACTTGCAACTAACCCGGAGCGTGCGCGGCGTGCGGGTTACAGAAATTTCTGACAAATTCGCCAGGGCTCTGTGCATCCCTGAGGGCCTGGATAGCAATTGTCTCGGGTACTTTGATGGTGCAAAAAGAACGTTCTTTTTTCTGTTTTTTTTTTTTTTTTTTTTTTTTTTTTGAGACGAAGTTTTGCTCTGTTGCCCAGGCTGGAGTGCAGTGACGCGGTCTCGGCTGCAACCTCCGCCTCCCTGCGTCAAGCAATTCTCCTGCCTCAGCGTCACAGGGATTCCAGGCATGTGCCACCACACCTGGCTAATTTTTGTATTTGTAGTAGAGACAGGGTTTCACCATGTTGGCCAGGCTGGTCTCGAACTTCTGACCTCAGGTGATCCCTCCGCCTCGGCCTCCCAAAGTGCTACATAGTCTTTTCCAAAAACGTGTCAGCTGTGTTCTCCCGGGGCCCTTGGGCCCTTGGGCCCTTCAGTAAGAAGCGCCCTGGCTGAAAACCCAGTCGTTCACCTACAGAAGAAGCGCTGTGATGTAGAGGGTGAGCAGGGCAGAGGGGCTCACAGTGGCCCTCACACACACCTGGCTCCAGCTTGGCCAGGCCATTTTGCCCTCGTGGGCCTGTGCCTCACCTCAAAAATGGGGTTTCTTCCCTTATGAAGAAGACCCATGAATTAATAATGGAATTGCCAGGAATGCTAAAAACTATCCAAGTTTGGTGTATTGTTTTCAAGCTGTTACTCCTGGAAGGGGCTGGGTTGGCATTGTTTTAG
>NW_016841479.1:0-946 GCF_001698545.2 Rhinopithecus bieti | reverse complement strand
CTTTTCTTTTCTTTCTTTCCTTCCTTCCTTCCTTCCTTCCTTCCTTCCTTCTCTCTCTCTCTCTCTTTCTTTTCTTTCTTTCTTTCCTTCCTTCCTGCCTTCCTTCCTTCCCTTTCTTCTCTTTCTTCTCTTTCCTTCCTTTCCTTCCTTCCTTCCTTTCCTTCTTTCCTTCCCTCCTTCCCTCCTTCCCTCCTTCCCTCCTTCCTTCCTTCCTTCTTTCTTCCTTTCTTCCTTTCTTCTCTTTTTTCTTGAGAGAGTCTTGCTCTGTCGCCCACACTGGAGTGCAGTGGCGTGATCTCAGCTCACTGCAAGCTCCGCCTCCCGGGTTCACACTATTCTCCTGCCTCAGTCTCCCGAGTAGCTGGGACTGCAGGTACTGACCACCATGCCCAGCTAATTTTTTTCTTTTTTTTTTTCGGTAGAGACGGGGTTTCACTGTGTTAAGCCAGGATGGTCTCAATCTCCAGACCTCGTGATCCGCCTGCTTCAGCCTCCCAAAGTGCTGGGATTACAGGCGTGAGCCACCGCACCCATCCTGTTCAGACTTTCTTAATACATCAGTATATATTTACATAAATGAGGTGACATATATACTAATTTGTAATGTGCTTTTCCTCCACTTAATACATCTTGTAGCACTTTCCATTTC
The DNA here is from genome assembly GCF_001698545.2 of Rhinopithecus bieti. NCBI lineage: Eukaryota > Metazoa > Chordata > Mammalia > Primates > Cercopithecidae > Rhinopithecus > Rhinopithecus bieti. The sequence goes on along the minus strand of NW_016841479.1, from coordinate 297 downwards.
ACTACATGTCTAACTTAGTCACTTTGACAACTGCAGAGTGAGTTTTCCATTGTGTCCCTCATCATAATTTAGTTAACCAATTCCTTACTTATCGATGGTCATTTAGGTTGTTCATAGATTTTGGCTTCAACTAGTTGTGTGCCAGGCCCTCTGTGTGCTATCCACTTTGTTTATATTATTCCTTTTTTTTTTTTTTTTGGAGACGGAGTCTTGCTCTGTCACCCAGGCTGGAGTGCAGTGGCATGATCTGCAAAACTCCACCTCCCGGGCTCACGCCATTCTCCTGCCTCAGCCTCC
>NW_016841478.1:0-501 GCF_001698545.2 Rhinopithecus bieti | reverse complement strand
TATATCTATTATGTCTATATTTTATACCCCTATATCTATTATATCTATTATGTCTATATTTTATACCTATATCTATTATATCTATTATGTCTATATTTTATACCTATATCTATTATATCTATTATGTCTATATTTTATACCTATATCTATTACATCCTTTATGTCTATATTTTATACCTATATTTATTAATCTGTTATGTCTATATTTTATATCGATATCTATTATGTCTATATTTTATACCTATATCTATTATATCTATTATGTCTATATTTTATACCTATATCTATTATATCTATTATGTCTATATTTTATACCTATATCTATTATATCTATTATGTCTATATTTTATAACTATATCTATTATATCTATTATGTCTATATTTTATACTTATATCTATCATATCTATCATGTCTATATTATATACCTATATCAATTATGTCTATATTTTATAAGTATATCTATTCTATTATGTGTATATTTTATACCAATATCTATTATA
>NW_016841477.1:0-1324 GCF_001698545.2 Rhinopithecus bieti | reverse complement strand
CTGGATATTAGCCCTTTGTCAGATCGGTAGATTGTAAAAATTTTTGTCCATTCTGTAGGTTGCCTGTACACTCAGGTTGTCCACTCTGATGGCAGTTTCTTTTGCTGTGCAGAAGCTCTTTAGTTTAATTAGATCCCAATTTTCAATTTTGGCTTTTGTTGCCATTGCTTTTGGTGTTTTAGACATGAAGTCCTTGCCCATGCCTGTGTCCTGAATGGTATTGCCTAGGTTTTCTTCTAGGGTTTTTATGGTTTTAGGTCTAACATTTAGGTCTAAGATTTTTGAATTAAAAATTAATTCAAAAAATTGAATTAATTTTTGTATAAGGTATAAGGAAGGGATCCAGTTTCAGCTTTCTACATATGACTAGCCAGTTTTCCCAACACCATTTATTAAATAGGGAATCATTTCCCCATTTCTTGTTTTGTCAGGTTTGTCAAAGATCAGATGGTTGTAGATGTGTGGTATTATTTCCAAGGGCTCTATTCTGTGCCATTGGTCTATATCTCTGTTTTGGTACCAATACTATGCTGTTTTGGTTACTGTAACTTTGTAATATAGTTTGAAGTCAGGTAGCATGGTGCCTCCAGCTTTGTTCTTTTAGCTTAGGATTGTCCTGGCAATGCGGGCTCTTTTTTGGTTCCATATGAACTTTAGTTTTTCCAATTCTGTGAATAAAGTCATTGGTAGCTTAATGGGGATGGCATTGAATCTATAAATTACCTTGGGCAGTATAGCCATTTTCACAATATTGATTCTTCCTATCCATGAGCATGGAATGTTCTTCCATTTGTTTGTATCCTCTTTTATTTCATTGAGGACTGGTTTGTAGTTCTCTGTGAAGAGGTCCTTCACATCCCTTGTAAGTTGGATTCCTAGGTATTTAATTCTATTTGAAGCAATTGTGAATGGGAGTTCACTCATGATTTGGCTGTTTGTCTGTTCTTGGTGTATAGGAATGCTTGTGATTTTGCACATTGATTTTGTATCCTGAGACTTTGCTGAAGTTGCTTATCAGCTTAAGGAGATTTTGGGCTGAGACGATGGGGTTTTCCAAATATACAATCATGTCATCTGCAAACAGGGACAATTTGACTTCCTCTTTTCCTAACTGAATACCCTTTATATGCTTCTCTTGCCTGATTGCCCTGGCCAGAACTTCCAACGCTATGTTGAGTACGAGTGGTGAGAGAAGGCATCCCTGTCTTGTGACAGTTTTCAAAGGGAATGTTTCCAGTTTTTACCCATTCAGTATGATATTGGCTGTGGATTTGTCATGAATAGTTCTTATTATTTTGAGATACGTCCCATCAATACCTAGTTT
>NW_016841476.1:0-3816 GCF_001698545.2 Rhinopithecus bieti | reverse complement strand
AGTTTGCTTAAATACAAAAATTACATATATAAATATATACATATTAAGCCTCTCTTAAGATTTCACTGAGGATTCTATGAATTCACATAACCCAGAAAAGGGACTCTTGGTATTTTATAAGTGCTCAATAAATCATGGATGTTATTATTTTTTTTTTTTTGGAAAATTTTCAGCTATTGTTTCTTTAAATAATGACTTAAAGTGGGCTTTTTTCAACCCACTTTCCTTCTCCTTGCCTTCTAGTGTCACAGAGACATTAATGTTAGATCTTTCCTTTTATATATATATGTATATATATATTGTGTACTTTATTTTATTTATTTTATTATACTTTAAGTTCTGGGGTACATGTGCAGAATGTGCAGTTTTGTTACATAGGTATACATGGCCATGGTGGCTTGCTGCACCCATTAACCCGTCATCTACATTAGTATTTCTCCTAATGCTATCCATCTCCTAGCCCCCCACCTCCTGACAATCAAAGACAGCGGTATTATGCACTTTCTTATACATGTGTGTTATGCACTTTTTTGTACATGTGACCTAGTCTTTATAGCATATATACATAAAAATAAGACTTGCTTGACCATGATGTATTTGCACGCATTATTTTCTCATAACCTTTTTTCCTTTTTTTTTTTTTCCAAAGTGCTTGTCCCTATTTTTATTCCAAACAGTAGAAACGTAAGGCAGATGCTTTCGTCATTAAGACTTGGTAACTTTGCTTTTATAGGAATTGTTTTGTTTTATTAATTTAGTCAAGAAACATTTATTGAATGCTTACTTTATACTATACAACAGCCAGTAGAGATACAAGATGCAGTGGGTACCGTATCTGCCCTTAAGGAGCTCAGGGTAAATGGAGTAAGGTAGGAATATAGGCACTTATACATATACTATATCCTGCAGTGTATGATTATGGGTAATAATAGAGGTATGTACAGTCTTATTATATTCCTCAGTCTTCTTGCTAAATGTTACATGGAATGTTCCGTTTTAATGATAGTTCTGCATTCATAGGAATTATAATAATAAGCTATTTGTTTTATTAGCTTTTAGATTATTAGCTTTTCACTGTATTAAATAATGCTGTGAGTAATATTTCTACACATAAAACTTGTATGATTTTTGGATACATTTGCTCATTTATACATTTAATTAAAATGTATTTATTAAATTTCTGCTATGATGTAGGTCCTGTGTTGGGAACACTGAATTCTGCACTGAGAAGATAAGAATTACAAATTTGATAAAGGATAGAAAGAACACTACATTAAGAGAGAATGCATAACCTCCTATTTTTGAAATACTTGTGTTATAAGCTTTGCCTATTAATATAAATTAAGATATCATCACATTTAGCCTGATGTTGGCTTTTTAGCTATATATAAAAATTATATTTGAGGAAGCCTGTGTTGTTATAGGTATGCTGTTTTCCCTTGACCATGAATAAATTGTGGTTGGTGTTAAGTGATGACAATTTTCACCAAAATAATTCTCTGAATGACAGGTTTAATAAAACTTTGTCCCTCCTCCCCTCCCTATTGACATCTAAACATCTTCTTATAAACATATTTTGATACTAGAAAAGATTTAGACTTTCAGTTGAGCTTTAGGTAGTTCTGTCAACCAGAACACTAGACTCTTCTGGGAGCTGGAAATTGAAAAGTCAATTTTAAGTAAGTGGAAATCAGTTTGACAGGGAAAGGAAAATACAAATGAATTCGTTTGAAATACTCCAGACCAAAAAAAAAATCTAATTAATATATTTTTCTTAGACTTGTTTTCCTGCTGTAAAGTATATTCTATCTTTTATAAAAATTTAAAATCATCTTTAACATGTGTAGATGTTCTGTTTCTTAGGATAAACAACATGCAGGAGATGATGTACTACAGCTCTCTCAATAAATGAAAAACCTGGAATGTCTATGCAGATTTCCATTCTGTTGTAAGTTACTCTGGTAGAAGATACTCTAGTTTTATATTTGGGTAATATTTTCAATTCATTGCTAGTTTTAGGAGAAGAATCTTCAGTTTGGATTTTCAGTTTGTCTTTTGGTTTATCCAGGAGTAGTAGTCATCATATGTATACATTGCATTATAAAACAAATTCACTGGATGTGAAAGATTTCAATATACTTTGAAATATAGAAATTCAATACTATATATTTTATTCATTTATGAAGTAGAAATGTCTGAATAGCTTGATGTTTATTTGTAAGGTGTTTCATGATCTCATTTGTTGAAATGACTGTTAAAGAAACTAGGATTTCACTTTTCTAGATCAGCATGTATTCTACTTATAAAGACAATGGTACACACCAAACTGAATTCTCTATACTTCTAATTTTTTTTTTTTTTTTTTTTTTTTTTTTTTTTTTTTTTTTTTTTTTTTGAGACGGAGTCTTGCTCTGTCACCCAGGCTGGAGTACAGTGGCACAATCTCGGCTCACTGCAACCTCTGTCTCCTAGTTTCAAGCAATTCTCCTGCCTCAGCATCCTGAGTAGCTGGGATTACAGGTGTGTCCCACCACACCTGCCTAATTTTTGTAGAGACGGGGTTTCACAATATTGGCCAGACTGGTCTTGAACTCCTGGCCTCAAGTGATCTGCCCACCTCGGCCTCCCAAAGTGCTGGAATTACAGATGTAAGCCATGGCGCCTGGCCCTATACTTCTGATTTCAAGAGCAACAACAGCATAATACTTTTTTAATGTTCCAAATCACTTACTCTATTTTTCGACATGGCAGGTTCTTTCACGTTTAATTCTGCCTACAGACCATTATTGATGCCTCTCTAAGCCATGTAGTGTCTCTATGAAAAGAAATATGTGGTTTTGCTACCTGTGTTTTTTCCGTATAATTTTTATAACAGAGACTCTGCCATGGGACATAGGCCCAGAATAAATGTTTCTCTATCTCTAAACTCAAGGCCCTGAAAAACAAGGGGTCAATGATTTTTTCAAAGATATTTCTTTCCCTGAATGAAATACTCCCAAAAGCGAATTGTGTTCATGAGTTGTTCAAGTAAACTGGAAAACTAAAGTGTTTATTGCCAGCAATCTGATCATGTGCTTTAAATTCCTTCCTAGATTATTTTTCTAACCCATACTTAATATTAATAATGGGAACTAACATTTATTGAGTGTTTACTGCATACTAGTAAGTATTCCAAGTATTTTATATGTACCAAAGTATTAATATTGAATTACCCCTATTTCACATGAGGAAATTAAAATACAGAAAGAAAACTTATACAAGTTTGCTAGTAAGGGCAGTAGCCAGGATGAAGACCTAGGTAATCAGGCTCCAGAGGGCACACTCTTAATTACAGTGCTGTATTCCAAAGGTTCTGCGTCCTAAGAATCATATCCTGATTGTTTTGTTCTCACCATGAAACATGTACCCACTAAACTAAACAAACAAAGCTTAGCATACACTAATGATGGTTTCCAGCTGCATCCATGTCCCTACAAAGGACGCAAACTCATCCTTTTTTATGGCTGCATAGTAATCCAGGGTGTATATGTGCCACATTTTCTTAATCCAGTCTGTCACAGATGGACATTTGGGTTGATTCCAAGTCTTTGCTATTGTGAATAGTGCCGCAATAAACATACGTGTGCATGTGTCTTTGTAGTAGAATAATTTATAATCCTTTGGGTATATACCCAGTAGTGGGATGGCTGGGTCATATGGTACATCTAGTTCTAGATCCTTGAGGAATTGCCATACTGTTTTCCATAATGGTTGAACTAGTTTCTGGAAAAATTCCCTTTGAAAACTGGCACAAGACAGGGATGCCCTCTCTCACCA
>NW_016841475.1:0-1182 GCF_001698545.2 Rhinopithecus bieti | reverse complement strand
TTACTGACTTTACCAGCCATGTGCATGCATCCTGTAGCTTCTCTGTGCTTTGTTCCAAATAGCCTGCTCCTGTGACCTTCTTCAGAGTCTGACCTTGGGCCAGTCCAACCCTCCCAAAGAGAGAGCCTGGAATGCCTCGTACTATAGATCTGTCTAGGGAAGCATATAGCCAATGACTATGCAAGATTCTGAAAGCCTGATTCCCTTTCCTCAAAATGGGGCAAATTCTGACATAATTTATGGTCTAGAGCTCCCCAAAAGATCTGGCCAAGGCCAGGGAGTTGGCTAAAATTGTGCCTTTCTCTGTTCTTCATTTTCTTTTCTCTTGCATTCTTCTCTTGGCCCTTAATAAATACCTTGTTCATGATCTGTGTCTCAGAGTCAGCTTCTGGAAGTCCAGACTAAGGTATTTGGTCAGGAGGGCAGGGATGATTTTTGAAGGCAGATTCTGAGGATGGGATTCTAGAGTTAAGTCACCAGCTAAGTGGCAATAGATACCCCATCACAGTGGTATCTGGAGCCCAGAGGGTCCCTGACACACTAGAGCATTGCAGCTGCTAAAACTTTCACCTGGAGCGAATTAAGATGATGTTATGGGTTGAATTAAGTAACCTCAAAAGATGTTGAATTTCACCCCAGTACCCGGCAATGTGATATTACTGGGAAATAATATATTTGCAGATAATCAAGTTAAAATGATATCATTAGGGTGTGCCATAATTCAATATCACTATTGCCCTCACAAAAAAAGTGAAATTTGAACACGGAGACATACATGCTTAGAGGAAAGATGGTGTGAAGACACAGGGCATCCACAAGAACAATTTGAGGCCAACGGGGAGGTCATGGAACAGTTTCTTCCCTACAGTTCTCAGAACCAACCTTGCCGACACCTTGATTTTGGACTTCTAGTCTCCAAAACAGCAATGCAATAAATTCCTCATGTTCTATGCCACCCAGTTTACTGTATTTTGTTATAGAAGCTCTAGGAAACTAATACAGATGGGATTCTGACAGAAGGGGTATGCTAGATTGTGCAGTTTTCTTTGGCTCTTGAAGGTACAAGGTAAACGGTCATTACAAAGGCTGTGGATGGGTTCCATGATAAATAGAAAGAAGAAAAGAGCAGACTCCAGTTGGCCAGCATAAGGCAAAGTGAGAAAGTCAGAAAGTCCCTTGGCA
>NW_016841474.1:0-1319 GCF_001698545.2 Rhinopithecus bieti | reverse complement strand
ACCCAGCTTTTTTTTGTATTTTTTTAGCAGAGATGGGGTTTCACCATGTTGACCAGGCTGGTCTTGAACTCCTGACCTCAAGTGATCCACCTGCATGAGCCTCCCAAAGTGCTGGGATTACAGGCGTGAGCCACCATGCCTGGCCAAAAAAAAAAAAATTTTTTTTTTAGTAGCCAGGTGTGGTGACGCATGCCTGTAGTCCCAGCTACTGGGCAGGCTGAGGCAGAAGGATCACTTGAGCCCAAGAAGTGGAAGCTGCCATGAGCTGGGATCACACTACACGCCAGCCTGGGTGACAAAGTGAGACTCTGTCTCAAAAGAAAGATCTTTGCTGGCCGGGCGCAGTGGCTCACGCCTGTAATCCCAGCATTTTGGGAGACCGAGGCAGGCGGATCATGAGGTCAGGAGTTCGAGACCAGCCTGGCCAATATGGTGAAACCCCGTCTCTACTAAAAAAATACAAAAATTAGCTGGGCGTGGTGGCACATGCCTATAGTCCCAGCTACTTGGTAGGTGGAGGCGGAGGTTGCAGCGAGCTGAGATCGCATCACTGCACTCCAGCCTGGGCAACAGAGCAAGACTCCGTCTCAAAAAAAAAAAAAAAAATCTTTGCTTTGTCTTTGGTTTTCAGGAATTTGACTGTGATGTGTCATTGTGTGGATTTCTTTGGGCCTCTCCTGTTTGAGGTTAGCTCAGCATCTTCAGTCTGTAGGTTTGTGTCTTTTGCCAAATTTGGTCAATTTTCAGCCATGATTCCTTTGAATACTTTCTTCAGCTCCACACTTTGTCCTCTCTTGTGGGATTCCAATGATACAAATGCTATCTTTGTTCATTTTAAAAAATCTTTGTTATAGCCTCAGATCTCTAAGGCTCTGTTCATTTTGGTTTTTGCTCTTCTGTCCCTCTGTTGTTCATATTATGTAATTCTGTTGTTACTGTCCCATATTCAAGTTCACTGATTCTTTCCTCTGCTGTCTCTGTTCTCCTGTTGACCCCATCCAGAGAGTTTTTAGTTCTAGTTATTCTATTTTTCAGTTCTAAAGTTTCTATTTGGTTATTCTTTATATCTGCTGTTTCTTTACTGAAACTTTCTATTCTTTCATTTTTTCAAAGTGTATTTGTGCTTAATTGCTTACCAAAAGCATTTTATGGTAGATACTATAGTCATTTTCTGTCATTGCTGTAACAAATTACTGCAAACCTAGTGGCTTAAAACAACACAAATTATGATCTTATAGTTTTCTAGTTCAGAAGTCTGACTCAGGTCTCACTGAGAACCTGTGTTCAAGATCAAGGTGTTGGCAGCACAGTGTTCTTTT
>NW_016841473.1:0-387 GCF_001698545.2 Rhinopithecus bieti | reverse complement strand
TCCATCCATGTATCCCACATGGATGTGATCTACCACCTGTAGCTATGGACCAGAAGGTGTTTTGCAAATATGTGAAGCAAAAGACTCCATCCGTGTGACCTGGAAATAATCTCAGGGATATTGGCTGAAATGTGATTGTAATTTAGTAATATAAATTAATTAATTGCTCTGAGTGCAATTTGGAGAAAGATTGTATAAAAGGTGCTGGCCAGCCAGGGCACTCCTGAAAGGCAAGTTGAAGCAGAAGCTGGTGGTGCCCATTCAGACTCCGGCTGCCCACCAGGGCCATTTGGTTCTCCAACAGGACCAGCACTATTCTTGCTAGTCCATCCCATCATGACCTGCTGATGTTGAACCATGGCTTGTTCTGCAGACTTCCCAAGCCTT
>NW_016841472.1:0-1318 GCF_001698545.2 Rhinopithecus bieti | reverse complement strand
TCCTTTTACTTCTGTCCAGAAGATAAAACACCAGCATGATAAAACAGCCGAACCCGTCAGCCACCATGCAAGCCTTTCCTATATTTGATTCAATGTACTTTTCCAGAAGCAAAATGAAAGTTCTCACAGAGGGGGCCTCCTCTGCCTTGTCCTCAGAATTGGAAAATGTATTGTCCATCAAGGAGCCTCAGTACTGAACCTAAATCTCAAGAGAACATGTTTCCTGAATAACAAGTGGAATGATGACTTGAAATTTTGCAAAACAGGCACAATCTTAATACGATAGGCCTTACTAAGGCTAAATGGCCTTATCCATAGTTGAAATGGACACATCATTATATTAAAAAATCTCCACAGGTGATGGATTTTACTCTGCAGCCAGGGTTTATGTCAAGTGTGAGGATAACTGAGCAAGAAATTCGAGCCCTTGGCAAACTGGTTGGAGAGGCAAGGATTGTGTCCAGGCAGAGCTCATAACATTATTTATTGTTTAATCTATTTAATTAAATATGTAATTTACCCTCAAACTATGGCTGACATTATATGTAGTCCTGAGCCACATTAAGATGTACTATTTGTGCTGTGAAATTCTACGGGATTTGACAAACGCATGGTGGCAGATCTCCAGCATTAAAGCATAACACAGAATGCTTCTCTTATTCAAGCTCTTCTTCCCTTCACATAGAGGGAATCAATCGACTTTTGTATACTAACTTTCTAATTTGTTTCTTTATTCCCATCTTCTTTAATTAAAGCACAAGATATCGTACTCAATTTCCATTTGATCTTCCAAAAGAAAGGTACTGAATAATCCACACCTGAATTTCAGTGATTCAGACTCAGGTCCACCGCTAAGCAGTAAAGGCCAAACATCCTGTGCTGCCACCTCATGGCCGGCAGAAGGCAATGAAACCCATCGTTCCGGCCATGCAGGGCGCATGCGCGGTCTCCTTCCCGCGGCGAGCCGGGTCTCCACGGAAGACCTGAGTTTTCTTTACCCAGAGTTAGGGAGGCGCCGCCGCCCTGGCTTTGGGGCTGGGGCCTCCGGGGAGGTTCCGGGTGGGGGCATTGAAGAGGCTGCTCTTTTTGCAAGGCCCAAGATGGCGGGCCCTGCGCAGGCCGCGCTATTCCGCGCCCTCAGGGCGTCAGTATCCCGTTGGGGCCGGATGCCCCCGCTGGGCCCGGAGCATCCTTGGCGCTGCCCTTGCAGAGCCGCGCTGAGGCTGAGGTGGCGTGGGGGGCCCGGGCTTCGCGAGGAGCGGCGGTCAGCGAGGGCTGGAGGACCCGGGCTCCGAGGCTCCGGGGCGTCTGGCCTGGG
>NW_016841471.1:0-763 GCF_001698545.2 Rhinopithecus bieti | reverse complement strand
TTTTTTTTTTTTTTCTTGAGACAGAGTCTCACTCTGTTGCGCAGTTTGGAGTGCAGTGGCTCCATCTTGGCTCACTGAAATGGAAGTGACCTCTTTTCAAATAAGGCATGGCAGGGAAAGGGGAGGAAAATGGCAAGAGTCTGCCCCACAAACTCAGGACCAAGATCCCCAATTTCTTCCCCTGGTGAATGTGTCTCTCATTCCCTAGACCACAAAGTCTATTTGGGTTCAAAGACCACCTAGGCTCTGGGCTTGGCCTTCCAAGAGAAGAGGGTATCTGGGCCCTCCCAAGAATGCAGAGCTGTCCACCCCTGGATGAGTGACCGCAGCTCTGACCCTGTCCCTGGTCTGGGCTTCACTCCTCCTCCTGTAGGTGGACGCGGCTGTAGGCTCAGGAGTTCTCTAAACCAGTCAACAGGTGGTTGTGGGTGGGTGTTCTTGCAGGCAGAGGAAGAGGTCTGTGGCTTACATCAGAATCTCAAAGTTGACACCCAAAGAAGGTAAAAGCTCCTGCGAGATGCTGGCTTATACAACTAACAAGATAACTCTCTGAGGCCGGGCGCGGTGGCTCACACCTGTAATCCCAGCACTTTAGGAGGCCGAGACGGGTGGATCACAAGGTCAGGAAATCGAGACTATCTTGGTTCACACGGTGAAACCCCATCTCTACTAAAATACAACAATTAGCCAGGTGCTGTGTCGGGCGCCTGTAGTCCCAGCTACACGGGAGGCTGAGGCAGGAGAATGGCATGAACCCGGGAGG
>NW_016841470.1:0-765 GCF_001698545.2 Rhinopithecus bieti | reverse complement strand
TTTTCATTCTAGGAATTAGAGTCCTGCCATTGGCTTCCCAAGGAGAGACTGTGCTAGGGACTGTGGGGAGTAGTGCAGCAATGAAAGCCTTGAAAGATTAGTTAATGTATACAGTTCATCCCACAGGCACGAGCAGACAACTAGAAAAAAAATAACAGCCACTTAGCTGAGCTGTCTTAGCCTAAGCTGCTTTCAGAAACAGCTTGTCAAAATTTCTCCAGACTCTACAATAATGTTGAAATCAAACTTTTAAACCCAAAGTCCATGTAATTCATTCAGGCAATCACCCAATATTATTCAATTTCCATGTAATTCACTAAGGCAATCACCCAATATTACTTAAATTTTAATCTTCTCTTTAATTCATTTTCCATGTAATCTTTTCCAAATCTATAGTGCTAAATGCTGTCAATTTCGGAATGATTCCTCCATTTATATCTTCAGTTCCAACCACCCAGCTGAACTCCAGACTCCAGAACCCATGTCCTGATATGTCCACTAGAATCTCTGACAGGTTATCTCACCCCTAGTGTCTCAAACTCTTCATTGTACATCTCCCCAGCTTGCAGGTACCACGTGCACATACAGGTGTTGTCATTTCAGAAAATGGCGCTAGTGTCTCTCTGCAATTGTTCAGGGCAAAAAATAAAAATTTTCTTCACATAGTCTCATATTCCATATTCTTACATCAGCAACTGCTGTTGCCACTGTACCTTCAACATAAATTTTGAATGAGGCCACTTCTTATCCCCTGAACTGCTGGCA
>NW_016841469.1:0-947 GCF_001698545.2 Rhinopithecus bieti | reverse complement strand
AGGAGGAAGGAAGAGGAGTCTGGGCAGAAAGGGAGGGGATGGAGTGAATGGGGAGAGAAGGAGGAGTATAGGGCGGGAGTGAGGGAGTGGGGGCAGAAGGAAACCCGAGGTCCTCCGGCTGAACGAAAAAGAGTGAAGATTCCTATTTTTCGAGTTTCTGTGAGCCGGCGTCCTTGGCTAGCATAACTTGGGCCAAAGAGCACCGGCTACACAGATCGGGGCGAGAGCGTAGGTCCCAAAAACCTTGGATGTAATTGATTTCAGACCACTTGCCTAGTCGCTGGCAGAAATTGCTGAGGTCGGTTAAGACATTGTGGTCTAGGGTGCCCTCTGGTGGCCATTGAGATTGATTGTCTAGTTTGTATTTGGGCCACACCACAGTGGAGAGGAAAACTAACCACTTTCTTTTGAGGTCTTGCTCGAGTTGTAGAGATTTTAGGTTGGCTAGGAGGCACCCTAAAGGGGTGTTCTTTGGAAATTTGGACTGGGGGTTTCCCATTTGTTTCCTCCTTACTTGCACAGTGGACACAATAGAAGTGGAAGTGGATCTCTGCCTGGCTTCAAAGCGTCCTTTGGAACCAGCAGAGACAGGCTGGAGGCTCTTGGAGTGAAGGTGATTACCTTCAGGCGGACGTCTCCATCCTGAACAGGTTTCCTGAGCCACGTGGTGGCCCCGAGACACTTGGTGGCTCAAAAGTGGGACTCAGACCTGTGCAGGATTTTTGGCTGAGGGAGGTAAAGAGGAGACAAGGGCACTTAATCCAGAGAGGCCGTGACAGTGAGGGAAGCGGGTCTGAGGTACCGGTCTGTCCCTGGCGTGGAAGCAGGAGGAGGTTCCTCAATCCTCAGAGGCCTGAGGAGAGGAGGGGAATCCTCCCGGGTTTCGGCACCAGCTGATTTGCTTTCCAGGAAACTGATTTGCTTTCTCTTAAGCTGATTTGCTTTCC
>NW_016841468.1:0-3768 GCF_001698545.2 Rhinopithecus bieti | reverse complement strand
TTTTTTTTTTTTGAGATGGAGTCTCTCTCTGTTGTCTAGGCTAGAGTGCAATGATGCAGTCTCGGCTCACTGCAACCTCCGCCTTCTGGGCTCAAGAGATTCTCCTGTCTCAGCCTCCCGAGTAGCTGGGATTACAGACACGCGTCATTGTGCCTGGCTAATTTTTGTATTTTCAGTAGAGACAGGGTTTCACCATGTTGCCCAGGCTGGTCTCGATCTCCTGACCTCAGGTGATCCATCTGCCTCAGCCTCCCAAAGTGCTGGGATTACAGGTGTGAGCCACCGTGCCTGGCCCAGCAATGTTTTTAAACATAGAGGCCATTCACTTTCAAGGCCCACCTTGCTGTCGAGGAGAAAATTTAGAAGCCAAAGTGGAATTCTCAGATGAAACAAAACTGTTTGAATTTTAAGTGGAATGAGAAATGAGGGAATGCAGAGAGCTTGAGGAAAGCTAAGAAGGTCTCAAAAGAGGGAGACAACAGGGAAGAAAGCACAGAGAAGGCAACTTTGACCTTCTGATTACAAAATTTGGGGAAAAGGAACTGCATGGATAATAGGGCCTGTGCCTGTTAGTATGTTTCCAGCAGAAAGACACTGTAGAAAGAAAAGAGGATAGCAGAGCAAAACTGGTCGAAGCAATTGAGGATAATAATTAAAATTATTTGGAGGTTAAAAAGGAGCAAAGAATGTAGTTTAAGAGGTAGAATTGTGAGTTCAGCACTAAATTAAAGTTTGGGTGCTTTCAGGCTTCTATAAACAATCCAGTGAAAAATGGTACGGGTTGATCTGTTTCACAAAGAAAGGTGAATGCTAGAGAATTCTCTTGTAGCAAGAGTGGATTTATGGTAAAATCAGTGGTGATATTAAAGTGATTATTTGATACTGTATAATGAAATGTGTGAACATCAGGAAGATCGACATAACTCAGGGAATCAATATTTTCCAAATGACTAATGCATAATGCCAATACATGAGAGACCAGTAGATTTTAATGTAATGAAGGACAAGAGATTGGATCTCTTGCAGCAAGAGAATTCTGGATGGAATAAGAGATAATTGATTTCCATATCTGATTTAAGAACATAGCAGGCCCACTTCTCTGAACCAGCAATAAAAAAACACTTGGAAGGGGGAAATAGGAATAATTAGACATAATTAGGTTGTCAGCTCATATATCATTATGTCTTGCCTCTCAGGGATGTTTTGCAGATTAATTAGTTAATGTTTGTAAAATAAGCTCCAAGTGCCATGTGTCATTGGCATAGAATTTGATTTTCAGTGTGATGAATGTAATTAAGTCATGTTGCTTTCAAACAGCCTTCACTGCAGGATGATGCCTGCTCTGGAATGTTCTGGGGGCATGGGCACATGGGCTCGCGCACTGACATTTCAAGAAGAGCTCTTGAAGGTAGGCGTTTTGTATCATGTATGAGGTATTTAAAGTGTCAGATTAGAATTGTGTTCTCTATTGATGAATAAAGGTTATGTTTGTACATTACATCCATCTTGACAGTATAGTAACTAGAAGTGAACATTTTAACATCAAGGTCAGCAGAGGAGAAAACACTGAGGGTCCTTTTTGGGCCCTAGGTCATTCTTGCCTAATATATGACATATGTTAAATAGTCTTTAGTTAAGAAATTCATTTTTTTAACCCAGAGTGGCTTCAAAAAATCCCCAATCCATACCTGTTAGTCAGATTTTCTTAAACAGTACAATTGATTGTTGACTTACAGGTTCGACTATGTAGTTCATACTTTTAGATTTGGTGATTTTTTAGAAAGGAATCAAACCAAGGTCAAGGAAAATGGTTTTTAAACATTTTGGTCTCAGGACCCATGAATACTCTTTAAAAATTATTGAGGACTCCAAAGAGCTTTTGTTTACATGGGTTATATTAATAGCTAATGCTTATTGTATTAGAAATTAAAGTTAAGAAAGGATTTTTTTTTTCTTTTTTTTTTGAGACGGAGTCTCGCTCTGTCACCCAGGCTGGAGTGCAGTGACATGATCTCGGATCACTGCAAGCTCTGCCTCCCAGGTTCACCCAATTGTCCAGCCTCAGCCTCCCGAGTAGCTGGGACTACAGGTGCCCGCCACCAAGCCCAGCTAATTTTTTGTATTTTTCGTAGAGACGGGTTTTCACAGTGTTAGCCAGGATGGTCTCGATCTCCTGAACTTGTGATCCACCCACCTCGGCCTCCTGAAGTGCTGGGATTACAGGCATGAGCCACCACACCTGGCCAAGAAAGGATTTTAAAAATTTATTTCTTTATTAAAATAATAAGCCCATTATATAATAATATAAATAAATACTTTCAATGAATATATTAGTGAGAAGAGTGGCATCGTTTCACATTTTTATAAGTTGCTTTAATGTCTGGCTTAATGGAAAACAGCTGCAGTTCCATAACTGCTTCTGCACCCAATCTGATACGGTACATTGTTTTGGTTGAAGTAGATGAAGAGAGCTGGACCTCACACAAATCTGTAATTGGAAAAGAGAAGAGTATTTTAACACTCTTTTTAGATAATTGTGAATATTTCTTTTAGATTTGACATCAACACTCAACAAGTGATAGTTTCTTCAAGGATGATCTCCTAAATCTGGTAGAATTGGTAGATTCTGAAACCATATCAATGACTTTTTGTCCTTCATTACATTAAAATCTACTGGTCTTTCATGTATTAGCATTATGCATTGGTCATTTGGAAAACACTGATTCCCTGAGTTATGTAGATCTTCCTGATATTGACACATTTTGTTATACAGTATCAAATAATCACTTTAATATCACCACTGATTTTAACATAAATCCTTTAAGTATTGGTATGCTGTGAACTTTTTTAGAAATTCTCATTTTTGCTTGAAAGCTGGAATTTTATTATTGGCAACAAGTACTTTCAGTTGTTTTGCTTGAAGTGATAGTCTCACTTTGTTCATTTTAGGGAAAATGTCTGCCAAATCCTCACATCTGAATTACCATGGTTTGTTTTCAAGTAAAATGGAATTCCATTAAAAGCAACTAGTTCAGCTCACAACTCAAATAATCACACACATGATTTTACTTGAGTCAACCATCATAATCGGTATGCATCAAAGTATTTATGAGAACTTCTCATTTCCTCACACAGCATATTAAAATGCTATGTGCACAAGTGCCAACATTTAATACAATGAATACTTTTCATGGCTTTATCAAGGTCATTGTTAAATGAATCAGTGCTTTAAGAAAAATCAGAATAGGAACAGCTCCAGTCTCCAACTCCCAGCGCGAGCGACACAGAAGACCAGTGATTTCTGCATTTTCAACTGAGGTACTGGGGTCATCTCACTAGGGAGTGCCGGACAATCGGTGCTGGTCAGCTGCTGCAGCCCGACCAGTGAGAGCTGAAGCAGGGCGAGGCATCGCCTCACCTGGGAAGCGCAAGGGGAAGGGAGTCCCTTTTCCTAGCCAGGGGAACTGAGACACACAACACCCGGAAAATTGGGTGACTCCCACCCCAATACTGCGCTTTGAGCAAACGGGCACACGAGGAGATTGTATCGCACACCTGGCCGGGAGGGTCCCACACCCACGGAGCCTCCCTCATTGCTAGCACAGCAGTCTGCGATCTAACCGCAAGGCAGCAGCGAGGCTGGGGGAGGGGCGCCCACCATTGCTGAGGCTTAAGTAGGTAAACAAAGCTGCTGGGCACCTGGAGCTGGTTGGGGATCACCGAAGCTCAAGGAATCCTGCCCGTCTCTGTAGACTCCACCTCTGGGGA
>NW_016841467.1:0-945 GCF_001698545.2 Rhinopithecus bieti | reverse complement strand
TCCTTTTTCACCATATCTCTCAATGAGCTCCCAAATATCACTTTCCAGAATCCACGAAAACAGTGTTAGCAAACTGCTCAACAAAGGGAAGGGTGGAACTCTGTGTGATGAAGTCACACATTGAAAGCAATCTCTCAGAAAGCTTCTCTCTAGTTATTATCTGAGGATATTTCGTCTTTCACTATGGGCCCCATTGGGCTCCCAAATATCACTTTGCAGATTCCACGAAAAGAGTGTTACCAAACTGCTTCCTGAGGACTAATTTGTAACACTCTGAGCTGAATTCACAGATCACAAAGAAGTTTCTCAGAAAGCTTCTTTCACGTTTTGAACTGATGATATTTCCTTTATCAGCATAGGCCTCAATGAGATCCAAAGTAGCCCTTCTCAGCTTCCACAAAGACATTGTTATTGGATTGCTCCATGAAACATAAGTGTAACACTGAGAGATGAATTCACACTTCACCAAGAAGTTTCTAATATAGCTTCTTTCTAGTTTTCATCTGAGGATATTTCCTTTGTCACCGTAAGCCTCATTATGCTAAGAAATATCCCATTGTAGATTTCCAGAAAACTTAGTTAGCAAACTGATCACTGAAGAGAAACGTGTAACTCTGTGAGTTGCATTCACACATGGCAATGCAGTTTCTCAGAAGGCTTCTTCCCAGTTTTTATCTGAGTATATTTCCTTTTTCACTATAGCCCTCAGTGATCTCCAAATTATCACTTTGCGGAATCCATGACAACAGTGTTAGCAAACGGTTCCAAGAAAGGAAGGGTGGCACTCTATGTGATGCAGTCGCATGTCAGAAAGCAATCTCTCAGAATCCTTCTCTCTAGCTATTATATGCGGATGTTTCCTTTTCAACATGGGCCCCAATGGTTTCCAAATATCAATTTGCAGATTCCACGAAAAGAGTGTTAGCAAACTTTTCCTGTGGAAAA
>NW_016841466.1:0-1102 GCF_001698545.2 Rhinopithecus bieti | reverse complement strand
ACCAGGGTATAAACGGACACGTTTCTACACATCTGGCAGGAGACTGGAGACGTATTCTACATATTGCTCCTTTTATTAAAATTGATCTCATATATAGGACTTGTCATTTATCAAACTGCCATTTGTTGTTCTATGAACATGTAATATATAAATACATATTTATATGGAATTATATATAAATATATAATGTATGTGTCATGTTTCCGATCTTTTGCCGGTAAAAACAGTATTTTAGTGTGCATATATACTTTTGCACATGTGGAAGTATACTTACACAAAAACTCTAGAAGTAGAATTGACAGGCTAAAAACTGCATGCATTTCAATCTACGTTATTTATTGTTATAAAGATAGGGTCTCACTCTGTCACCCAGGCTGGAGTGCAGTGGCACCATCATAGCTCACTGCAGCTTCCAACTCCTGGGCTCAAGCAATTCTTCCTGCCTCAGCCTCCCAAAGTGATGGCATTACAGGCATGAGCCACCACACCTGGCTAAGACTACATGCATTTTTTTATTTTATAAAAATAAAAACAAGTTTTGAGACAGGAGTCTCATGCTCTTGCCCAGACTAGAGTTCAGGGCCATGATCATAGCTCACTGCAACCTCAAACTCTTGGGCTCAAGTCATCCTCCTACCTCAGCCTCATAAGTAGCTGGGACTACAGATGTGTGCCACCATGCCTGGCTAATTTTGTTTATTATTATTTTATTTTTGTAGACAGAGGGTCTTACTATGTTGCCCAAACTGTTCTGGAACTCCTGGATTCAAGCAATCCTCCCACCTCAGACTCCCAAAGTGCTGGGATTACAGGTGTGAGCCACCACGCCCGGCCTTACATGCATTTTAAATGTTGATAGACTTCTCTATTAATGTATAAAATTGTTTCTTACACCTGCTAGAATACATTATTTTAAGTGTTTTGTTTTTTTCTACCTTGATTGATGAAGAATAATTTCTTGCTAAGGATGGTCTGCAGTTTTCTTGTTATGAGGGAGGTTGAGTGGATGTTCATATGTTTAGAAGGCACTTGTGTTTTCTTTTCCACAAACTGTCTGTTTGTGTCTGTTACCCAGTTTTCAATTAGGTTATTCTTTTCTTAC
>NW_016841465.1:0-946 GCF_001698545.2 Rhinopithecus bieti | reverse complement strand
ACTTCTGCATGAAATTCCCCTGTCTTTGTCATTTATATAAAAAAAAAAAGTAAAAAATGGCGTTTATTAACTGATCTTAAAACTATAAATGTTTACATTCAACCTATGAGGAGTTTACAGCCTGGTCTTCCTAATCCCACCCTTATCCCACAAAGTTAAAAATTAATGGTCATAGATCTCAAAGATTGTTTTTTCTCTATTCCATTACAACCTCAAAATTATAAGATGTTTGCCTTTATTATTCCTAAATATAATAATGGGCAGCCCACTCAAAAATATCAGTGGAAGGTTCTTCCCCAGGGTATGCTTAATAGCCCTACTTTATGTCAAAAATTCATACCTAGGACTTTAAATCCTGTAAAAAATCAGTTTCCAACTGTGTTAATTTATCATTATATGGATGATATTTTATTGGCTACCCCTAATGTAACCCTCCAAAATCAAGTTTTTAAGGTTTTACAACAACAGTTAATTCATTATAATTTACAAATATCTCCTAAAAAAAATACAAACTCAGTTCCCCATTCAATATTTGGGGTATCTATTGGCTAAAAAACAAATCCACCCACAAAAGGTTCAAATTAGGAGAGATCAACTTATGACCCTTAATGACTTTCAAAAATTGTTGGGGGTGTTAATTGGCTTCGTCCCATCTTAGGTATTCCTATTTATAAATTACAACATTTGTTTGCTACCTTAAAAGGGGATTTGGATTTAAACAGTTCTCGACAATTATCCCCTACTACAAAAGAGAAATTGTCTTTTGTAAAAAATAAAATTAGTAAAGCTCACCTTAATTATGTTATACCCGATCTTCCACTCTCTTTATGTCTTTTTCATACTCCTCATTCACCAACAGCCATCTTACATCAAAATAATAACATTCTAAAGTGGCTATTTTTGGCTAATAAAGCCATTAAAAAAAATTTACCCTTATATTAATAAA
>NW_016841464.1:0-2712 GCF_001698545.2 Rhinopithecus bieti | reverse complement strand
AAGTTTTCTAATTATACAAACAGAAATCCAGAATAGATTTCTATTCTATTCTGGGGAATAGATATTATAAATACAGGATTGAATGATGCAAGAAACATAAAAATGGATTAAGCTAAATTTATTGATATAAATCCACTAAGTAGAAATTCCCCATTTAATGTTGTAGGTCAATGAATTAGAAAAGGTGCTAGCAGCTTAGTTGATTGGTTGGGTGAAACACCTATAAACATATTGCCCACTGTTGGTGAATTGAAGATGATAGATCTTTACTGGTTTAAAGTAAGGAGGAAATTCAAATCTTAGGGAGATTGGAATGCTAGAGTAAATCTGTCACTAGAAATCTACTCCCCCACACTGGTAAGGTCCAGAAGATTACGTTTCACCTATACTTTGTAACTCTACAAAATAAAACATGGGACACACACAAAGGAAATGTAGGTGAAAGTGTAAAAGAAATAGAGATTATGGTACACATGTGAAGCTTTGAATATCTACATCAACATAAATATAAAGCTTTTGGCAAATGATGAGATGGTTACTGGCTCAAGTCATTAAGGACTGTGTCTTTTTGTTATTAGCTGACAACAAAGCTAGATGGACAGAGCTTTCTATGGTTGCAAACAACAAAAAATACAGACTTAAACTATCAGTCAAAGAGGGTCCCTATTTTGGTACCAGTACCATGCTGTTTTGGTTACTGCAGCCTTGTAGTATAGTTTGAAGTCAGGTAGTGTGATGCCTCCAGTTTTGTTCTTTTTGCTTAGGATTGTTGTGGCTTTATGAGGTCTTCTTTTATTTCATATGAAATTTAAAGTTTTTTTTTTTTTTTAATAATTCTGTGAAAAAATGTCAATGGTAATTTGATAGGAATAGCATTGAATCTATAAATTACTTTGGGCAGTATGGACATTTTCATATTTATTCTTCCTATGCAGGAAGATAGAATGTTTTTCCATTTGTTTGTGTCCTCTCTTATTTTAGTTCTCCTTGAAAAGGTCCTTCACATCCCTGTTTAGCTGTGTTCCCAGCTATTTTATTCTTTTTGTAGCAATTGTGAATGGGAGTTCATTGTTGAACTCTCTCTGCTTGGCTATTGTTGCTGTAAAGCAATGCTTGTGACTTTTGCACATTGAGTTTGCATCTTGAGACTTTGCTGAAATTGCTTATCAGTTTAAGGAGTTTTAGGGCTGAGAATGATGGGGTTTTCTCAATTTAAAATCATGTCATCTGCAAACAGAGACAATTTAACTTCCTCTCTTCCTATTTGAATACCCTTTATTTCTTTATCTTGCCTGACTGCCATGATCAGAACTTACAATATGATGTTGAATAGCAGTGGTGAGAGAGGACATCCTTGTCTTGTGCTGGATTTCAAGAGGAATGCTTCCAGCTTTTGCCCATTCAGCCTGATATTGGCTGTGGATTTGTCATAAATGCTCTTATTATTTTAAGGTATATTCCATCAATACTTATTTTATTGAGAGTTTTTAACATGAAGTGTTGTTGAATTTTATCAAAGGCCTTTTCTGTGTCTATTTAGATAACTATGTGGTTTTTGTCTTTGGTTCTGTTTATGTGATGGATTACATTTATTGATTTGCATATGTCGAACCAGCCTTGCATCCCAGGGATGAAGCCAATTTGATTGTGGTAAATGAGCTTTTTGATGTATTGCTGGATATGGTTTACCAGTATTAAGGATTTTTGGACCAATATTCGTCAGGGATACTTGCCTGAAATTTTCTTTCATTGTGTCTCTTACCAGTTTACTCATAAAATGAGTTAGGGAGCATGGTACTGGTACCAAAACAGAAATATATATCAATGGAACAGAACAGAGACCTCAGAAATAACACCACACACCTACAACCATCTATCTGATCTTTGACAAACTTAACAAAAACAAGCAATGGAGAAAGAATCTCCTATTCAATAAATGAGGCTGGGAAAACTGGCTAGCCACATGCAGAAAACTGAAACTGGACCCGTTCCTTATACATTATACCAAAATTAACTCAAGATGGCTTAGAGACTTAAATGTAAAACCTAAAACTATAAAAACCCTAGAAGAAAACCGAGGCAATACTACTCAGGACATAGGCATGGGCAAAGTCTTCATGACTAAAACACCAAAGGCAATTGCAACAAAAGCCAAAATTGACAAATGGGATCTAATTAAACTAAAAGGCTTTTGCACAACAAAAGAAACTGTCATCAGAGTCAACAGGCAACCTACAGAATGTGAGAAAATGTTTGCAATCTATCCATCTGACAAAGGTCTAATATGCAGAGTTTACAAGGAACTTAAACAGATTTATAAGAAAAAGACACATCAAAAAGTGGGCAAAGGAAATAAACAGACATTTTTTTAAAGAAGACATTTTTGCAACCAAAAAACACATGAAAAAAAGTTCAATATCACTGATCATTAGACAAATGCAAATCAAAGCCACAATAACATACAATCTCACTGCAGTCAGAATGGCAATTATTAAAAAGTCAAGAAGCAGTGGATGCTGGCAAGGCTGTGGAAAAATATGACCACTTTTACACTATTGGTGAGAATGAAAATTAGTTCAACCATTGTAGAAGACAGTATGGTGATTCCTCAAGGATCTAGAACCAGAAATACCATTTGACCCAGCAATCCTATTACTGGGTATATACCCGAAAGAATATAAATCATTCTACTATAAAGACATATGTACCTGT
>NW_016841463.1:0-458 GCF_001698545.2 Rhinopithecus bieti | reverse complement strand
TAAGATTTTACTTTAAATATTAATATTTTACAAGAACTATTAGAGACTATGGCTTTTCTGTGCATTTATGATAAATATTTGAGTTTGTTAAAGGTAAAACTTTTTCAAATATTCTTTCCCACCCAAGTTTTTTTTCTTTCCAATTATTGTAAAACTACAGGAAAGCAAAATTTGCCTTCATAAATTGAGTCAACATGTAAAATTTAGGAGACATGCAGAAATCTAGATTTCTTCTTAAAGGATTGAATCTGGTGTCTCTTGAGCCCATATGACTGTTTGGCATGCTAAGAAGACGTTTTAGCTTTACACAAAGCATATGTTTCCAGTTTGCTACTGTGCCCACCTAGTTACATCACTTACTCAACTTACCTCTTTTGCCTTTGTAAATATTTCAGTGATCAATTCCTCTCTCATAGTATATGTTGGTAAAGATTTCAAGGTATTCAAGGCAGTTTATT
>NW_016841462.1:0-861 GCF_001698545.2 Rhinopithecus bieti | reverse complement strand
CTCTCAAATGCACACCCAGCCAATAGTTAGAAATTTTACCCACACACAAGTCTTTAGCACACTGTTAAGGTCCCATATCTCACATGTAAATGCAGTTCACAGTTGGAATTGTGACTGGTATATGTGGATCTAACCACAGGTAGAATGGTGACTCACTTCTGGACCCATTCTGACAGCCGCAATGATGACTCTAATACCTGGATGCAGCAAATTAGAGAGAGGTTGACTCTAATACCTGTGCTTAGGGCAACGATACAGTCATGGATCATACCAGCACAAGAGTCTCAGAGCAGATTGTGACTCTCAGGAACATTATACAAAGCCTTTGAATGGTATACAGAGTATCATAACAGTGCCAATCACACAGGTGGGACTGTGATTCTTGTATGCACACCCACCAAAAAGTAAAAGTTGTCACACTCCCAGATGGATACTGCTCACCTTTAAGGTTCTGAATCTGACACTAAGAGGCAGTTGAAAGTTAAAATTGTGACTCTCATACATGGATCTCATCCACAGGTAGGGTGATGACTCTTGGTAAAGAATTCAACATGCCCGTGAGCCTGTGACTTTCATACCAGGGCACAGTCCTTGGGTGGGATTGGACTCTCACGCACAGATCCAATATATCATTGAAATTATGAGTCCTGTACTTGTACATAACTCATAGGAGGTGTTGATTCTCATGCCTAAAGCTGGGACATGTGCAGAATTGTAAATCTAACCACAGGATCTTCTTGCATGTGTGATTTTTACACACCCATTTGCCTAGCATTTGAGTAATTCCACTCGTCTGTGTAGGCCAAGCCCTTAGATGGTGTTGTGACATGAATTGAGTCAAGAATCTAGGTGATGTAACTC
>NW_016841461.1:0-1437 GCF_001698545.2 Rhinopithecus bieti | reverse complement strand
TTTATTTTATTTTTTTATTTTTTTTTTTTTTATCTTGCTTCCAGTGAGGTTAAGCCTCTCTTTCCTTGCCTTAGATGTTTCCTGACAGTTTTCCGTCGAATTCCAGTTTTATCTCTTAGATGATCTATTCTAAGTGTGATTATCTACTTGCAGTTTTGGTTCTTCTTTGTAGAAGTGATGAGTACCAGAACCTCTAGTCAGCCGTCTTGAAACCCCTCCCAAACATCAGGTTTTTATCTGCTCTGAATATGACATTCAAAGACTAGCTCTCCTCTTACTAACTCAAATCTCTTTGTCACTGCAAAGCAACCAGTTTCCAGTTTTATCCAAGGTTTCTTCTGGTGGCAAAGACTACTTTGTGTTCACCAGAACCCATTTCCTCTTCTTCCTGGGCCCACAGCTACACTGCCTCCCTTTCAGTTCGGTGGGGCCGTGAGACTGAGTTCTGGCCAATAGCGCAGGAGTGGAAGTGAGGAACATCTCTTCTAGGCCTGGCCCATAAAAAGCTCGCATTGAAAACTCAGCATTCGCCCTCTTCCTATGTCTTTCTGCAGGTTGCTGACATCTAGGATGACCTGGGAAGTTACACGTTGAGTATAGAAGATCCTTTCTTAGCCCAGGTTCCTGAATGTTATGTGTGAATGTTATGTCTGAACTTGCTTTCATAATCAATTAGTGACTGGACAAGTAATAAACTTCTCTTGTCTTAAGCCTTAGAAATTTTGGATTTGTTAGCACTTTGAATTGCCTTAACTTTTATGATGTGCCACACATTTTCCATGCTCTGAGCAGTGAAGGACTCGTAGAATGTAGTGTTTAACATGATCTCTTTGTGAAGTGATCATAAATGTAGGGCTCCTCCAAAGAAGAAACAATGGGAAATCATCCTCGCTGATCCTTTTATTGCTTTTATTGTGTGAACCTAGGAGAAAAATTTCTTCTTCTTTTTTTTTTTCAGGTTCTTGCTTTGTCCCCCAGGCTGGAGTACAGCGGCGTGACTGTGATTCACTGTCTACCTGCCAGGTTCAAGTGACCCTCCCACCTCAGCCTCCTGAGTAGCTGGGACCACAGGTGTGTGCCACCATGCCTGACTAATTTTTGTACTTTTCTGTAGAAACGAAGTTTCACCATGCTGCCCGGGGTCTTTAACTCCTGAGTGATCTGCCTGCCTCAGCCTCCCAAAGTGCTGGGATTGCAGGCCTGAACCACTGTGCCTAACCTGTCTAAGCACACACCCACTCACCTACTAATTGCTGCAGAGACACT
Organism: Rhinopithecus bieti; assembly: GCF_001698545.2. Classification (NCBI taxonomy): domain Eukaryota; kingdom Metazoa; phylum Chordata; class Mammalia; order Primates; family Cercopithecidae; genus Rhinopithecus; species Rhinopithecus bieti. Next base: position 171 of record NW_016841461.1, on the reverse strand, counting down.
TACTTTCATTCTAAGTGAGGATTTGGCAAAGAGCCAGATAGTAAATATTTTAGGTTTTGTGATCCACACATAGTTTCCATTACCTATTCTCCTTTGTTTGTTGTTTGTTTTTTTTTAAACAAAACTTTACAAGTATAAGAACCATCCTTAACTCATACGCCTTACAAAAAT
>NW_016841460.1:0-1685 GCF_001698545.2 Rhinopithecus bieti | reverse complement strand
ATTTGCCACTTAAACCACATAAACAAAATGTCAAAATTGCTTTCTTCTTTAAAATGGAAAGTGCTTCTTTTCCCAAAGAACAAGGGTGATTATAGAACAATTCAGGAAGTGATAAAAATTCACACTAATTTAAAAATCAAGAAATTATTTCAGCATGGGGTGACATAACTTACTCCGAGGTTGCTTTCGCTAATGCAAACATGTAGAGCATATCCTCCACGAGAGAAGCAAGGCATTAGAGTTAGTTGTCAAAGGTCCTCTTGGCTTTTCCAGATGGATTTTGTAAAATGCTCAAGGGAAAAAATCACGTCTCCTCCATCTTCAGGTCCTCAGTGCCGAGTACGTTGACGGAAGCTTCGCATGTTAGATGAGACCAAGACATTTTTGGTGAATGAATGAATTAGTATTGTGTCACCCAGAAGGGGAAACCTGATGTGCATACATTTTTTTGTTGTTGTAGTAATCTTTTATACAAGAGTTGTAATATTATTTATTTATTTATTTATTTATTTTTTTTGAGACAGAGTCTCACCCTGTCACCTAGGCTACAGTGCAATGGCACGATCTCGACTTACTGCAACCTCCACCTCCTGGGTTCAAGCGATTCTCCTGCCTCAGCCACCTGAGTAGCTGGGATTACAGACATGTGTCACCATGGCTGGCTAATTTTTTTGTATCTTTTAGTAGAGACAGAGTTTCACCATGATGGTCAGGCTGATTTCGAACTCCTGGCCTCGTGATCTGCCTGCCTTGGCCTCCCAAACTTCTGGGATTACAGGCATGAGCCACTGCATCCAGCCCAATATGAATTATTTCATTTGAATCTTTGCAAAAACTTGCAAGGTGTGGCATATTTTCACACCCCTGTTACAGGCAGAGAGACCGATGCAGAGCAGAGGGAAGTAGCTTGCCCAGGAGTCTTCTGCTCGCTGCTGACCGTGATGGCACCTCCCTCCTCTGGGCTGTGGAGTGAAACCACAGGCTCTCCCCAGCCTTGGCTCCATTATGTTACTGCCAGGGTGGCATGCTGTCACTTCCGGGGAGCACTCTGGCTCAGGCACACTTGGAGGTGTAGACTTAGTCTCGGTAGGTCTTGGCTTTCTATTGAGCAATATACAGTATTCTGATAGTAATACAATTTAAAATCTATTTTAAAAAAAGAAATAGATTTTATTTACTTTCCAATTGTCAATTAAAATATAACCATATCACGTAAAATTTCAAAAGCCCAGAAAAGAAGAGCTCGAATCTCATTATTAGAACACAAGTACACTAATATTTTGGCTCAGTTTCTTTTAGCTTTGTTTTTCTATGCCTATATTTTACATAGTCACAAATGCTATAAAGGACATTTCCTATGTTGTATACAATGAGGACCCCAGATCTTAAGGCCTGGACCATATTCTAGTGAGTGGAGGTCCTCAATAGAGTTGCATTATCCCTACTTTAAGACTTCCAAAGAGTTTTTGAATAGTTTTTGTTAGAAATGGGATTTTGATGAACATATTTTATGTATAATGACTTTCCATACTGAGGATTTTTTTTCTTAGGTGAGATTCCTCTGTGTGGATTTAACACGTAAAGGACATAAGTATTTCTATAGCTTTTGCCATTTGTTGTTGGGTAGTTTTCCTATTGCAATTGTCAGACCACTGTAATTACAACCCGCGCATATTAAGAATACA
>NW_016841459.1:0-2618 GCF_001698545.2 Rhinopithecus bieti | reverse complement strand
GAATTTTAGGAGCTCTTTAGACATCAAGGAATTTCACCCTTTGATACATATGTTGTTCACTTTTTCCAGTTTAGGGAGTCCCTGTGCCATTACATAGTACGGGCTCAGGAATGGTTGCTGAGAAATAACAGTGACATTTATTAGCTATTCACTCTTACTTTATGGGGCTTATTTTATTTAGTCCTTATGACAACCTAGGAGGAAGTTCTTTATTATCTGTGTTGTAAGATGAGGATGAAACACTGAAATAATGAATAAACCACAGTGCCCAAACACACTCTATATGGAATGTTCTGTCCTCTTTGTCAAGAGGCCAGTGTGAATAAGTTAAGAGCCTGCATTTTGTAATATTTCTAACTAAATAGTTTAGTGATAGCTCTTGTGTGTAATTTTCCCTGCAAATTTTTTCTATCGATAACCTCATCTGATTGGTTTATTTTAGGCACCAAATATGTCATAAATTTAAGAATAAATGCGCTAACATCACAAGTAACAGTTCACAAGCTTTTACATGAGCTCATCTGGGTGCAGACCACTGGGAGCTGGAATTATGAAAAACATGGTCCTTGCCTCTTAAAGCCTCAGATTATGGCCTCATGGGATTTCTGGGAAAGGGGAGGGAGGGTAAGACCAGTGGTCAAAGAAAAGGAAGAAAATGGTTCTAATATATTTTTTTAAAAAAATTATTTAGATTGCTTGAGTGCTCCGAAGTGGCCACACCTGTAGGTTTCAGTACAAAGAGAAGCCCTCATCAAGCAACTGTCACGGTGCTTTTTCATCTTGGCTTCTAAAAATGGAAGTGAGGGCATTTTCCAGAGAAAGGTTGTGTCTGCCTGTAAACCACAGAGGTGATTAAATGCCAACCCCGAAGTCCTCCGGGCTCTTGCATAGTGGTGGGGTAAGCAAGGGGCTTCATGTGAACTGTGGGGAGTGGCCAGTCCCTTACCGAACATAACAATGTCACCCTTCAGGAAGGCACCACCGAACACAAAGCGGACTTCATCAGCGTGGACAGCTTTGACAAAAGCTGGCTTCATGTCTTCAAAGCACCGGGGCCGGTGCCGAAACTCATAGAAGTAGACAGGTGCTCCAGCATCTGAACAAAGGTCAGTGAAGGTCAGGCATGCATGCAGCGTGGAGCAGGGAGCTGGCTCTGTGTCCCCATATATCTAGTCTTGGATGTATAGACCAAAGGGTGAGACAGCTCAGAGACAAGTGGCTACCTAAGCCAGCCTCACTTCCCACTTCCTCATCTGAGGCTGGAATTTCCTGTTACAGCAGTGCTTATATCCCTGGTGATGAAGAGCTCACGTCTGAGAAGGCAGTAGTTCTACTTCTCAAAAAACGTCCTCCATATTCAACCAAGATCTACCTTGTTGGGACTTTCTCTCAAAGTTCAAGTCTTTAACCCCTTCTTGGAAAATACTTTCTTTTCATTACTGAACTGTAAGGGTTCTTCTATTCTGGATATGATGATTTTGTCAAATAATTGTATTATGAGTATTTTCTCCCAGTCTGTGGTCTGCCTTCTCATTTTCTTAACAATATTTTTAAGGCAAAATGTACATAAGTGAAATCTGCCACTTTAACCATTTGAAAATATATAATTCAGTGGTTTTTAGTACATTTAGGATGTTGTGCAACTATCACCACTATTTAGGTCCAGAACATTTTCATCACCCCAAACAGAAACCTCAGACCCATGTAGTAGTCACTCCCCATGAGCCCCACTTCTCAGCCTCTGGAAAACACAATTCTACTTTCTGTCTCTATGGATTTGCCTAATCTGAACATTTCGTATAAGTGGGATCATACAACATGAGGCCCTTTGTGCCTGACTTCTTTCACTTAGCATAATGTTTACAAGGCTCATCTGTATTGTAGCATGCATTCGTATTTCATTTCTTTTTATGGCAAACTGATAATCCATTGTAAGTATATACTGAATTTTGTTTATTGATTCATCAGTTGATGAACACTTGGGTTGTTATCATTTTGGCCTATAATGAACAAGGGTGCTATGAACATTCACATACAATTTTTGTTTGAATATCAGTTTTCAGTTATCTTGAGTATACCCCTAGGACTGGATTTGCTAGGTTATACGGAAACTATGTTTAACTTTTTGAGCAACAACCACAACATTTTTCCACAGGGGCTGCACTGTTTTATGTTTCCAACAGCAGTGTATGAGAGTTTTGGTTTCTCTATATCCTTCACACTTGTTCTTATTCCTTTTCTTTTTTAAAAAAATTATAGCCACCCTAATATATAACACATGCAAAAGAATAAAGGTAGATTCTTCCCTCATACTATATAGAAAAACTAACTCAAAATGGATCAAAGACCTAAAGTTAAAACTAAAATTGTAAACCTTTATAAGAAATTATAGAGGTTAATTTCCAAACCCTTGAATTTGGCGGTGAATTCTTAGATATGACACCAAAAGCACAATCAACAAAAAAGTGGGTGAATTATATTACATCAAAATTAAAAACTACTGTGCAACTTTGGTGCATTATCAACAGAGTAAGAAGGCAACCCACAGAATGGGAGAAAATATTTGCAAGTCATATATCTCATAAGGGATTGATTTCTACTATATATATATATATATA
>NW_016841458.1:0-1684 GCF_001698545.2 Rhinopithecus bieti | reverse complement strand
AAGACAAGGCTATCAGGAAAAGCTCTTAGTGAATTGCAAAGAGGGTCCCAGGAAAAAGAAAAAGCAGCATCAGTTCTATTTCCTGAGTGGTCATGAATGGCTCTGTTTCCTTATCACAACCCCGACCTAAGACTCGTAAAAAGCTTGCATGATTTTTTTTTTCCCAAAAAGAGAATCAGTCCCGTCTTCCTCTCCCCCAAAACACACACTATGTCTGACAGTTGCCATTTATCCATGTAAGTTTAATTAAATATCAAGGCTCATTTGCTTTCGGGAATTAATATCTTACTATTACTTTCTTTGATTGACTCAACAAATTTGTAACAGTTTGTTTTCCAGGATAAATTACTCATCAATAACATTCTTCGAAGATATCTGTACTTTTATATCAATGAAAGTTATGTCTAATCATTTAAAGATAAATGCAACTACTGTGTTAATGAATTATACAGACATGGAGTTAAGACATTTTATTCAATATATTTTCAAAAAAATTATAATGATGTAGTCTTTTTCTAATGCACCAATATACTGAAAATGTACTTGTGAAATTTTGGACAAATATATCAGAAATTTATGTAAAAAACAATAGCCGTAAGTGAGCTAATTGTTCACAAGTAAAAAAAATATACAGTCCAGGTTTAAACTACATCAGAAATGTACAAAATCCCAGGTGACAGAAAGTAAATATGCAACTGTTTTCTCCTTTATCAACAAAAACACTGAATTTAAAATTTTTTAAAAAAAGAAAAAAGTAAAAAACACACAAGTTAAATTTTATAAACCAATGCATCATCTAGAGCCCGTTTATCATAAGGCATCTATGAATCTCACACATGGCTAACAAACACTGGTTATAAACTATGAGAGTTTCTGAAGTACAAGATACACTTATACTTACATCATTAAATTACAAACATTTATCACATTCTTTAACTTATCTTGTAATTGAGAAGGTACAGTTACGACGAGAGTTTAGCTGAATGTAAAACTGATGTCTCATCAATGAAAGTGTTATGAATTCATGAGCGTGGATGTATATTAGGGAATAATAGTAGATACAAACATTCATTGTTTTCCATACCTATGTGGTGTAATTTTATGCCTACATTTTTTGCATCCTCTCATTTACCCATCTGAATGTTTCTTGATCCACTCATGTAAGATGGCATATAAAACTCATTAAGAAAATGTATAAAAAACTTTCAATATTGAAATATTTACTAAAAAACTTGATTGTTAAATATTAATTACGTATAACCATTTTTATTTTGAAATCAGTATATTTATTTAAAAAACAGTTTTAGTATTCAAGTAATAAATTCAGTATTTTATTTTTGTTTCTAAAATTAGTCTGGTTTGATTTATCATGTTAGTCTCCAAAAAAAATTTTTTTTTTTTTTTTGAGATGCAATCTCACTCCATCGCCCAGGCTGGGTGCAGTGGCACCATCTCAGCCCCTCCCTGAATATAGGATGCAGGTTGACACCTAGGCCTCTGGTAAACACAGGCCCCCCGTGGATTACTAAGCCTCAGGCAGACATCAGGCCCCTGGTGGACCCTTTAGCCCCAGGTGAATATCTATGCCCCAGCTGAACATCAGTCAACAGGTGGATGCCCAAGCCTTTGGTGAACACCAGATAACAAATGAACATCAGGCCCCAGAGAGAAATTTGGCCCATGT
>NW_016841457.1:0-2062 GCF_001698545.2 Rhinopithecus bieti | reverse complement strand
TTGCCTACTTAAGCCTCAGCAATTGCGGGCGCCCCTCCCCCAGCCTCGCTGCTGCCTTGCGGTTAGATCGCAGACTGCTGTGCTAGCAATGAGGGAGGCTCCATGGCTGTGGGACCCTCCCGGCCAGGTGTGGGTATAATCTCCTGGTGTGCCCGTTTGCTTAAAGCACAGTATTGGGGTGGGACTTACCCGATTTTCCAGGTGTTGTGTGTCTCAGTTCCCCTGGCTAGGAAAAGGGATTCCCTTCCCACTTGCGCTTCCCAGGTGAGACGATGCCTCGCCCTGCTTCAGCTCTGGCTGGTCGGGCTGCAGCAGCTGACCAGCACCGATTGTCCAGCACTCCCTAGTGAGATGACCCCAGTACCTCAGTTGAAAATGCAGAAATCACCGGTCTTCTGTGTCGCTCACGCTGGTAGTTGGAGACTGGAGCTGTTCCTATTCGGCCATCTTGCTCCACCCCCCTCTACCCCTCAGTTTTATCCAGAATGTAGTTCAGTTGTACAACGTGTAAATTCACATCTTTTTGTTTGTATATGCAAAGTGGAGTCAAATAATCCTGACATTCTATTTCCACAATCGTTGCACAAAATTTCTAACAGAACACAGATGTGTGTCTCTCTAGAACAATTGAATGAATAAAGTCAGCATGGATGTATCCCAAATAAATGCTCAAGTAGTTTCCAAGAGGCTTTTATATGCTATTGATACCTATCCTGAAAATACAGTCTTTGCACAGGTTGAGATATCCCACACATTGAAACTTCAGATCAGCACAGATGGTAACCTAGGAGACAAACTGATGCAAAGCTTTATGTGTCCTCTCACTGCAGTGCAGCTGTCATTTTACTTGTATTAAAGTCATTTCATGGGATGTATTAGTATTCAACTGAGCACATCAGTAATTAGTCTAAAGCATTTATCATAGCAATGTGGCTATATTTGTGATTAGCCTGAGCACCCCCTTCAGAAATATCCTCATGTTCAAATTACAGGAAGTATTTACCATAGCCAGAGAACTAAACAGTTATGAACCTTAGAGCAACTTTTAAACAAATTATTACTTCAAACAAAGATCACCCTAAAACAGTTTGAGATATTTTCTCCAGAATAATTAACTATATCAGATATTGCTATAATTTTCTGAGAAAAAAATCATTTCATTCACATATGAACTGTAAAGACAACTTTTGTCCCTATGCGTTCATCTCATTTTCTCCTGAACTTTAATGTGATTGTAAGCCTCTTTGATGCCTCTATCTTTCATGTCTGCCTCTTCCTGGTTCTTTCTCCTCTGTTTCTGATTCTATACAATATTTCCTTGCCTCAGCTGTGACTTCAAACTATTCCTTTGTCTCACTTCTTCCCTGTATTCACAAATGCCACCAAATATTACCCTATACCCACAGCCTTCCCCTTTTTACATACACTCTTGTCTTCTGAGCTTCACCCTAAAATTCTCATCACCAGTCAACTTGTGTATTGACTTAACTACTGATTCCAATAGGCTTCTGTCAGACTCCACTCCATCCACTTGTTCCTGAGTTCTGCTTTGCATTTTCCTGAGTGCACCTGCGCCTCTTTAGCTCATAGGATGTTGACGTGTTATTCCCTTTGCCTGCTACACCCATCCCTTTCCTTTCCCTCTCTCTTTGGGTAACTTGTAACCCTTGACTTCCAGGGTGCTGAAACATCCAAGCTCTCCTAACGTTCACTGTTCTTCATTGATCTATCATCATTTCTCCATATGGTAATATTGTTCAAAGTTCTATCTAATGTGATTTTCTCAGGAGATATTTTTCAAATTTTTAATCTATGGAGTTGATATTTTTCTTTGATTTCAAGAATAATTTTCCCTAATTTTTTATTAAATGCTTGCCTGAGGTTGTTTTCATTTCTATTTTGTTTTGTTTACTGCTCAATTGCATATCTTGAAGTCACTTTCTCCTCTTTATTCTGATTGCCATCCCTGAGGTTCAAGCCTTATTATCTTTTGTATTGACTGGTTTATTTTTTTCAGATTTTTTAAAGCATCTGAATAATATTTTAAAATCTTAAGAATGGA
>NW_016841456.1:0-947 GCF_001698545.2 Rhinopithecus bieti | reverse complement strand
CAGGGCCAGGGTGACCTTCACCACCTGGGTGGCCGCAGGGTGACCCTCACCACTTGGATGGCCGCAGGGTGATCCTGACCACCTGGGTGACCGCAGGGTGACCCTCACCACCTGGGTGGCCGGGGAGAGCTTCCCCAGCTCTGACCTGTGCCTTTTTATCCACGAACGAGGACCCGAGGGCAGGCGTGAGCCACTGTGCCAGGCCATGATTGATTTTTATGTGTTGACCTTGTATCCTGCAACCTGGCTAAAGTCATTCATTGGTTCTAGGTTTTTGTTTTTTTTTTTTTTTTGTGACAGAGTCTCACTCATGCTGTCGCCCAGGCTGGAGTGTTGTGCTGTCGCACGATCTTGGCTCACTGCAGCCTCTGCCTCCCAGGCTCAAGTGATTCTCCTGCCTCAGCCTCTCAAATAGCTGGGACTACAAACACCCACCACGCCCAGCGATTTTTGTATTTTTAGTGTTGGCCAGGCTGGTCTTGAACTCCTGACCTCAAGTGATCCACCTGCCTCAGCCTCCCAAAGTGCTGGCATTACAGGTGTTAGCCACTGCACCCGGCCTTGTTCTTCATTTCTAATAGATTCTCTGGAATTTTCTACATAATCATGCTTGTCTGCAAATCAGGACACTTTCATTTCTTCCTTTCCAGCTGGTATGCCTTTTATTTCTGGTCTTGCCCTTTTGCAGTAGCCAGAACTTCTAGCACTGTGTTGATAAAGAGGGTGAGGGGTGGAAATTCTTACCTTGACCCTGGTCTTAGGACCAGGGGGAAGGCATCTAGGACTTCACCATGAAGTATGCAGTTAGCTGTAGGATATTTGTTGATGTCTTTTGTCAGGCTGAGGAAATTTGCTGGACGTAGAAGTCTGAAAAATGTTGTGTCTTTTCTTTGTAGCCCTTATGAGTTCTGATAAGAAATCCAGTCATTCAAATCATTTTTCTTTAT
>NW_016841455.1:0-1876 GCF_001698545.2 Rhinopithecus bieti | reverse complement strand
ATAAGTTTCCTTAATAACAAGGAGAATAACATACTAAAAAGTCAACAAGATCTGTCATCTAGCTACCAATTTCTTCGTAAATTACTAGCACAGATGCCAGTGCATACATAAAGAACCCCCAAAGCAAACAAAAACTGTGCAAACCCAAATCAACCCATAATATCTAAGGCTGGACTTGGCACCCAATAGTATGCACTGTGAGCATGCACATTTCCTAAACACTTTATTCAGACAACTTAATACAGACGTAGAAAATTATTAAAAAGCAGCACCTACTGAATAGCCAGGACACACACGTTCTTCATATGTGTAAAGAGTAAAAAGTGCTAACAGCATAAAAAATACTTTACATAACATGTGGTACATGTCAATGTTTTAAATACAAAGGATATAAAAAAGACTGGTTTTTAAAGTAAAATAAAGTGATAGTTTGTTGAGATAGAAGTATTAATTAAACAAAGACATAAAATGTATTGTAAATAATAATAGATGGAATAAGTAAAACACATTTTCATTAATTTTGGAAGTTAGAAGACTGAAGAGTTTCATTTTTTAAGGAGAGAGCACTAGAATCCTAGTTTAGTATTCTAACTTTATCATACTGAATTTCTTGTTTGGTGGAAAGGGAAAAAAATGCCCTGCCATCATATCATCTAGTATAGAACAATATTAAGAAGAAGCCAATACAGAATGATGATAGCAATAAAATTAAAGGTTGTTAGTTCTGAAAGAATTAAGATGAATGTTGAAGTCATTAGGAATGATTTCAAGAAATTACATAAAGTGAGCATATAAGATCTGAAGTTGTTCTACAATTAGTGTGAGCCAGAGCATAAAGAAAGCTGAAAGTGATGGAACTTTAAATGAATAAGCAGAATTAGAGGAGTTATATTTGCAGAAAAATCTAATTCTACTATTTGACACAAGATAGATTATATATCTTGCCCTGACTGCCATTGCTGACTTCTCTCTTGATGCCACAACTCCCCCGACATGTATTCCATTTGATAGACAAACTTCTACAAGAGAGAAATTAGGTCCCTTGGTGTCCTATGGTATATCTAAGATCTCAATGATGACATTACATAGTGAATACATAAATGAGAAATAAAACTAGAATAAATACTTTTTAGAGTTTGGAGTATATCTTATCTGTCATAGAAGGATTTATAATTTAAGAGTAAAGAAAGGTCAGCAAAGAGGCAGTAAAATAAGTGCTCCCAATTTCCAATAATGGTATAAGACCTAATAAAGCCAACTTTCTTACTATAAACAAATAACACTAAATCAATTTGCTAAAAATATTTAAAATATTTTAAAGACATTGGTGAACTAAATATATAATGAGGGGATATCATACCATGACTAGAAGCCATTTTGATCACAGAGGTTTACTGAACTTCTATTTTAATTATTTAAACAATGAAAAATGAATCCAAACATCTCCTAGGATGGCTAATTTTATATGTCAACTTGACTAGATTAAGGAATAAACAGATTTCTGGTAAAGCATTATTTCTAGGCATATCTGTGAGGGTTTTTCCTGAAGAGACTGATGCTTGAATCACTGAACTGAGTAAGGAAGATTGTCCTTAATGTGGATGGGTACTCTTCAAATGGCTAAGGGCACAGAAAGAACACAATTTAGAGGAAAGGTGAATTTCTGTTATTTTTAAAGCTGAGACAGTCTTCTTCTCCTGCTCTTGCACATCAGAACTTCAGGCCTTTGGGCTCAAAGACTTGCACCATTGGCCCCTTGGGTTCTTAAACCTTCAGCCTTAAACTAAGAGTTACACCATTGGCTTCTCTGGTTCTGATAATTTTTAGATGGACTAAGCCATCTTGCTAGCATCCCTGGTTCTCTAGCTTGCAGAAA
>NW_016841454.1:0-2304 GCF_001698545.2 Rhinopithecus bieti | reverse complement strand
ACACCATTTGATCCAGCCATCCCATTACTGGGGATATTCCCAAAGGATTATTAAGTCATGCTGCTATAAAGACACATGCATATGTATGTTTATTGCAGCACTATTCACAATAGCAAAGACTTGGAATCAACCCAAATGTCCATCAGTGACAGACTGGATTAAGAAAATGTGGCACATATACACCATGGAATACTATGCAGCCATAAAAAAGGATGAGTTCATGTCCTTTGTAGGGACATGGATGCAGCTGGAAACCATCATTCTCAGCAAACTATTGCAAGAACAGAAAACCAAATACCGCATGTTCTCACTCATAGGTGGGAATTGAACAGTGAGATCACTTGGACACAGGAAGGGGAACATCACACACCAGGGCCTATTGTGGGCAGGGGACAGGGGGGAGGGATAACATTAGGAGATATACCTAATGTAAATGACGAGTTAATGGGTACAGCACACCAACGTGGCACATGTATACATATGTAAGAAACCTGCACATTGTGCACATGTACCCTAGAACATAAAGTATAATAAAAAAAATAAAAATAAATTTAAAAAAAGAAATCTGCTTAAGAAATCTTTGAATACTATGAGAACATGAGCTTTTCTTCTCTTATTCTGAAGGATTTTTCTTCCTGTTGTTATACTGTTTTCTTTTAGATCTGCACTTCTTCTGGTGTTGAATTTTGGGTATGGTGTGAGGTAGAGTTCCATATTCACATATTTAAAACTATGGATATTCAATTAAACCAGCACCATGTGAAAAGCCCATATCTCTTGTTTTACAGTAATTCACACACCAAGTATTTATATATGTATAGATGTATTGTTTCTAATCTGTTGCTCCTTCAATTTTGCTTCAAATCAGTATTTTTAGTTAGTTTGACCCTTCGCATTTTTACATATATATTTTAGAATATTTGTCATTATCAGATATCACCTGTTATGTAGTTTCCAGCACATTCTATTTACCCTTCAATACACTGCTTAAGTTCTTCCTCCATGCCCATTTTTTGTAACCATCCCATCTCATAACGATTTCTTTGAATATCTGTGAAATTTAATTTTTTTAAAGCTTACTGATTCATTATAGTTAAAGGCAGAAAGAAACTTCGAAGACCGATAGTAGACAATCTTTTTTAAAAATTTAAGCGATTCTGAGACACAGAGAATGAGATAAATGGGAATAACATGTAATTTTATGTTGTGTATGTTATTAAATATGTTCATTTAACATGCATACATGTTTGAGTTACATCTATACATATACACTAATACATATTTATGTATATATAACATACACATATAAAATACTCTCTCTTAGTTGGTCACCTTCTTGAAATTGTTCTTATGTCCTTTGGTTCTAAATATACAATGTTCTCTACTTACCAAATATATTGAATTAATTTGGAGAAGAATTTTACAAAGTAATTACATAGAGACTCCCAAACTATTAATAGATAGCATTTACAAATCATTCTTGTTAGCAGTATACTAATTTAAATGCACTCCTTCAATTTCTTAATTCTCATTCTCTCTCTCCCTCTCTGTCTCTCATCAGGCTCGAAAATAAGAAATGCCAATAGAACATGCTGAGGTTTAGTAGTATTGATCCTGTTCAGAATTTTGCAGAGTAGTTTAAGGATCCAAGAAAAGAAAAGAAACATTCTTGCTCCAAGCATAACAAAATGTCTAGGTGGTTTGTCAAAGAGCAGTTAAATCCCCCTCTGAATGGAAACATTAAAAATTCTTCCCACTGTGCCTTTTAAAAGCCTCTTGTGTGTGAGGTTGGACTCTGCTGCCAGGCGGAGCTGGGACATTCCTGATCTCTCACCACTGAGATTCTCGAAATGTCTGTCAGCCATTTGCAGCACTTGCTGAATAGGTCAGCATTCCCTCATGCTCTCAGAAAAGGTGACAAAAACGGGCTGGTTGTCTGTTTCTTCCGCTTATTATTTATTTTAGGCGAGTGCGAGTCCTTGGGTTTGGGACACAGTGCTGGTGGTAACTAGAGCACAGAATAATAGCCTAAAAGAGGTGAAGGGGAGTGAAGCTGAGGGTTTGGCAGCCAGTTCTCATTTGGGAAGGCTTGAGGAGGTGGTATGTAGGGGTGAACAGGGGAAAAACGTGAGTTAAAAGAAAGTCCAAGTGTGCGTCTGGGATCCTTTAACAGAGGCAGAATACTGACCAGTTGAGCAAATTAAGTCTTTTCAGGGGCATCCAGATAAATGATTGGTTTGCATTCAAGCAGAAAACATCATTATTTCTGGCTTTGTGTAGTGCAAATTAGAGAAAAGAGATGAC
>NW_016841453.1:0-2303 GCF_001698545.2 Rhinopithecus bieti | reverse complement strand
CCCCAATGCAATTCCTCCCCCCTCACCCCTCCCCACGATAGGCCCCAGTGTGTGATGTTCCCGTTCCCAAGTCCAAGTGATCTCATTGTTCAGTTCCCACCTATGAGTGAGAACATGCGGTATTTGGTTTTCTGTTCTTGTGATAGTTTGCTAAGAATGATGGTTTCCAGCTGCATCCATGTCCCTACAAAGGACACAAACTCATCCTTTTTTATGGCTGCATAATATTCCATGGTGTATATGTGCCACATTTTCTTAATCCAGTCTGTCACAGATGGGCATTTGGGTGGATTCCAAGTCTTTGCTATTGTGAATAGTGCCGCAATAAACATACGTGTGCATGCAGTTCTTTTTCTTATGTTCGTCATTGGCTCCTCTTCTCATGTCTGCCTCTGCTTGTTTTGTAAACCCTGTTTCTTGGTTATCTGCTTTTCTCAGGTCATACCGTATTATTATAGTTGAAAAACTGCCTTTAAATACATGGATTACATGGCATAGTCACCAGTATTGACCCCATATGCCAGGCCATAAAAGAAGCCTCAATAAAGTTAGATAATTGAAATATAGAAAGTGTGTTCTCCAACCAAAATTGAATTAATTGACAAAAGGAAAATGGGGAAATTTACAGACATGGAAATTAACATACTTTTTTAAACACTCAGTGGGTCAAAGTAGAAATCACAACAGAAATTAGAAAATACTTTCAAATAAAAGCACAACATACCAGAACTTATGAGATCCAGCTAAGAAGCATACTTACAAGGAAATTCATAACTGTATATGCCTGCGTTAAAGAACTATCTCAAATCAGTGACCTAACCCTCCATCTTAAAAGCTGGAAAAGAAGAGTAATCACAAGGGAGCATGTAATAAAGATAATTGTTGAGATAAATGAAATAGAGAAGATAAAGACAGCAGAATAAGTCAACAAAACTTAGTCTGCTTCTGCTTGCTCAGTAGACATTCCCATGTCGCTGTTCCTCTGTGAACATACTCAACATGTCTAAAATCTTATCTTCATCATGCCCAGAAGACTGAGGAGTCCTATCATTGTTTTATGTGAGCTGCATTCACAGTCTTTCATACTTCCAAGATGAATTTTTTGGAGTAATCTTTGACTCTTCCCTCTCTGCTCCCCAATTTCACATATTAAACCAGCTGCCTTTTATTCGGTCCTTTGTTTATTATTTTTTTCTCAAAGTTCTCCCTTTAAAAAAAAATGTTCACTCTTTAGCTCCTATCTGGGTTCTTATCACCCTATTCCTAAACAATTGTGCTAACAGTCTCCTGAGTGATGTTCCAATTTTAGTTTCTCTGACATCCTTAATGCACCCAACACAGTCTTGCCAATTAATCTGTTTTAAACCACCATTTGCATCATTTCTCCCCTTCACAGTCTTTCCTTAGCCTGGCTATCAAGGTCCTCCACAGTCTTAGTTTTCTACCTACATCTTCCATTAGATTGTTATAAATTACTTCTTCCCCTTTCTCCTGATTAACACTCTCACTCCCACCTTTAATCATGTTGTGTGTATATTTCACTTCATACCTTCGCTTATGGTTCCCACCTAGACAATGTATCTGACATTCATCCATCCACATGGTGTGGCATCCTCTTAGAATTTCCTTAATTGAGCCTCAGTGATTATTACCTTTTCTAAATTTATAGCACCAGCATTCATTTCATTCATTTGGCAATTGTGCCTGTATTGTGATATGTCTTGTATGTTGGCCTGTTTTGATATTTCATTTTTAGATTTATTTAACTTTTTGTATATGTATGTCTTAACTCCTAGAACAAGAATATTAAGCAAATATTAAACATATTAGAAGGGTTTTAATGCTGTGCCTTAATCCTTTCCATTTTGGGTTTAATTCTTGTGGGTTTTTTGTTGTTGTTATGTTTGATATATTCTCATACCCAGTAGAAATGCAAATTACAAAGAAAGTCACTTCTAATAAATATATGTGGGTCGGGCGCGGTGGCTCAAGCCTGTAATCCCAGCACTTTGGGAGGCCGAGGCGGGCGGATCACGAGGTCAGGAGATCGAGACCATCCTGGCTAACACTGTGAAACCCCGTCTCTACTAAAAAATACAAAAAACTAGCCGGGCAAGGTGGCAGGCGCCTGTAGTCCCAGCTACTCGGGAGGCTGAGGCAGGAGAATGGCGTGAACCCGGGAGGCGGAGCTTGCAGTGAGCTGAGATCCGGCCACTGCACTCCAGCCCAGGCGACAGAGTGAGACTCCGTCTCAAAAAATAAATAAATAAATAAATAAATAAATAAATAAATAAATAATTAAA
>NW_016841452.1:0-947 GCF_001698545.2 Rhinopithecus bieti | reverse complement strand
CTGTAATCCCGGCTACTTGAGAGGCTGAGGCAGGAGAATCGCTTGAACTCGGAGAGCAGAGGTTGCAGTGAGCCGAGACTGTGCCACTGCACTCTACCCTGGGCGACAGAGTGAGACTCCATCTCAAAAAAAGAAAAAAAAAGTAATTGCCAGCTCTTAGCACTGTCCAGTGGAACCTTCTTTGGCGATGGAAATGTTCCACGTCTGTGCTGCCCAATGTAGCAGACATCAGCCACATGTGGTTGAAATGTGGCTAGCATGACTGAGGAAAGGAATGTTAAATTGTGCTTAATCTTAATCTCAATGTAAACTGCCAAATATGGCTAGTGGCTACCAAACTGGAACTGTAGCTCTAGATTCCCTAAATTAGGGACTTTCAACCAGAGGCAATTCCCTCCACCCCTTGGGGGACAGCTGCCTCCATCTGGAGACATTTCTTATTGTCACAACCAGGGGTAGGGAGTGCGACTAGCATCTACTGAGCGGAGGCCAGGGACACTGCTAAGCACGCTGCCATGCACAGGCCTGCCCCCACAACAGCGAATTATCTGACCCAAAATATCAGTAGTGCTGATGCTGAGAAATTGCTCTAAGTTTGCTCAAGGATAGAATTAAAGTAAATGCAAAACAAACTGTAGCATACCTTGTCTAAACATAATACCCAGGAAGAATGAGATCTCTTAACCAACAGAAAAAGGTCCGGGCTATTCTACAAGTTTAGAGTAGCAGGTTTTGACCTGGCATGGTGGCTCATGCTTATAGTTCCAGCACTTTGGGAGGCTAAGGCAAGAGGATGGCTTGAGCCCAGGAGTTTGCGACCAGCCTGGGCAATATAGTGAGACCTTGTCTCGATTAAAAAAATTTTTTTTAATTAGCTCAGTGTGGGGGTGAATGCCTGTAGTCCCAGCTACTCAGGAGGCTGAGTCACGAGGATCTCTTGAGCCCTG
>NW_016841451.1:0-1329 GCF_001698545.2 Rhinopithecus bieti | reverse complement strand
ATTCCATCCCATATTCCATTCCAGTCCATATTCCATTCCATCCCCTTCCATATTCCATTCCATTTAATTCCATTCTATTCCATTTAATTCCATTCCATTCCATTCCATATTGCATTCCATTCTATTCCATATTCCATTCCATTCTATTCCATATTCCATTCCATTCCATATTCCATTCCACTCCATATTACATTCCATTCCATATTACATTCCATTCCATATTACATTCCATTCCATTCCATATTCCATTCCATTTTATTCCATTCCACTCTATTCCATTCCATATTCCATTCCATTCCATTCCATATTGAATTCCATTCCAATCCATTCCATTCCAATCCATATCCCATTCCTTTCCATGTTCCATTCCGTTCCATATTCCATTCCATTCCATTGTCCATTTCTTTCCATATTCCGTTCTTTCCATATTCCCTTCCATTCCATATTCCATTCCATATTTCTTTCCATTCCATATTCCTTTACATTCCATATTCCATTTCATTATATTCCATTCCATATTCCATTCCATTCCATTCCCTTCCATTCCATTTCATGTTCAATTCCATTCCGTTTCGTTCCGTTTCATTCCATTCCCTATTCTATTCCATATTCCATTCCATTCCATTCTAGTCCATTCCATTCCATCCCTTTCCATATTCCATTTAATTCCATATTCCATTCCATTCCATTCCATATTCCATTTCTTTCCATTCCATTCCATTCCACATGACATTCCATTTCATTCCATATTCCATTCCAGTCCATTCCATTCCATTCCATAGCATTCCGTTTATATTCCATTCCATTCCCTTCCATTTCATATACCTTTCCATTCCATGTCGCATTCCATTCCAATTGCCTTTCCATTCCATTCCAATTCTTTTTGTGTTCCATTGCATTCCGTTCCGTTCCTTTCCATTCCGTTCAATTCCTTATTCCATTCCATTCCATATTCCATTCCATTCCGCTCCATTCCATATTCCATTCCATTCCATTCCTGAATCCATGCCTTTCCAATCCATTCCATTCCAATCTACTCCATTCCATATTCCATTCCATTTCATTCCATATTCCATTCCATTCCATATTCCATTCCTTTCCATTCCATATTCCATTCCATATTCCATTCCATTCCATTCCGTTCCATTCCATTCCATTTCATATTCAGTTCCATTCCGTTCCGTTCCGTTCCATTCGACTCCATATTCTATTCCATTCCATTCCATTCCATTCCGTTTTCGATTCCACTCTATTCCACATTGCATTCCCTTCCATATTTCATTCTTTACCTTATTCCATTCTATTCCGTATTAAATTCCATTCCGTTCA
>NW_016841450.1:0-2186 GCF_001698545.2 Rhinopithecus bieti | reverse complement strand
AAAAGAAAAGAAAACAGAAAAAGAAAAAGAAAAAAAAAAAAAAGAAAAAGTAATATGAATATTTCACAAAAAAAAAAAAAAAAGAAAAGAAGTTCATTTGGCCTATGGTTCCGCAGGCTGTACAAGAAGCATAGTACCAGCATCTGCTCTGGTGAGAGCTTCAGGCTGCTTCCACTTATGGTTGGAGGCAAAGTAAAGCTGCCATGTGCAGAGATCACATGGTAAGAGAGGAAGAAAGGGAGAGAGCGAGAAGGCCAGAAGGCACCAGGCTCTTCTTAACAACTGGCTATTGTGGGAACTAATAGAGTGAGAACTCACTCACTACCTTGACGATAGCACCAAGTCATTCATGAGGGATCCACCCCGTGACCCAAACACATTCCATTTGACCCCACACCCAACCCTGGGAATCAAATTTCCACGTGAGGTTTGGGGCAACAAATATCCAGACTTTAGCACTTATCTTCATTTGAGAGTCTACGTTAATATTAGTTGACTTATTTCTGTAATGTCTTCCTTTTTTGTTACATCATAAACCCCACAATAGTAAAGTTCAACTATTTTTACTTACCACTGTATTCCTTCCCCTTAGTAGATGTGCAAGAAAAAAAAGATGGATGAGTATAAATATATACTTAAATTAAAAATAAATTATGGAAGAGTGTGAGCTGATTGTATTCTTTTTAAAATAAATGCATATGCATATGTGCTGGTATCCATCACTACCTGCAAATTTATCATCTAATATAAAAAATAGAATATATTCAAATGTTGGGGATATTTGCGTGTATTTTTGTGTTAAATATAAAAAAGTCTTGGGATACTAAAAAAGTCGAACATTTGTACATGTCCTTTCTAAATAATTAAACTTCAGTGAGACTCTTCATCAATCTTTAGACAAATCTCTGATTATTTCCTTTAGGTAAATTTTGAGAAGCAAAATTACTAAATCTAACTGTGTCAGATTATTTATGTTCATGCATATTGCCATTCCTTATCTAATGATAAGGGGCCCAGTGACTGGGCTTGCCCTAGGAATCAATAGGAATAAAAATAAAAATAAATAAAGAAAACATATACAATTAAAAACTATATATATATATATATAGTTCTATTTTGATTATTATATTGGCTAATTCCTTAAAAGTCACTCCACATCTAAGGATCTGATAAAATTAAATATATTTTCTTCTCATTTACTTGAGGCTAATTTTAAACATTTCACTCTTTAAGCCATCAGAAGTTTTATTTGCCTAAGGTTACTTTTTCCCACTAAATAGTGGTGTAATTATCCCTGCACTATTTACTGAAGAGTCATCCTTTTCCCCATTAAGCTGTGCTATTACATTTATCTTACACTAAATCATTATATATACTAGTGTTGGTTTCTTGGATATTTGTTTTGTCCTATTGATATTTGTACTTTCATGAACCAGTACATACTACTTTATTCATTTAAGCAAGGATCATAGGGTTACTATAAAAGAGTTACTACCTATGCTTTAATCATCAGTAAAAAAACTTACTTGTTTTAAGTAATTGAAAAGTTACTAAGATATATAAGTACATGATTTACTTATATACCTTTCATTACCCCCAAATTTGAAATATTTTACAGAAATGTGTATTGCACAATGGAATAAAAATAAATGAAAACATTTGTAAGAATTAAGATTATTTAGGAGTGAGGTTAACATATGAAATCATTTCCATAAGGAACTAGAGTTACTTTAGAATAGATCATATATTGATTTCAGATGTGATCAAAACAAAGAAAAAAAATGTGACCAGTTACAAGATTCCAAGTTTATCCTTAGAGTATTTTTTTAAAAGTATTATGTTTTGAAGTCCCACTCCTCTGGTATTGAAGCCCAAAAGTGGTGGTAAGCAACCTTGATTATATCCCTGCACTTGGCAACGAGTCTCTCTCACTGTGCTTCCGAAGCATCTTGTGTCACTATCCAACACTGACTGTGTTGTGCTACAATAGTCATGCATGCTTTGCTCTGTCCCCACCAACATGACCCTCCCAACCCTAGCCTGTAAACTTCTTTGATGCCTGTTGTCATAGCCCTTGTGTCTGGCACAGTGCTTGGAACAGGAGAGGGTTCAAAATTGTGGGGAAAAAGGGGGAAGAAGAAGCAAACAGACAAAGAGATGGGAAAGAGGGAGGGAAAAGGAAGTTA
>NW_016841449.1:0-1428 GCF_001698545.2 Rhinopithecus bieti | reverse complement strand
GGGAGGAAGGAAGGAAGGAAGGAAGGAAGGGAGGGAAGGAAGGAAGGAAGGAAGGAAGGAAGGGAGGAAGGAAAGAAAGGAGGAAGGGAGAGAAGGAAGAAAGAAAGAAGGAAGGAAGGAGAGAAAGAAAAAGAAAGAAAGAAAAGAAAAGAGCGAGCGGCCGGGCACGGTGGCTCACGCCTGTAATCCCAGCACTTTGGGAGGCCAAGGCGGGCAGAGCAGAAGGTCGGGAGATAGAGACCATCCTCCCTAACAACCGTCTCTACTAAAATACAAAAAAATTAGCTGGGCGTGGTGATGGGCGCCTGTAGTCCCAGCTACTCAGGAGGCTGAGGCAGGAGAATTGGGTGAACCCAGGAGGCGCAGCTTGCAGTGAGCTGAGATCACGCCACTGCACTCTAGCCTGGGCGACACAGCGAGACTCCGAGAAAGAAAGAGAGAGAGAGAGGAAGGGAGGGAGGGAGGGAGGAAGGAAGGAAGGAAGGAAAGAAGGAGCTGGGAGGAAGGAAGAAAGGAAGGAAGGAAGGAAGGAAGGAAGGAAGGAAGGAAGGAAGGAAGGAAGGAACTGGGTAGAGGAGACGTACCTGACCGTCTACTCCATGACATGCCCCATGCCCCAGGGAAAAAATTCCCTAAAGCATCTGATGCATAACGTGAATGCACACACATTTTGTAAAAGGTGGGCCAGGATGCTTCTTAAACATATATCTAAACCTTATCTGCATAAGGAATCTTAACCTATCATTTTATGTTGCAAAGAAAACGTCTTTATATATCACTTGTGCAATAAAAATTTTTACCAAAAGTACTTGAAGATTATGAGGAGTTGATACCTCCACACACACGCATATCCCCTCCACCTTGGACTCCTTCTTATGGCCACCAATCCCTGCTGGTTCTAAATGATGAGAACTACAAAAAATACAAAAATTAGCCGTCGTGGTAGCGCGTGCCTGTGGTTCCAGGAACTCCGGAGGGTGAGGCAGGAAAATGACTTGAGTCCAGCAGGTGGAGGCTGCAGTGACCTATGATCCTGACACTGCACTCCAGCCTGGGCTACAGGGAAGGGAAGGAAGGGAGGGAGGGAGGGACGCACGGAAGGAGAAGAAGAACAAGAAAAGACGGGGCACCAGGCGTAGCTGACCCTGTAATCCCAGCACTTTCGAAGGCTGAGGTGGGTGGATTACTTGAGGTCAGGAGACCAGCCTGGCAAACATGGTGAAACCCCGTCTACCAAAAAAAATACAAAAACTAGCCAGGCATGTTGGCAGCACGCCTGTAGTCCCAGCTACTCAGGGAAGCAGAGGCATGAGAATTGCTTGAATCCGGGAGCCAGAGGTTGCAGTGAGCCGAGATCGTGCCACTGAACTCCAGCCTGGGTGACAGAGCAAGACTGTCTTATAAAAAAAATGAGGAGGGGAGGGGAGG
>NW_016841448.1:0-734 GCF_001698545.2 Rhinopithecus bieti | reverse complement strand
CTCAGTTTCCTCAAAGGCAGTGTTAATGGACTGCTCCATGAAACATAAGTATAACTCTGTGAGATGAATTCACTCATCACCAAGAAGTTTTTAAGAAAGCTTGTTTCTAGTTTTCATCTGAGGGTATTTCCTTTGTCACTGTAAACTTCTTTGCGCTATGAAGTATCTAATTGCAGGTTTCCAGAAAACTGTGTTAACAAACAGATCACTGAAGAGAAACGTGTACTCTCTGAGTTGCATTCACACATGGCAATGCAGTTTCTCAGAAGGCTTCTGTCCAGTTTTAATCTGAGGATATTTCCTTTTTCACCATAGCCCTCAATGGGCTCCAAAATATCACTTTGCAGAATCCACGAGAACATTGTTAGCAAACTGGTCCAAGAAGGGAAGGGTCGAACTCTGTGAGATGAAGTCACACATCAGAAAGCAATCTCTCAGACAGCTTCTCTCTACATATTATCTGAGGATATTTCCTTTTTCATCATAGGCCCTTAAGGGCTCCCAAAGATCACTTTGCAGTTTCCTCGAAAAGAGTGTTTGAAAACTGCTTCCTGAGGTCTAGGTAGTAAGTCGGTGAGATGAACTCACTAATCAGAAAGAAGTTTCTCAGAAAGCTTTTTTCACGTTTTGAACTGATGAAATTTCCTTTATCGCATAGGCCTCAATGTGATCCAAGAAGCCCTTCTCAGGTTCCTGAAAGACAGTGTTAAAGGACTGCTCCACGAAACATAAGT
>NW_016841447.1:0-1328 GCF_001698545.2 Rhinopithecus bieti | reverse complement strand
GAGGACACAAACAAATGGAAGAACATACCATGCTCATGGATAGGAAGAATATCGTGAAAATGGCCATACTGCCCAAGGTTATTTATAGATTCAATGCCATCCCCATCAAGCTACCAATGAGTTTCTTCACAGAATTGGAAAAAATTGCTTTAAAGTTCATATGGAACCAAAAAAGAGCCCGCATTGCCAAGACAATCCTAAGTCAAAAGGCCAAATCAGCTTTTAAATTTTCATGTATGTTGGATATCTTTCCAACTATAATGTGAGTTCCTTGGGAGAATATGCCCTGCCGTATTATTTAATGGTCATTAATTTTTTCAGCGAATATATGCTGAGTTTCAGTTGTGTGCCAGCACTGTGCTGGCATTATGGATACAATGATGAAGAAGATATAATTTATATTCAAAACCATTTCAATCTATGGGATTAGAGATGAATGAAAACATATGACTCAAATACACTGCATTAATGGTAGTTACATATCTCTACTGAATTTGTGGAAATTTATTGATGCTGTAACTGAACTCTGGTTCAGTTGCTCACTTCTCGAAAAGTCAGAGACAAAAGAAGTGAGGTGTGGTGAAAGGAAAGTAACTTTTATTCCAAATGCCAGCACTTGGGGAGGCATTGGGGCTGGAGTCAAGCTGTAAAGAAACTATCTCAAATTTTTGGTCTTAGTGGAGAGATTTAAAAGGGGAATCTTGGTATGGGAAACATGGAGGAGTAGAGCAGGGTAAAGGTCTGCATGTCTTGTTCCAATGGCTATCTTGAGTTTGGGGTGTGAATTGACACCATATTGGTTACAGTTGAATTGCAGATGAGGCACTTTGAAATAATCCTTGGGTGGGGGAGCAGTCTGCAGCTGGGTCTCCATGCCTGGCTTGTTACAGGATGAACCCCTGGAATTTCTAAGAAAGTATATAGAGAAGTGTGCATGATCCAAAGGAATGTCTGGTAGAAACAGAAGAGAAATAAGGAGTTTCAAAGTACATTTTAACCCTGTATTCTGAGTTTAGAGAAAATAAAATTTTAAAATGCATTTTAAAGCTGAGGTACTGGGTCACAATCTGAGTACATGTATTTTGTTTACTTCTTTGGTGTATTAATAGAATTATTTCATAGTTATAGACCTAAAAGTACACAGACAGTGTAAATGAAATTCTCATTGATGTTCTCTCCCATGGCTTCCCAAAGTGAATTATATATGTGACATATAGTAAATATTTAAGATATGGAAATAATGTCTAACAATTTGATGAAAATAATTTTATTTAATCTTGAGATTTATCTGTGTATATGTATTTTTTCTTTTGTAAATATTTTATTAT
>NW_016841446.1:0-735 GCF_001698545.2 Rhinopithecus bieti | reverse complement strand
ACAGGCGTGAGCCACCGTGCCTGGCCTCATTACTTCTTTAGGCTGGGACCAGATCCCAAATGGTCCATTTGTAAGACAAACAGCAGGGTGGACGTGGCACTGTGCTCATAAGGGAAATGCCAGATTCATCCACGAGGCATTTCGAATAGACTTTACCCCATCACGATGCCAACCTTTTTGAGGATGGGGGCTGTGTTTCTTTGCACAACGTTAGGTAGGGACCCCATTGCCCCTATATCCTGCCTCAAACATGGGGCGTCTTCAATCAGTGTTAGCTGAAATGTGTGTCCTTTCCATGTTTATCGTATTGGAACAAATGGGGCTCTAGACACCTTTCTTTTGCTGCATTCCCTAGCTAGCTGGACAAATTTGGAATTTAGAAAATATATACATATAGAGGCCGGGCACGGTGGCTCACACCTGTCATCCCAGCCGTTTGGGAGGCCAAGGTGGGCAGATCACCTGAGGTCAGGAGTTTGAGACCAGCCTGTCCAACATGGCGAAAGCCCATCTCTACTAAAAATACAGAAATTACCCAGGCACGATGGCGGGTGCCTATAATCCTAGCTACTTTGGAGGCTGAGGGAGGAGAATTGCTTGAACTTGGGAGGCAGAGGTTGCAGTAAGCTGAGATCGCACCACTGTAATGTAGCCTGGGTGATAGAGTGAGACTCCATCTCAAAAATATATATATATACACACACACACACACATATATATATATATGTATATATA
>NW_016841445.1:0-1066 GCF_001698545.2 Rhinopithecus bieti | reverse complement strand
TTTGTTGTAACAATTGAACAACCGGCTGAAGCTCCTTTTGAATTTCTGATTCCTTTTCATGAGACACATTATCACACAAAGGACCTTCTCCTTCAGTTACAGAATTATCTAAAGGAGGGGAAATGGCTATCGGAGACTTCAAAGACTCCTCATCCCTGCCTTCCCCTTTTCAGAGTCTGTCTCTAAGAGCTCCAAAGCCTGAGTAATAGAGGCACAAAGGGCCCACAAAGGTGCTGACATTACATCGCCGCGCTGATGCGCTTGACGAAGGGTCTTAACAACCTGTTGCCACTCTCGCTTATTTAATTGTACTTCAGTTTGATATTGAAACCAAGAGCAATGTTGTTCCACATGAGCAAACAATTTCCGCAAAGTTCTCTCTTTTACATCAACCCCAATAGAAAGTAGAAGCCCTTGTAATAATCTTACATATTCCGAGGCCAAGGAACTGGAATTCCCCATAATGAAAGCTTAAGAAGGTTCCCCTTAATAATTCATTCCCGGGTTTTACCCGCTCCTAGGGGGTTCCCCTTCTTGTTCCCCACTACTCACCCTGTGCATCCTGTGCACCCTGTGCACCCGGCTCGCTGCGCCACTTCTTGGGGCCCGTGCCGGGGGTAGTGGAGAATGAACAGACACAGACACAAAAGACAAAGACAAACAGAGAACATGGCGGCCGCCCCTAGAGCCTCCACCTCACTTTATTTATACCCCACAAATCCCACATCAGCAAAAATGACATAATACAAAACAAACTTTCTGCACCCAGATATAACCTACTGCTTAGTTCTTTGTTTCTAAGTTCTTTCTTATTTTGTCTGCCTTCTTGGCGCCTACTAGAGTTTATTAAAAGTTCAACTAGAGATAGTATCCTTGACTACTGAAGTTCATGGAAAGTGCAACTAGCTAGAGATACTGTCCTTGAGCCTTATCCATTCTCAGCGTATTATTTTCAATGGCCCCTGCATTTGTGATTCACCCTTGTTTTGTGTAGCAATACTTTATTCTTTATACTGCTGAGTAGTATTCCATCATCTCTATATACCATAGTTAACACACCTCATCT
>NW_016841444.1:0-1067 GCF_001698545.2 Rhinopithecus bieti | reverse complement strand
TCTATATTTTATACCTATATCTATTATATCTGTTGTATATATATTATACCTGTATCTATTATATCTATTTTTATACGTATATCTATTATATCCATTATATGTGTATTTTATACTTATATCTATTATATCTATATTTTATATTTGTATCTATTATGACTATTATGTCTATATTTGATACCTATATCTATTATAACACATTTATCTGTATTTTTTCCTATATCTAGTATATCTATTATGTCTACATTTTATACCTATATCTATTATGTCTATATTTTATACCAATATCTGTGATATCTCTTATGTCTATATTTTATATCTTTATTTATTATATCTAACATGTCTATATTTTATACCTATATCTATTATATTTGTTATGTCTGTTTTCTTCCTCTATTATATCTATTATGTTTATATTTTATATCTCTATTTTATCTCTGACTATATTTTATACCTATATCTATTATGTCTATATCTATTATATGTATTATGTCTATATTTTATACCTACATCTCTTATATCTCTTATGACTATATTTTATACCTATATCAATTATATCTATTATGACTAAATTTTATATCTATGTATTATGTATATATTTTACACCTATATCTATTATATCTATTATGTCTATATTTTATACCCATGTCTATTATATCTATATTTTACACCTATATCTATTATATCTATTATATCTACGTTTTATATCTATATCTATTATATCTATATTTTATACCTATATCCATCATATCTATTATTTCTATATTTTATACTTGTATCTATTATATCTATTATGTCTATATTTTATACCTATATCTATTATATCTATTATGTCTATATTTTATACCTATATCTATTATAACTGTTATGTCTATATTTTGTAGGTATATCTATTATGTCTATATTGTACACCTATATCTATTATGTCTATATTTTATACCTATATGTATTATATCTATTATGTCTATATAATATACCTATATCTATTTTATCTATTATGTCTATATGTTATACCTATATATATTATATCTATATTTCATACCTATACCTACTGTTATTATTATATTTTA
>NW_016841443.1:0-2126 GCF_001698545.2 Rhinopithecus bieti | reverse complement strand
TGGGATTACAGGCTTGAGCCACCGCGCCCAGCCACAACATTCTTAAGAAAAGAATTCTCAACCCAGAATTTTATATCCAGACAAATTAAGCTTCAAAAGTGAAGGATAAATAAAATCCTTTACAGACAAGCAAATGCTGAGAGATTTTGTCACCATCAGGCCTGCCTTACAAGAGCTCCTGAGGGAAGCACTAAATATGGAAAGGATAAACCGGTACCAGCCACTGCAAAAACATGCCAAATTGTAAAGACCATTAAGGCTAGGAAGAAACTACATCAACTAATGGGCAAAATAACCAGCTAACATCATAATGACAGGATCAAATTTATACATAATAACATTAACCTTAAATGTAAATGGGCTAATGCCCCACTTAAAAGACATAGACTGGCAAATTGGATAAAGAGTCAAGACCTATCAGTGTGTTGTATTCAGAAGTCCCATCTCACGTGCAGAGACACACATAGGCTCAAAATAAAGGGATGGAGGAAGATCTACCAACAAATGGAAAACAACAAAAAAGCAGAGGTTGTAATCCTAATCTCTGATAAAACAGACTTTAAACCAACAAAGTAGTAAAGGGATCAATTCAACAAGAAGAGCTAACTATCTTAAATATATATGCACCCAATACAGGAGCACCCAGATTCATAAAGCAAGTCCTTAGAGACATACAAAGAGACTTAGACTCCCACACAATAACAATGGAAGACTTTAACACCCCACTGTCAACATTAGACAGATCAATGAGACAGAAGGTTAACAAGGATATCAAGGACTTGAACTCAGCTCTGCACCAAGAGGACCTAACAGACTTCTACAGAGCTCTCTATCCCAAATCAACAGAATGTACATTCTTCTCAGCACCACATCGCCCTTATTCCAAAATTGACCACACAGTTGGAAGTAAAGCACTCCTCAGCAAATGTAAAAGAACAGAAATTAAAACAAACTGTCTCTCAGACCACAGTGAAATCAAATTAGAACTCAGGATTAAGAAACCCACTCAGAACTGCACAACTACATAGAAACTGAACAGCCTGCTCCTGAATGACTACTGGGTATGTAACGAAATGAAGGCAAAATAAAGATGCTCTTTGAAATCAATGAGAACAAAGACACAACATTCCAGAATCTCTCTGACACATTTAAAGCAGCGTGTAGAGGGAAATTTATAGCACTAAATGTCCACAAGAGAAAGCAGGAAAGATCTAAAATAGACACCCTAACAACACAATTAAAAGAACTAGAGAAGCAAGAGCAAACACATTCAAACTCTAGCAAAAGAAATAACTAAGATCAGAGCAGAACTGAAGGAGATAGAGACACAAAAACCCCTTCAAAAAATCAATGAATCCAGGAGCTGGTTTTTTGAAAAGATCAACAAAATGGATAGACCACTAGCAAGCCTAATACAGAATAAAAGAGAGAAGAATCAAATAGACACAATAAAAATTTTAAAGGGGATATCACCACAGAAATACAAACTACAATCAGAGAATACTATAAACACCTCTCCACAAATAAACTAGAAAATCTAGAAGAAATGGATAAATTCCTGGACATAAAAACCCTCCCAAGACTAAACCAGGAAGAATTTGAATCACTGAATAGACCGATAGCAGGCTCTGAAATTGAGGCAATAATTAATAGCCTACCAACCAAAAAAGTCCAGGACCAGATGAAATCACAGCTGAATTCTACCATAGGTAAAAAGAGGAGCTGGTACTATTCCTTCTGAAACGATTCCAATCAATAGAAAAAGAGGGAATCCTCCCGAACTCATTTTATGAGGACAGCATCATTCTGATACCAAAGCCTGGTGGAGACACAACAAAAAGAATTTTAGACCAATATCCCTGACGAACATTGATGCAAAAATCCTCAATAAAATACTGGCAAACCAAATCCAGCAGCATATCAGAAAGCTTATCCACCATGATCAAGTCAGCTTCATCCCTGGAATGTAAGGCTGGTTAAACATATGCAAACCAATAAATGTAATCCATCATGTAAACAGAACCACAGACAAAACCCACATGATTATCTCAATAGATGCAGAAAAGGCCTTCGACAATGTTCAACACCCCTTCATGCTAAAAACTCTCAATAAGCTAGGTATTGAT
>NW_016841442.1:0-2594 GCF_001698545.2 Rhinopithecus bieti | reverse complement strand
CTGGGAGGAAAGTCAATATAAATGGCAAAGTATTTGTTGGTGTTCCACTATTATCATTATTACTATTTCCTAGTGGAAGAACTTTGGAAGATGTTATGATCAGTTCCAAAGCAGCAGCCAGTACAATGCTTGGCACATAGTAGGTGCTCAACAAATCTTTTCTAGTGACTCACATTAAACCAGCATAGCATGCCTAATAGGGTTATAAATTCAAATGTCTTAGGCAACCAAGCAGGTAAGTAAACAAACCAAGCAGCCTGCACGTAGGGTCTGTAACACTGCAAAGCACCACCTTGCCTAGAACAGTGTAAATCCAACATTTTAAAAAACACGTCATGCAGCTTGGCTGAGACACCCACTTTGTAGCCTCTGGCCCACACTGATTCTGGCTCTTCATTACACCACATGATGCCCTGCATACCATCTAGTCATTTTATGTGATCCAGTGTTGTCTTCGCAAATATACCTGAAGCATCCTGAAGATGAAGGCCATGACATACGCCGCCCCATCACCAAAAATGGCCTAGAACAGTGCTGGTCACATGGTAGATGTTCAGTGAGCAACTGCTGAACTGGGGCTGTAGGCCAGGCGCGGTGGCTCACGCCTGTAATCCCAGCACTTTGGGAGGCCGAGAAGGGCAGGTCACTTGAGGTCAGGAGTTCAATACCAGCCTGGCCAACATGGTAAAACCCCGTCTCTACTAAAAATACAAAAATTAAACGGGCACAGTGGCGTGCGCCTCTAATCCCAGCTACTCTGGAAGCTGAGGCACAAGAATCGCTTGGACCTGGTAGGTGGAAGTTGCAGTGAGCCGAGATGGCGCCACTGCACTCCAGCCTGGGCAACAGGAGTTAAACTCCATCTCAAAAAAAATAATAATAAAGAGAGAAAAGCCAGGTTGCAAACACAAGCCTAGTATTCCCAGCACCTCTGAGATGCTACATGGTATGTACATTTTTCTACTGAGGTCCTAGGACCAGACTTAGTCCAGGCTGGGACGAGGTATGGTGACTGGGTCAAAGAAGGACTTGCCTTGCAGGGTTTTCTTCAACCGCATCAAATATGCTTGTTGCTGAGCCACCTGGGCACATAGTACTGCTACATCTGGACACATCATCTCAGCACAGAACAAGCTAGAATATGCTGTATATTGAAGTTTTCTAAGAAGTTTGGTCCCGACTTCCTGTACCTTCAAACTTCTTTTGCACCTCCTAGAGTCAGCATGAAGTATATAGAGAGATCAGACTGAAGATTAACAGATAGAAGTCCTAATCCCACCTCCTCCAGTTACAAACTCTAGAATCATCCCTGGCAGGAAACCTCTTTTAGAAGTTTCACTATTTATATCAGTAAAGTGCAGAGAACAATAGTTATCTCAAAAGACTCTAGAGGGTATATAAAGTATTTGACACTATACAATACAGCCCAACACTGCAATCTCTGGCCATATGTGGCTACTAGGCACTTGAAAAGTGGCACAGGCTACCCTCAGTGTAAAATACAAACCAGGTTTCAAAAACTTAGTACAAAAAACGAGAATGTAAAATATTCCATTAATAATGTTTTTATATTGATCATGTTATAATAATTTTGGAATAAATTACTAAAATTAATGTCAACTGTTTCTTTCATTTTTTAATATGGCTACCAGAAAATTTAAAATCATATTTATAACTCACATTACATTTTTTTTTTTTTTTTTGAGACAGGGTCTCGCTCTGTCTTCCAGGCTGGAGTGCAGTGGCGCCATCTCACCTCACTGTAAGCTACGCAGCCTCCCGGGTTCACGCCATTCTCCTGCCTCAGCCTCCCTAGAAGCTGGAACTACAGGCACCCGCCACCATGCCCGGCTAATTTTTTTGTATTTTTAGTAGAGACAGGGTGTCCACCTTGTTAGCCAGGATGGAGTCGATCTCCTAACCTCGTGATCTGCCCGCCTCAGCCTCCCAAAAAGCATTCCAAATGTCAGTTTCCTTACCCTACAGGTAGGACATCAGTGACCACGATTCACATCCCCTTCCTCTTGCCAAACTGAAACCCTGCATTTATTTATTTGGTAAATATTTATAGTGCCTGGCCCTGTGTGAGATGCTAGAGACACAACACGAAGCAAAACCAGACACTATCTGCTTCGTGGACCTTACAATCTGGTGGGATGGACAGAGAAATATCAATACTTTCGTAAATAAATGTAAAACTGCAGTTGTCCAAGTGTCGTGAAGGACAAGTACCCAGGGTGATAAAAGTAGGGTATTGGTCCAAGAGTCAGGGACAAGCATGGCTCCCCTGCAGAAGTGATGCTTAAGTGGAGCTTTGAAGGATGAAGAAGGGTTTACAAGACTAAGCCAGGGGAGGAAGAGCAGACTAGGGAGGAGGAATACTAAATAAAAGGCCCCAAGGAAGGCAGGCGCTTGGGATGTAAAAGGAACAAAAAGAGGCCAGTGTGTGGAGGGTACTGAGAAAGCGGGATAAGTAGACAGACTTGGGAGAGGGCCTGGGTTAGGTTCTGGGTCTGACCCTACAAAGGAGTGGGAAGCAGACCAGTTTCATGAGCTAGGTATCTAGATCTGCTCTGCATGTTGAAAAGGTTTCT
>NW_016841441.1:0-734 GCF_001698545.2 Rhinopithecus bieti | reverse complement strand
AGTCACATATCAGAAAGCAATCTCTCAGAGAGCTTCTTTCTCGTGTTTATCTGAGGATATTTCCTTTCTCACCGTAAGCTGCATAGAGCTAAGAAGTATCCCATGGCAGATTTCAATACAACTGTGTTAGTACACTGCTGGCTGAAGAGAAAAGTGTAACTCCGTGAATTGCATTCACACATCGCAATGCAGTTTCTCAGAACGCTTCTTTCCAGTTTTTATCTGAGGAGATTTCCTTTTGCACCATAGCCCACAATGAGCTCTCAAATATCACTTTCCAGAATCCACGAAAAGAGTGTTAGCAAACTGCTGCAAGAAGGGAAAGGTGAAACTCTGTATGATGAATTCACACATCAGAAAGCAGTTTCTGAGAAAGCTTCTTTCTAGCTATTATCTGAGGATATTTCCTCTTTCACCATGGGCCTCAATGCGCTCCCAAATATCACTTTGCATATTCCAGGAAAAATATGTCAGCAAACTGCTTCATGAAGGCTACGTAGTAACTCTGTGAGATGAATTCACATCTCACAAAGAAGTTTCTCGCAAAGCTTCTTTCACGTTTTCAAATGAGGATATTTCCTTTATCAGCTTAGGCCTCAATGAGACCCAAAGGAGCCCTTGTCAGGTTCCTCAAAGACACTGTTAATAGACTGCTCAAGGAAACATAAGAGTAACTCTGTGAGATGAATTCACAGATCACAAAGAAGCTTCTTAGAAAGCTTCCTTCACGTTTT
>NW_016841440.1:0-2304 GCF_001698545.2 Rhinopithecus bieti | reverse complement strand
TGAGAAAGGTCATTTGGAGACGCTCTTTAGAATATCCTGAAGAAGACATAACCTCAGAGAGAAACCAGAAGGAAGCTTTCTGTGAACCTGCTCTGTGTCACGTGTATTCCGCTCACAGAGTTAAGCTTCCCTTTTCATTGAGCAGTATCATAACCCTGTTTTTGTTTAGACTGCAAAGGGATATTCAGGAGCGACTTGAGGGTTACGGTGAGAAAGAAAACTTCTTCAGATAGAAAGTGGAGAGAAGCTTTCTAAGGAGCTGCTTTGTGACGTGTGCATTCCACTCACAGAAATATACCTTTCTTCTCCTAGAGGATTCTGGAATCCCTTTTGGAGAAAAAGCTACCAAGAGACATTCGGGAGTATAGGGACAGCTATGCTGAAAAGGAAATATCCTTAGACAAAACTGGAAAGAAGATTTCTGTGAAACTGCTTCATGTTAGATATATCCATTCATCTCGCATAGTTCAAACCTTTCTTATGTTACGCAGTTTGGAAACTCTGTCATGGACGAATCCGTGAAGGGACATTCAGGAGCACGTTCAGGCCTGTGGTGAAAGAGGACATATCTTCAGATACAAACTGGTTAGAAGCTTTCTGAGAAACTACAACCTTTCTTATGTTACACAGTTTGGAAACTCCGTCATGCACGAGTCCGCGAAGGGACATTCAGGAGCACATTCAGACCTACAGTGAAAGAGGAGATATCTTCAGATAAAAACTGGATAGAAGCTTTCTGGGAAACTACTTGTGAACTGTGCATTCTGCTCAGGGAGTTATACCTGTTTTCTCACAAGGCAGTGTTTAAACACAATTCCTGTGTATCCGAAAATGTGATATTTCGGAGCGCATTGAGGACTATGGCAAATAGTGAAATATACTGAAATAAAATCGAGAAAGAAGCGTTCCAAGTATCTGCTCTCTGATATGTGCATTCACTTCACAGAATTTATGCTTCCTCTATGTTATCCAGTTTTGAAATTCTGTCTTTGAAGAATCTGTGAAGGGATGTTTAGTGACGCCCGGAGGCTTGTGGTGAGCAAGGAAACATCTTCCGATGAAACCTGCGGAGTAACTTTCTGAGCAACTGCTTTGCGATATGTGTATTCGTCTCATAGATTTAAACCGTTCTTTAGATTGAGCAGATTGAAATCACTGTTTTTGTGGAATCTGAGGAAGACCATTTGGGAACGATCCTTAGAACATGGAGAAAGAAATATCCTCAGGTATAATCCAGAAGGAAGCGTTCTGTGAAACTACTGTGTGTCGTCTTAATTTCTCTCGCTTAGTTAAGCCTCTCCTTACTGATTTATTTTTCTAAGACCACCAGAGTGAGCACAAAGGAACCAGTGAGTAGGCAAGGATAGGAGCAAAACTGGAAATTTATTTTTGGTCACCTAGCTTCAGGGAAGAAGGTGGGTAGGGAGAGGTCTGTTGGCCTCCGGCAATGGAGGCCAATAGAATCATCCCGTGGAACTCTTGGACGGAGTTCCTAATGCAGTCTCGACAGGAGTGGGGGGGATGGGAAATCTGCGGGAGATGGTCACCGGGAGCGGCTTTTCTTAGACTGGGAGGGCAATAGGCGGGGCATGGGCGTGTCGGGGGTGTTCCGTAGGTGCGACCAGGTTAATCTTGGTCTCTTCGGATTGACGTCACCTGGCACATGCCCGATTGGTCTGCACCTTCCTGGGCGCCAGCTGCATTTTCGCACACATGGGATAAGTTGGTGATGAATAACCCAGAAGTGTGCCATCTTGCCTCCGTTTATCCAAACAGTCCAAACTTTCATTGATAATAGTGATAAGGGGCCCCGTGGTCTGTCTGGCTACTTCCTGCTGTTAAGGGGCGTCATTAAGTTCGGGGCCTATGATTGGTATTTGGACGTACAGATGAAGAATAAAATAAGGCACAGTATTAATATAGGAATGAGGAATGGAAGCAGTTGTTGGAATATGGGCAAAACCCAGGAGGAAGGTCCCGGCAAGGTTGGGGTATTAAGGTTCTGTATTTCAGTTTTTTATTTTATTGAGGGTTTGAATGTTAGTGTCTACTAGGCCTGACTCGCTAACATAATAGCAGCACTCCTCCAAGGAAGAGACAAGTGCCTCCTTTTTCCGCTGTAAGCAAGTCTAGGGCTTGCCTGTTTTGGGCAGCTACTTGGGCTATTGAGGTAGTTCAGCGCTGCAGGGAGGCCAGGCTTTCAGCTGATTCCAATAACTAGAGGGAGGAAAACAGCCCGTTTTTGTAAGCGATTGGCAGGAGGGTGTAGCTGCAGTGTCAGTTCGACTAGTTCAGCCTTGCTAT
>NW_016841439.1:0-890 GCF_001698545.2 Rhinopithecus bieti | reverse complement strand
ACTGTCTGCTTTTCATATTCATCAGGCTCCATCTTCATAATATTTTGCACTTTTAAAATAAAAGTCATTTCATCCCCTGCTTCATTTCTTAAACATCCTTTAATGAGTACCTTAAAGTCAGAAATCCCCAGAAATTGAAAGTGTCAACTATATATTGAGAGCTAAAGACTGCAAAGGAGTGATACCAAATTGGTGATGATTTAAAACCTCAGTTGAAAAATTCTAATAGCTAAAGAAGAGTTATGATATTTTCATATATATTTCTTTCTCTTTTACATGTGTAAACTTAAGATAGTCTGGAGTATTGTGTTCTTGGGAAAATCAGAGCTCTTCAAAAAAATTATTGTTTATAATGTTTAGAAATTTAGACCTAACATTTTCATGGTAATTCGACTAGAGTAAACTTAGCTAAACAGAGCCATTTATTGGCCTGTTGTATGTATTGTTTTAGACATATATATTAGATAATAAAATACTGAAGGAGAATAAAATAATGCAAAACTACTTTGAGGAAGTATCTAAGGAAATAAGATAATTGTGGCCTTTCTACTACCTATATTCAATTTAGAATAATAATAGGGTAATATACATCATCGGTCGGTAAACTCAACTTGCTAAGAAGCATAAAAATATAGGTAGCAAATTTCAGTGAAGAATATTAACATTCGTTAACAAGTTCATAAGTTCAAATGCTTAAAACCAGGGTACTTCAGTATCCCAAAGTTTTAAAGGATTTTTTTGTGTGCATTTTGTTTTGCTTTGTTTCTTGCCAGCAGCTTTCTCCTTATTAATATAAGAGTAAGAGGCCAGTGAAAATTCATATGAATAATTTTATAAACAGACATTTTATAGAGTTAAATATTGATGTTCCTAATTTATTATTGTAAATT
>NW_016841438.1:0-890 GCF_001698545.2 Rhinopithecus bieti | reverse complement strand
CACGACAACAGTGTTAGCAAACTGTTCCAAGAAGTGAAGGGTGGAACTCTGAGTCACATTTCAGAAGGCAACCTCTCAGAAATCTTCTCTCCTGTTATTATCTGAGGATATTTCCTTTTTCACCTTGGACCCCGATGCGCTCCCAAATATCACTTTGCAGATTCCACGAAAGGAGTGTTACCAAACTGCTTCCTGAGGTCTAAGTTGTAAATCTGTGAGATAAATACGCACATCACCAAATAATTTCTAAGAACGCTTCTTTCTAGTTTTCATCTGAGGATATTTCCTTTATCAGCGTAGGCCTCAATGCGATCCAGAAGCCCTTCTTAGGTCCCGCAAAGAGAGTGTTAATGGACTGCTCACGAAACATAAATGTAACTCTCTGAGATGAATTCACACATCACCAAGAAGTTTCCAAGAAAGCTTCTTTCTAGTTTTCGTCTGAGTATAGTTCCTTCGTCACCGTAAGCTTCATTGCGCTGAGAAGTATTCCATTGCAGATTTCCAGAGAACTGTGTCAGCAAGATGATCACTGAACAGAAACGTGTAACTCCGTGAGTTGCATTCACACTTGGCAATGCAGTTTCTCAGAAGGCTTCTTTCCAGTTTGATCTGAGGACATTTCATTTTTCACCATGCGCCCCTATGTGTTCCCAACTATCACTTTGCATTTTCCACGAAAAGAGTGTTGGCAAACTGCTTCCTGAGGTCTAAGTTGTAAGTCTGTTAGATGAACTCACTGATCAGAAAGAAGTTTCTCAGAAAGCTTCTTTCACGTTTTGAACTGATGAAATTTCCTTTATCAGTGTAGGCCTCAATGCGATCCAAAGAGGCCTTCTCAGGTTCCTCAAAGACAGTGTTAATGGACTGCTCCACGAAACATAAGTGTA
>NW_016841437.1:0-1070 GCF_001698545.2 Rhinopithecus bieti | reverse complement strand
GGAAAGTGATATTAGGGAGCCCCTAGGGGCCCATGGTGAAAAAGGAAATATGCTCAGATAATAACTAGAGAGAAGCTTTCTGAGAGATTCCTTTGTGATGTGTGACTTCATCACAGAGAGTTCCACCCTTCCTTTCTTGGACCCATTTGCTTACAGTTTTGACGTGGATTCTGCACAGCGGTATTTGCGAGCTCATTGAGGGCTATGGTGAAAAAGGAAATATCCTCAGATCAAAACTGGAAAGAAGCCTTCTGAGAAACTGCATTGCCATGAGTGAATGCAACTCATAGAGTTACACGTTTCTCTGCAGTGATCAGTTTGCTAACACAGTTTTCTTGAAATCTGCAATGGGATACTTCTTAGCGCAGGGAAGCGTATGGTGACAAAGGAAGTATCCCCAGATGAAAGCTAGAGAGAAGCTTGCTTAGAAACTTCTTGGTGATGTGTGAATTCATCTCACAGAGTTACCGTTCAGTTTCGTGGAACAGTCCATTAACACTGTCTTTGAGGAACGGGAGAAGGGCTACTTTGGATCGTATGGAGGCCTATGCTGATAAAGGAAATATCATCAGTTCAAAACTTGAAAGAAGCTTTCTGGGAAACTTCTTCGTGATCTGTGAATTCATCTCACAGAGTTACAACTTAGTCCTCAGGAAGCAGATTACCAACACTCTTTTCGTGGAATCTGCAAAGTGATATTTGGGAGCCCTTGGGGCCCATGGTGAAAAAGGAAATATCCTCAGATAATAACTACAGAGAAGCTTTCTGAGAGATTGCTTTCTGATGTGGGACTTCATCACGCAGATTTCCACTCTTCCCTACTTGGAACAGTTTGCTAACACTGTTGTCGTGGTTTCAGCAAAGGGATATTTGGGAGCTCATTGAGTGCAATGTTGAAAAAGGAAATATCCCCAGATAAAAATCTGGAAAGAATCCTTCTGTGAAACTGCATTGCGATGTGTGAAGGCAAGTCACAGAGCTAAACGTTTCTCTTCAATGATCAGTTTGCTAACACAGTTTTCTTGAAATCTGCAATGGGATATGTCTTAGCGCAGTGGAGCGGACGGTGA
>NW_016841436.1:0-951 GCF_001698545.2 Rhinopithecus bieti | reverse complement strand
AATGGTGAAAAGGAAATATCCTCAGATCAAAACAGGAAAGAGGTCTTCTGAGGAAACTGCATTTCGATGTGTGAATGCAACTCACAGAGATACACGTTTCTCTTCAGTGTTCAGTTTGCTAACACATTTTTCTGGAATTCTGCAATGGGATACTTCTGAACGCAATGAAGCTTACGGTGACAAAGGAAATATCCTCAGATGAAAACTAGAAAGAAGCTTTCTTAGAAACTTCTTGGTGATGTGTGAATTCATCTCACAAAGTTACACTTATGTTTCGTGCAGCATTCCATTAACACTGTCTTTGAGGAACCTGAGAAGGACTTCTTTGGATCGCATTGAGGACTACCATCATAAAGGAAATATCATCAGCTCAAAACGTGAAAGAAGCTTTCTGAGAAACTTCTTTGAGATCTGTGAATTCCTCTAACAGAGTTACAACTTAGTTCTCAGGAAGCAGTTTGCTAACACTCTTTTCGTGGAATCTGCCAAATGAGATTTGGCAGCCCGTAGGGGCCCGTGGTGAAAAAGGAAATATCCTCAGATAATGACTAGAGCGAGGGCGTGGAGCAAGATGGCCGAATAGGAACAGCTCCAGTCTCCAACTCCCAGCGCGAGCGACACAGAACACTGGTGATTTCTGCATTTTCAACTGAGGTACTTGGGTAATCTCACTAGGGAGTGCCGGACAATCGGTGCTGGTCAGCTGCTTCAGCCTGACCAGCGAGAGCTGAAGCAGGGCGAGGCATCGCCTCACCTGGAAGCCAAGGGGGAAGGGAATCCGTTTTCCTAGCCAGGGGAACTGAGACACACAACACCTGGAAAATCGGGTAACTCCCACCCCAATACTGCGCTTTAAGCAGACAGGCCCACCAGGAGAATATATCCCACACCTGGCCCGGAGGGTCCCACGCCCACGGAGCCTCCCTCACTGCTAACACAACAGTCTGCAGC
>NW_016841435.1:0-501 GCF_001698545.2 Rhinopithecus bieti | reverse complement strand
AGGGGAAGAAAAGTACATTTCTGTGAGTGGAATACACACGTCACAAAGCAGCTCCTCAGAAAGCTTCCCTTCAGTTTCAATCTGAAGACGTTTTCTTTCTCACTGTAAGCCTCAAAGTCCTACAGAATATCCCCTCGCAGACTAAACAAAACAGTGTGGTGGTACAGCTCAATGAAAAGAGAAGCTTAACTGTGTGAGGAGAATTCACGTGACACATAGCAGTTTCACAGAAAGATTCCTTCTGGTTTCTCTCAGAGGTTATTACGTTTTCAGGATATTCTAAAGAGGGTTTCCAAATGTCCTTTCTCAGATTTCAGAGAAACAGTGATTTCAAACTGCTCAATCCAAAGAATGATTTAACTCTATGAAATGAATACAAACATCACAAAAGAGTTGCGCAGAAAGCTTCTCTTCAATTTTCAATCGAACACATTTCATTGCCTCACACAGGCCTCCGCTCGCCACTTACTATCCTTTCGCAGAACCCTTAGGGACCAACTT
>NW_016841434.1:0-501 GCF_001698545.2 Rhinopithecus bieti | reverse complement strand
TAACTCTGTGAATGGAATTCAAAGATCAAATAGAAGTTTCTCACAAAGCTTCTTTCACGTTTTCAACTGATGATATTCCTTTATCAGCCCAGGACTCAATGCGATCCAAAGAAGTCCTTCCCAGGTTCCTTAAAAACAGTGATAATGGACTGCTGCATGAAACGTAAGTGTAACTCTGTGAGATGAATTCACACATCACCAAGAAGTTTCTACGAAAGCTTCTTTCTAGTTTTCATCTGAGGATATTTCCTTTGTCACCGCAAGCTTCATTGCGTTCACAAGAATCCCATTGCAGATTTCCGGAAAACCTTTTTAGCAAACTGAACACTGAAGAGAAATGTGTAACTTGGGGCGTTGAATTCACACATCGAAATGCAGTTTCACTGAAGGCTTCTTTCCAGTTTTGATCTGAGGTATTTCCTTTTTCACCATAGCCCTCCATGAGCTCCCAAATATCACTTTGCAGAACACAAGATAACAGAGTTAGCAAACAGTTCCAAG
>NW_016841433.1:0-1774 GCF_001698545.2 Rhinopithecus bieti | reverse complement strand
CACCTATCAATCCGTCATCTACATTAGGTATTTCTCCTAATGCTATCCTTCCCCTAGCCGCCAAACCCCCAACAGGCCCCGGTATGTGATGTTCCCCTCCCTGTGTCCATGTGTTCTCATTTTTCAACTCCTATTTATGAGTGAGAACATGTGGTGTTTGGTTTTCTGTTCCTGTGTTAGTTTGCTGAAAATGATAGCTTCCAGTTTCATTCATGTCCCTGTAAAGGACATGAACTCATCCTTTTTTATGGCTGCATAGTATTCCATGGTGTATATGTGCCACATTTTCTTTATCCAGTCTATCATTGATGGACATTTGGGTTGGTTCCAAGTCTTTGCTATTGTGAATAGTGCTGCAATAAACATAGGTGTGCATGTGTCTTTATAGCAAAATGATTTATAATTCTTTTGGTATATACCCAGTAATGGGATTGCTGGGTCAAATGGTATTTCTGGTCTTAGATCCTTGAGGAATCGCCACACTGTTTTCCACAATGGTTGAACTAATTTACACTCCCACTAACAGTGTAAAAGCATTCCTATTTCTCTACAGCCTCTCCAGCATTGTTGCTTCCTGATTTTTTAATAATTGCCATTCTAACTGGTGTGAGATGGTATCTCATTGTGGTTTTGATTTGCATTTCTCTAACAACCAGTGATAATGAGCTTTTTTTCATATGTTTGTTGGCCGCATAAATGTCTTATTTTGAGAAGTGTCTTTCTGAAGGGGTTGCTTTTTTTCTTATAAATTGGCTTAAGTTCCTTGTAGATTCTGGATATTAGCCCTTTGTCAGATGGACAGATTGCAAAAATTTTCTCCCATTCTGTAGGTTGCCTGTTCCCTCTGATGATAGTTTGTTTTGCTGTGCAGAAGCTCTTTAATTAGATCCCATTTGTCAATTTTGGCTTTTGTTGACATTGCTTTTGGTGTTTTAGTCATGAAGTCCTTGCCCATGCCTATGTCCTGAATAGTATTGCCTAGGTTTTCTTCTAGGGCTTTTATGGTTTTAGGTCTTACGTTTAAGTCTTTAATCCATCTTAATTTTTGTATAAGATGTAAGGAAGGGGTCCAGTTTCTGTTTTCTGCACGTGGCTAGCCAGTTTTCCCAACACCATTTATTAAATAGGGAATCCTTTCCTCGTTGTTCGTTTTTGTCAGGTTTGTCAAAGATCAGATGGTTGTAGATGTGTGGTGTGATTTCTGAGGTCTCTATTCTGTTCCATTGGTCTAGATCTCTGTTTTGGTAGCAGTACCATGCTGTTCTGGTTCCAGTACCATGCTGTTTTGATTACTGTAGCCTTGTAGTATAGTTTGAAGTCGGGTAGTGCAATGCCTCTTGCTTTGCTCTTTTTTATTTGGATTGTCTTGGCTATAAGGACTCTTTTTTGGTCCCATATGAAATTTAAAGTGGTTTTTTCTAATTCTTGAAGAAAGTCAATGGTGGCTTGATGAGAACAGCATTGACTCTATTAATCACTTTGGGCAGTATGATCATTTTCACGATACTGATTCTTCCTATTCATGAGCATGGAATGTTTTTCCATTTGTGTCTTCTCTTACTTCCTTGAGCAGTGGTTTGTAGTTTTCCTTGAAGAGGTCCTTCACATCCCTTGTAAGTTGTATTCCTAGGTATTTTATTCTCTTTGTAGCAATTGTGAACGGGAGTTCACTCTTGATTTGGCTGTTTGTCTATTATTGGTATATAGGAATGCTTGTGATTTCTGCACATTGATTTTTTATCCTGAGAGTTTTCTTTTTTTTTTTTTTTTTATT
>NW_016841432.1:0-1436 GCF_001698545.2 Rhinopithecus bieti | reverse complement strand
GGAATCCCTTTTGGAGAAAAGCTACCAAGAGACATTCGGGAGTATAGGGAGAGCTATGGTGAAAAAGGAAATATCCTCAGAGAAAAACTGGAAAGAATATTTCTGTGAAACTCCTCTGTGTTAGATATATTTATTCATCTCGCATAGTTAAACTTTTCTTACATTACGCAGTTTGGAAACTCCGTCATGCACGGATCCATGAAGGGACATTCGGGAGAACATTCAGGCCTATGGTGAAAGAGGAGATATCTTAAGATAAAAACTGGATAGAAGCTTTCTGAGAAACTACTTTGTGATATATGCATTCCACTCCGGGAGTTCTACCTCTTCTCTCACAAGGCAGTGTTTGAACACTTTTCCTGTGAAAGCGAAAAAGTGATATTTCAGAATGCATTGAAGACTATGGTGAATAGTGTAATATACTGAAAGAAAATCGAGGAAGAAGCATTTCAAGAATCTGCTCTCTGATATGTGCATTCACTTCACAGCATTAATGCTTACTCTTTGTTGCCCAGTTTCGAAATTCTGTCTTTAAAGAATCTGTGAATGAATATTTAGTGATGCCCGGAGGCTTGTGGTGAGCGAGGAAACATCTTCCGTTGAAACCTGCAGAGAAACTTTCTGAGCAACTGCTCTGTGATCTGTGTATTTGTCTCATACAGTTAAACCATTCTGTTGATTGAACAGCTTGAAATCACTGTTTTTGTGGAATCTGAGGAAGTATATTTGAGAACGATCCTTAGAATACGAAGAAAGAAGTATCCTCAGGAAAAATCCAGTAGGAAGCTTTCTGTGAAACTGCTCTGTGTTGTCTTAATTCCTCTTGCACAGTTAAGCCTCTTATTTCATTGAACAGTTTTCTAACGCTGTGTATGTTTAGCGTGTGATGGGATTTTCGGGAGCACTTTGAGGCTTACAGTGAAAAGGGAAATGTGTTCAGACCGAAACTGGAGAGAAGCTTTCTGAGGAACTGCTTTGTGACGTGAGCATTCCAGTCACAGTGTTATAACTCTCTTCTCATACAGCATCGGGGAAACCCTTGTGGAGAAACAGATACCAAGTGATATTCGGGAGCATGTTGATGCCGATGGTGAAAAGGGAAATAGCCTCAGACAAAAACTGGAAAGAAGCTTTCTAGGAAACTACTCTGGATATGTGTAATCATCTCACATAGATAAAGCTTCCTTTACATTACGCAGCTTGGGAACTGTCATGGACAGATCCATGACATTCTGGACTCTGGTGAAAAAGGAAATATCTTCAGATAAAAACTGGAAAGAAGCTTTCTGTGAATCTGCTTTTTGCTATGTTTATTCATCTCACATAGATGAAACTTTCTTACATTTTGGAACTTGGAAACTCCCTCGTGGATGGATCCGTGAAGGGATATTTGGGATCATATTCGAGCCTATGGTAAAATAGGAAATATAGTGAGA
>NW_016841431.1:0-1324 GCF_001698545.2 Rhinopithecus bieti | reverse complement strand
TAGACCATATAGGGTAACTTCCTGACACTGCCATGGCATTCCTAAACTGTCATGATGCTGGTGGAAGTGTCTTTTAGCATGCTAACACATCATAATTAGCGTACAATGAGCAGTGAGGACAACCAGACATCACTTTCATCACCATCTTGGTTGTGGCTGGCTTCTTTACCACAACCTGTTTTATCAGCAAGGTCTTTGTGACCTGTATCTTGTGCTGACCTGCTATCTCATCCTGTGACTTAGAATGCCTACCTTCCTAGGAATGCAGCCCAGTAGGTGTCAGCCTCATTCAAGATTCTCCAGGCTTAAGGGTGGGGCCTAAATTACCCAGGACCTATTCAAGATGGAGTTGCT
Organism: Rhinopithecus bieti; assembly: GCF_001698545.2. Taxonomy (NCBI): domain Eukaryota; kingdom Metazoa; phylum Chordata; class Mammalia; order Primates; family Cercopithecidae; genus Rhinopithecus; species Rhinopithecus bieti. Next base: position 970 of record NW_016841431.1, on the reverse strand, counting down.
CTGGTTCAAACACCTCTGGTATTTATATTAAAATATATAGACTTTTATTTTGGTGTCTAGGCCTGCCCTCTCCCTCATTTCTGGGCATCTGGTTGCCCAAAGCTGAGGTTTTGAGTTACTGTCTCTGGCTGACAACTCAAAGTGTGGACCTCCTAAGGGGTTACAGGAGGCAGGGTGTGGGGTGGGGGTAACAGGCAGCCCAGCCTCTTTCTCAGGCTCTCCAATCCCCTCCCAGGGAGCCCTGGCAAATTGAGCTCATGTTGTCCACGGCTTGTGAGTGAGACCAGATCCAGGACTCGCTGATGGGCCACCTAACTGAACCTGGGCTGTATGCAAACATCCCAATGGAGGGCTCCAGCATCACAGTGAAGCCCCTGCCTTTGGCTGATCCCACCACCATCTGCAGTCCTTCCCTTTTCTGCATGACACAGCCTAGGGTCTCTGCTAATCCAAACCACAGGTTTCAGCCATTCCCACCTTTAATTCCTCCTGGAAGAGCAGCAGCCCAGAAAATCAGCAACCTGGGGAGGACCAGGGTCAGCCAAGAGGCCACAAGGACAGCCAAGTTGCCTGCCAGTTCTTACCTAACGTGGAGATGAAAACCACCAATTCCAGAACAGCCCCCAGTGTGGCCCTGTGGTTCCCCCATGGCATCAGCAGCAGTGTGGGCAGCATAAGAAGCCAGTGGCCACCAGGGCACATCCTCCAAGGAAATATCCTCCCCAGGCAGCTCCATCAGGTGTGACACCAGCAGAATTTGCCTGAATGTGTGACCTCAGCCACTTCCTCCTACCAACACCCATGCTTCAGGCCAGCCCGAAAGACCCAGCATGAGCTCAAAGCAGAGTGGGGGTGAAGAAGCCTCACAGGGTGGACAGGTGAGGGGCAGGATTAAGATGAAGGATGTATGTGTGGGTGTAGGGGGGTCAAGTGTGTCCCATTGCTTTCCATGGAGCATGCAGTCCCCGAG
>NW_016841430.1:0-2350 GCF_001698545.2 Rhinopithecus bieti | reverse complement strand
CCTGAAGGATGAGCGCAGGCGATGGAAAGTACATGCACCGGGGCGCGGGAGGGGTGCTACTGAGCATACAGGATTCACGGTGCGGACTGGTGGACTCGGGCAGCGGGGTCCAGGTCGAGCGTGACCCCGGGCTTTGGACTGGTGCGGGCCCGCCAGAGCGCTCTCCGGCTCCTTCCCGGCCCTCTCCGTGCCCTCCCCGCCCCCGATCTTCCCATCCAACGGCTCCCTCCTTCTCCCTCCGACCGCTGCCCGGCCCAGCCGCCCCGCCTGACTGCCTGGCCCGCCCTCTGCCGCCACGCGATGCCCCTTCCGGGTCCAGGACCCGGTCTCTCCTCCCGTCCCGAGGCCCCGGCTGGGCTGCCACCCTACGGGGGCCTGACGAACCGGCGCGGTCCAGCCCAGGCCCACCCTCTCAGCTCCTCAGCTTCCGGGGCAGACGCAGGTTGCAGGGCCCGGCCCGGCCTCTCTTCCCAGCGTGTCTCGGGCTGGGTCCCTCTCCACCGTCTGCTGCCCCCAGCCCCCGGCGCGCCCCTCACTCATCAGGGGGCCGACCAAGGCCCAGCTCCCGCTCCCGGGTCTCCACTCAGCGGCTATTCCTGCCTCCACCCGCCCTGCCTTCTTGGGACCCCGCCCCTCACAGGCCAGGCCGGGCTCCTATTGCTCCGTCTCGCCGTCACTCTGAGCTCACTTTCTTCAATTGGGTTGCTTGTCTGTCACTCAAGAAGGGGTGGGCGCAGCTGCCTGTAGAGGCGAAAAACTCCGGCCCTTCCGCCCAGCTAGTAGAGGCGTCTTGAAGAAGCAGGAGCCTTTTCTCGGCCGGTACGGGGTCTGGAGGAACGTGATTTCCTAGCAAACGCAAGAGGCAGCTTTCTTTTTCCCCCAAACTTTTTTTTTTTTCTTTTTGGTATGCAGTCTTAGAGTGAAGGAAAAGGCTTTGGTTCCCTGCATCAAATCATAGGTTGTGAGCTGTAAGCGGTCCTCTGGTCGCCTCCGCCCTGTGCCCTGCGGGCACTTACCGCACACTCAACAGTGGGGATAGCTGTGGTTTGGGGAACTGAGTGGGAGTGACAGTCGTGTCAGAGGCTGTGAGCAGCCGGGCTGCTCACCACCGGGTTGGGCTGAGCGTGGGCGCTGAGCAGAAGCAGAAGGGTGCAGCTCAGCTGTGCTTTTGGAAGGGATCCGTGGGAGGTGGCATTTGTCACTGCACCTGCGGTTCGGAACAAGGCCGGGCACCGCGTCAAGGACTCACTCCTGCTGTCTCTCTTCATGCTCACAGCAGCCCTGTGGTGGAGGGAGCACCCTGATCCCTTTGCTGCAGACGAGGAAACTGAGGCTCAGAGAGGGTCCGAGATCTTACAGCTGGTGCGGGGCAGAGCAAGACGCCAACCTATGCCTGTTGGATTCCAAAGTTTATACTTTAATCGTTCGTCTAGCAGATTCTTACAACCATCCTGGGAGGTGTGTATTCAGTTGTCCCTTTGCAGATAAACTGATACTCAGTAAAGAGACTATGTGGTGACTACCGCTTCTAGGGCACTGCAAAGTCTGCAAAGCAGTTTTACGTATGTTGTTTCATTTGATCCTCAAAACATCTTGGAATTAAAGATGATTTTTGTTAGTCCTATTTTGCAGGTGAATAAAGTGAGGCTTGGGGAGGCTGAGGCTTAACCATAGCTAACATTGCTAAAGCTCTGGCAGGGGTTACTCTTTCTCCTTGCCGGCTGGCCCCATCCTTGACCTTGTGATGATAATGATGATGTGCTAGGGGACAGAGCCACAGCACAGAAGGTTTCGAATGCTACCTGCTGACTTGGGACAACTCATTTCATACTCTTACGGGAAAGAGAAATTATTTTCTCTGTTCCTTTTATTACTAACTTTGATAGCAGGGAGGGCTGTTAGAGCCAAACCTGCACTCACACAACACTGAGGATGAAAGCCTTAAATTTTGTACCCTGGGTGCCTCATTTTGCTTCACTCTAGTCCTGACCCTGCTTAATACACATTTATCCAAGGAATGAATCACTCACTTTAACTTGACAAGACTGTGTAATTTTTTTTGCTGATATTGCCAGTGCAGGTTCTTTGATTGCAAGTCTAAGGAATCAATTCTGGCTAACTTTACCTGAAAAGGATTTTATTGGCAGGCTAGTGTCTAACTCACAGAGGTAACAGGAAGCTGGAGAATCAGGCTTAGAAAAGGACAGAAAGCAGAGATGCTTTGAGAGTTTAGGCAGGCAAGTGAATCAATTCCATGTTTTTCTTCCCTTTCTTGACCAGAGCTTTCTTTGATGAGTCAACGTCCCTGAAGAAAGGGTTCGATTGGCTAAGCTCAGGTAACAGGTCCACA
>NW_016841429.1:0-496 GCF_001698545.2 Rhinopithecus bieti | reverse complement strand
TTGTCTGTTTTGGAGAGCCAGAAGGAGAATTTGACAGAATGGCAGAACTACACCCACAGACTGTGACTTGAACACAGATTGGGGCAGGGAGAAGGGTGATACTTTGTGCATTTTATTGAGGAAATAAAGGGAGGGGAAATGTATTCTTTTAGTTATCTAACTAAGGTCAAACTCCTGAAGTAACCAGCTCTTTCCTCTTCGCCAGGACAGCCTGGGGGTTCCAGGACAGCCCATAAATCTCCCCCTCCGTGAAAGATGGCACCCACAGCTGCAATCCTGTGGCTCCTTGTAGGGCGGCTGGCCCAGCCTCGGCTTCCCCTGGCAGGAAGGTACTTGCCTGGAGAGCTGTTTCCCATGAAGGAGAGGGAGGGTGACACTAGGAATGTTCAGGTACGGCCCCCTCTCCCCCTGCAAATAACCTCACCCAGAACCAGAGCAAGCCGCGGTGTGGCCCCTTCTCGCCACCTGCAAATAACCACACCCAGAACCAGAGGCC
>NW_016841428.1:0-347 GCF_001698545.2 Rhinopithecus bieti | reverse complement strand
TTAATGTTGCTTCACAATCATATTAACCTTTGTAATTCTACAATTACATACTTTCCTTCTTCCCTATTTCTGATAGGTTACCATATCTACATTGTCAGAGCACACAACTGCTTCCCGCTATGATCCATGTCTTTGTTTTTTTGAAATGGAATCTCACACTCTCGCCCAGGCTGGAGTGCAGTGGCGCTGTCTGGGGTCACTGCAAGCTCCGCCTCCTGGGGTCACGCCATTTTCCTGCCTCAGCCTCCTGAGTAGCTGGGACTACAGGCGCCCACCACCCGGCCCAGCTAATTTTTTGTATGTTTAGTAGAGACGGGGTTTCACCATGTTAGCCAGGATAGTCTCGA
>NW_016841427.1:0-951 GCF_001698545.2 Rhinopithecus bieti | reverse complement strand
AGGCCAGGCGGTGGCTCATGCCTGTAATCCCAGCACTTTGGGAGGCCAAGGTGGGTGAATTACGAGGTCAGGAGATCGAGACCATCCTGACTAACAGAGTGAAACCCTGTCTCTACTAAAAATACAAAAAGTTAGCCGGGCGTGGTGATGGGTGCTTGTAGTCCCAGCTATTTGGGAGACTGAGGCAGAAGAATGGTGTGAACCTGGGAGGCAGAGCTTGTGGTGAGCCAAAATCGCACCACTGCACTCTAGCCTGGGCAACAGAGCAAGACTCCATCTCAAAAAAAAAAAGGGTGGCCAGACACGACAGCTCACGCCTGTAATCCCAACACTTTGGGAGGCTGAGGTGGGTGGATAACTTGAGGTTAGGAGTTCGGGACCAGTCTGGCCAACATGGTGAAACCCTATCTCTACTAAAAATATAAAAATTTGCCAGCCATGGTGATACATGTCTGAAATCCCAGCTACTTGGGAGGCTGAGGGAAGAGAATTGCTTGAACCCAGGAGTCAGAGGTTGCAGTGAGCGGAGATTATACCACTGCACTCCAGCCTGGGTGATAGAACGAAACTCCATCTCAAAAAAAATTTTTTTAAAAATGAGGTTCTCTTGGCCGGGCGCCGTGGCTCAAGCCTGTAATCCCAGCACTTTGGGAGGCCAAGGCAGGTGGATCACCTGAGGTCAGGAGTTCGAGACCAGTCTGGCCAACATGCTGAAACCCTGTCTCTGCTAAAAATACAAAAATTAGCCGGGCGTGGTGGCATATGCCTGTAATCCCAGCTACTCAGGAGGCTGAGGCAGGAAAATCTCTTGAACCCAGGAGGCGGAGGTCACAGTGAGCCGAGATCGCGCCACTGCACTCCAGCCTGGTGACAGAGCAAGACTCCATCCAAAAAAAAACAAAACAAAAAACTTTCATCTTCCACTCTTCTGAAAATGAAGACCAAATTTCG
>NW_016841426.1:0-502 GCF_001698545.2 Rhinopithecus bieti | reverse complement strand
ATTTTATATCTCTATCTATGATATCTATTATATCTATATTTTGTACCTGTATCTATTATGTCTATTATGTCTACATTTTATACCTCTATCTATTATATCTATTAGGTCTATATTTTATACCTATATCGATTATATCTATTATGTCTATATTTTATACCATTATCTATTATACCTCTGATGTCTATATTTTATACCTATATCTGTTATATCTATTATGTCTATATTTTATACCTATATCTATTATGTCTATATTTTATACCAATATCTATTATATCTATTATGTCTATATTGTATTTCTTTATCTGTTATATCCATTATGTCTATATTTTGTACCTATATTTATTATATACATTATATCTATATTTTATACGTATTTCTATTATATCTATATTTATACCTCTATCTATTTCATCTATTATATCTATATGTTATACTTATATCTATTATATCTATTATATTGTTATATTTGATTTCTATATCGAGAATGTCTATATTTTATATC
>NW_016841425.1:0-735 GCF_001698545.2 Rhinopithecus bieti | reverse complement strand
TGTTGAGGCTGCGGCGTCTCTGTCGGCTGCTCAGCTGCACTCTAGTCGGCCCAGGCGCCGCGGCGAGGAGTTAGCGCTGGGAGGCGGCGGCCCGAGGTGAGACTGGCCGACGGGCGACGGGGTCTCCGGACCGGGCGGGGGTCTCTGCGCCGGACGTGGCGGCTCCGAGCTGGGTCCGCAGTGTCCAGGGTCGGGACCCCGGGTCCGTGCGCCTGGGCTTTGTCTCCGCCTCAGGTGGCACCGGGGGCTTCGCGTCTGCTGCGATACCGCGTGGGCCAGCGCGGGGGTCTCGGGCGCCCTGCGGGTGCGGGCCGGTCCCCACTGCTCCCCGGCTCCGCGCTTCTGCCGCGGAGGGAACTGCATGGACCCGGGCGTTGGCTTCTGCCCGTCCTCCGCGGCCTGGCTCGTCCCCGCGTGCGGCAGAGTCTGCCCTGCATGGACCCACTCATGGAACGGGGTCCGGGTCACCGCGTGTGGAGACTCCAACGCCCTCCCCGCCCTCCCTCGCAGTGAGGCTGCTTCGCCAGACTCACCGAGGGGACTGCGCGGACCCTCAGACAAGGGAGGCCGTGACTCTGGGTGGGGGCTCTTTCCTGGCCCCGCATGATGGCTTCCTGAGTGTTTTGTCACTTATCTAGGTGGCTGCGTGGACCCGCGCGCTTGGGTCCTGGCTGCCCTGCTAGTGGGGCTGTGCGCCGCCCCGTGATCATCTGGGTGGACCCCGCCTGGGACGCG
>NW_016841424.1:0-1438 GCF_001698545.2 Rhinopithecus bieti | reverse complement strand
TTGGAACCATGTTGAGCTTTGCGTGTAGGGTGAGGAAGGGTCCAGTCCATCCTTTTCCATGTGGATATCCCAGTTGTCCCAGCACCATTGAGTTGTGAAAGGAAAAAAGTAAAGCAACCCTTACCGTCCTTTCTCCATCAACAGATTAGAAGATACACTGAAGAATCGTGGACAATTTTGTGGGTTTAAGGCAGCGGTTTTCAAACTTTTGGGTCTCCGGAACCCTTTGCACTTTATTCAAGATCACAAAAAAGCTTTCTCATCAGGCCGGGAGTGGTGGCTGCTCATGCCTGTAATCCCAGCACTTTGGGAGGCAGAGGCAGGTGGATCACTTGAGGTCAGGAGTTCGAGACCGGCCTGCCCAACATGGTGAAACCCCGTCTCTACTAAAATACAAAAATTAGCCTGGCATGGTCCCTAACACCTGTAGTACCAGCTACTAGGGAGGCTGTGGCAGGAGAATCGCTTGAACTGAGGAGGCAGAGGTGGAAGTGAGCTGAGGTCACACTACTGCACTCCAGCCTGGGTGCCAGAGCAAGACTCCGTCTCAAAAAAAAAAAAACACACAATTTAGTTTATTTTACAAGGATAAAGTCATTACATCTTAACAGTCTTAAAGAAGAAACCATTTTCCAAAATAAGCAGCAGCGTGGCAACAGTTTGTGCTGCTGTGAAAACACCTAACATCTCTGCACCTCAGACAGCAGGGTTCTCATACCTGCATCTGAGTTCAGTGCACTGCAGAGCCGTGGCTGAAGTTTTTGAAGAAAGTCCGACCCCATGCTGCTATACAATTAGGAAGCAGTATTTTGTGTTTTCAGATCACTTTAGGAATTCTCTGCTGCCAAACGTAACAAGTGGCACTTCCATACAGGCTGTCTGCAACGCAGAGTCTGTGCTCTGGTTGACGGGCCTTTCTGCCCCAATTCCTTCTAAGTCGACTGGTGCGTCCTGCACTTGAATGGCTTTTACCAGCACATGATTTTGTAATCACACATTGGTTAGAAAACACTGGTTCAGAGTTATGAGCAGCTTCCACATTTCGTTATATGTCCAAAAAACAAACAAACAAAAAAACCCACATCAATATCACCATTGATCACATGAGAAAGTGGTGGACACAAGATTTTTTATATTTTAATATTCACTGGAAAGCCAAATGTCTATCACTGGAAATAATGTAAAGTACTTTCCTTGAGATGAGTCATTTTGTTCATTTTTTCAGGCCACACCTGCAAATACCTCCATCTGAAGTGGCATCGTTTGTAAGTCATTCTTTACATAAAGGCGGCCATTAGTGGAAGAAGTGGTTCTGCAGGTTCATAGCTCAGAGGCACCAGTGCTCTCCCAAGATAACCATAAAATCCGCAGAAGACGCACCTGTGCACACTTCCTGTTTCTCAAAACATTCCAGAAGGAACCCTGAATTCTGATGCGG
>NW_016841423.1:0-349 GCF_001698545.2 Rhinopithecus bieti | reverse complement strand
GGCCCCGGTGTGTGATGTTCCCCTCCCTGTGTTCTCATTGTTTAACTCCCACTCATGAGTGAGAACATGTGGTGTTTGGTTTTCTGTTCTTGTGATAGTTTGCTGAGAATGGTGATTTCCAGCTTCATCCATGTCCCTGCAAAGGACATGAACTCATCCCTTTTTTATGGCTGCATAGTATTCCATGGTGTATATGTGCCACATTTTCTTTATCCAGTCTATCATTGATGGACATTTGGGTTGGTTCCAAGTCTTTACTATTGTGAATAGTGCTGCAATAAACATACGTGTGCATGTGTCTTTATAGTAGAATGATTTATAATCCTTTGGGTATATACCCAGTAATGGG
>NW_016841422.1:0-951 GCF_001698545.2 Rhinopithecus bieti | reverse complement strand
TAACTTTTCAGTTGTCCCCATGTCGGGGGTTCTGTACGCTGAGTTCCGAAGGTGAATGTTCTCTGAGCATTCAGATTTAGCTCCTGGAGTTCCTTCAGGAACTCTTCGGATTGGCTCCTCTTCGCCATGGTACTGTGTCAACTGTCGAGATGGAAACCACTCGTCTCCGGCACCTGTACAGACAAGAGCATAGCCTTGGCCCCATTGTAAAACTTTTCCTTTTAAATATTTCCCTTGTAATGAAGGATAATACACCCACAGATTACTGTTTTGCGGCTTTTCTAAAGGCTGTTGAAAATGTTTCACTGCTGCAGACTGCTGTAATTGGCGCCAATGGTTGAGAAAATTTAAAGTAAAAAGAGCTTTCAGAATTTGACGTTTTGAGGAATCTCACCCATCTCCCCCTTTCTGTTTTAAAAGTTGTAATTTTAAGGTAGCATTGGCTCTTTTTCCAATTCCTTGTCCTCAACAACCGGGCCGTAAATATGTTCCTCTCTAGGATCATTCCTCTCTAAAGCTTCAGATGCCTCACCTCCTGTGGCAGTATCGCCATGCTCTGAGTCAGTTTCAAGTAACTCTAATGCCTGAGTAATGGAACTACACAAAGTCCACAAAGTCAGAGGCATTGTTTGCCCTCACTGATGAGCTCGACGCAGGACTTTAACCACCTGTAACCATTCCTTTCGATTTAACTGCACTTTGGTTTGATATTGAAACCAATAACAATGTTGTTCAACATGGGCAAACAATCACTTCAAAGTCTTTTCTTTTACTTCTACTCCTATAGACATCAACAGTCCCTGGAGTAACCACAAATATTCAGAGGCCAGAGAGGTGGAATTCCCCATAATTTTCCCGTGGGTCCCCCTTCATTTATTTACCTGCCCGGGGTGTTCTCCCTCCGGTTCCTTGCTCTCGTGGAGCCATGGACCCTGCTCGCTGCGCCAGATG
>NW_016841421.1:0-735 GCF_001698545.2 Rhinopithecus bieti | reverse complement strand
ATATTTCCTTTATCAGCGTAGGCCACAATGCGATCCTAAGAAGTCCTCTCAGGTTCCTCAAAAACAGTGATAATGGACTGCAGCGTGAAACATAAGTGTAACTCTGTGAGATGAATTCACACATCACCAAGAAGTTTCTAACAAAGCTTCTTTCTAATTTTCATCTGAGGATATTTCCTTTGTCACTGCAATCTTCATTGCGTTCAGAAAGATCCCATTTTGCAGATTTCCAGAAAACTGAGTTAGCAAACTGAACATTGAAGGGATACGTGTAACTCTGGGAGTTGAATTCACACATCGAAATGCAGTTTCTCAGAAGGCTTCTTTCCAGTTTTGATCTAAGGATATTTCCGTTTTCACCGTAGCCTTCGATGCGCTCCTAAATATCACTTTGCAGAACACAAAATAACAGAGTTAGCAAACTGTTCCAAGAAGGGAAGGGAGGAACTCTGTGTGATGAAGTCACACACGAGAAAGCAATCTCTCAGTAAGCTTCTCTCCAGTTATTATCTGAGGATATTTCCTCTTGCACCCGGGGCCCCTTTGGGCTCCCAAATCTCACTTTGCAGATTCCACGAAAAGAGTGTTAGCAAACTGCTTCCTTCAACCCAGCAGTAACTGGGTGGGAGGAATTCACAGATCAAAAAGAGGTTTCTCAGAAAGCTTCTTTCACGTATTGAACTGATGATATTTCCTTTATCAGTGTAGGCCTCAATGCGATCCAAAGAAGCCCTT
>NW_016841420.1:0-537 GCF_001698545.2 Rhinopithecus bieti | reverse complement strand
CCCCGCCCCACGCTAGCCCTGCTGTCAATCCTGATCATCCCCGGCAGGGTTCCCGGATGTACTTTCCGGCGTCCATCTTGGGAGGCTGAAGAACCTGAGGCATTTTGTGACGAGGCTCGTCTCAGGTCAGCGGAGGGAAGAGCCTTAGACCTATCCAGTCTTCAAGGTGAGGGCCCCGAGGGAGAACTGAGGGACCCCCCACCACAGAGAGAAGCCGGCCCGGCTTGCTGTACCCCTGCCGTGGGACTTGGAGTTCGCGGAAAGGAAGATGGTAGCCGAGGGCTGAGGGACGGGTCGTCACGTCAGAGGAAGGGAGGAGGTGCCGGCGCTCTAGGGAATAAATAGGAAGACATTGAGGAGGACCGGGGGAACCCCCACCTCAGAGGACGGATTCCCGGAGATTCCCACCCTGCTCCTCAAATCAGCCCTCCTAGAGCGCCCCAGTCGGCTCAGGCTGAGCAGCCGTCCTCTCGTTGCTGGGTGAGGGGTGTAGGGGACGGGGACGGGGAGGCCTTGTTCTGGGGTCCCCTGGCAAGT
>NW_016841419.1:0-1063 GCF_001698545.2 Rhinopithecus bieti | reverse complement strand
GGTTTCTTTCTTTTTATTTGGCAGGACAGATTTGTTGATGGTATTATTCTCACTTCATAGCAGTTTTTTTCTCCCCGACCACCACCCCCCCCAAAGGATTTTGTGTCACACAGTTTCTTTCTGGCCTGCAAAATTTTTGTTGATAATTTACGGTTATGTCGTAAGACTATGTTTGTAAATGACACATTACTTTCATCTTGCAGCTCCTCAGACTTTCTTCTTGTCTGTGATTTTTGAAAATGTCCTTAATATGTATTTGTTATAAATATCTTTGTGTGTATCCTAATTTGTTTGTTGAACTTCATTTTTACATCATTTTCTTTTAGGATTTTCCAGTTATTATTTATTTTCTATTTTTTACCTCCAAATTGTTTTTTTTTTAATATTTTGATATTTTTGTTTTTATTCTCATTTTTGTGATTTTCGACAGTGGACTGACTGTATTCCTGTTTCACTCATTGGATATTATTCAATTTATTAGTGTTTAAAATTAATGTGTATATCTTTTTTATGGTTTCTGTCTGACATTTATGTAATATTTTTGATGAAATTATATTGCCCTGTTTTGTATACATTGTAATCTTTGATTGAGATTTGGACATTAAAAAAAGCTACTTGTCACAGTCTTTAAAATGTATTTTTTTCTGACATAGTCTGAAAACAATTATCTTGGCTAGAGATTCTGGGAGTCTCTCAAACATGTTTTTAGGATGTGCCTTGTCTAAAATTTTGTGTTTAGTTTTTATCAAAGGAGTTTATTCATGTTCCTTCTTCTTCTTCTTCTTTTTTTTTTTGAAACAGTTTTGCTTCTGTCACCCAAGCTGCAGCACAGTGGCATGGTCTCAGCTCACTGCAGCCTCCACCTCCTGGGTTCAAGTGATTCTCTGGTCTCAGCCTCCCACTTAGCTGGGATTACAGGCATGTGACCCCATGCTCAGCTACTTTTGTATTTTTAGTAGAGACGATTTCACCATGTTGCCCAGGCTTAGTCTCAAACTCCTGACCTCAGTTGATCTACGCACCTTGGCCTCCCAGAGTGCTAGGATTACAGGTGTGAGCCACC